>NC_136895.1:26570242-26894519 GCF_949152265.1 Phoxinus phoxinus | reverse complement strand
CCCAGTTAGATGGGGCTTCGAAAATTTACTACCTCGTCAGATGACGTTTACTACTTTTTACTGGCCTTAATTTGGCATAATTTAATTTACTACCTTTTACTACCTTTTACAACCCCGCGGAAACCCTGTATCTGTAAGTGTTACTTGCCCTTTCCAGTTCTCCAGCGGCGATAGTAAATCATACCAGCAGCTCCTACAGCTCCAGACACCAGCACAGCAACAACAGATATTCCTGCTACAGCTCCTGTAGACAGACCTGAAGCTGGAACAGATAAAGACACAGAGACATTAGTGTGAGTGAATCTGACTGTGTTTATACCATTATCCCTGGAAATATTCTCTCTGGACACGTTTACAGGTGCCCCATTCAAAGCTACTTTAAAGTCCAGATTGAAACCGTATCTGCGTAACAGTGCATTGATTAAACACTGATTTTATACTGTAGTTTATCTCAAGCCTTTTACCCCTCAAATTAATTTTAATGATGTATACCTCATTTTAAGGTATACATCATATACCTTAAAATGGTATATGACGGCTGTTCTGGTAAATCGGTTCTGGTAAATGGTAAAATCGGAGCGGCTGTTCTGTCGGACAACATCTCCAAGACGTTACACACCATATGACTAGTAAGTCAAAGTCCAAATCACATTCTTCGCTGTCCCAAATTAATTGATATAAGTACCAGTGTAGAACACTATATAGAAACTGTGTCTATTCCTCGTTTAGTGAGGCCAAACAATAAATCTACTGCAGGATCTAAGAAAAATCTAATTGTGATTAAACCAGAAAATCTCAATATTAGTGAACAAAAACAATTTCTAAAGCTAGGTCTTCTAAACATTAGATCGCTTACACCTAAGGCGGTTATTGTAAATGAAATGGTCACTGATAATAGCTTTGATGTACTCTGCCTTACTGAAACCTGGCTTAAACCAAATGATTATTTCGGTCTTAATGAGTCCACTCCACCAGGATACGGTTATAAGCATGAGCCCCGTCTGATTGGTCGTGGCGGCGGTGTTGCAACAATCTATAGAGATATTCTTAATGTTACTCAGAAAACAGGCCACAGGTTTAATTCGTTTGAAGTACTTGTGCTAAATGTTACGCTCCTAGATGTAAGAAAGAAATCCCTATTATCTCTAGCCTTGGCTACCGTATATAGACCGCCAGGGCCCTATGCGGATTTCCTAAAAGAGTTTGCAGATTTTCTCTCAGATCTATTAGTCAATGTCGATAAGGCAATAATTGTTGGAGATTTCAACATACACGTTGATAACACAAATGATGCGTTAGGAGCTGCGTTTACAGATTTATTAAACTCCTTTGGGGTCAAGCAAAACGTTAGTGGTTCCACTCATCGTCTTAATCATACTCTAGATTTAATTATATCATATGGAACCGATCCAACCGATATAGATATTATACCGCAAAGTGATGATGTCACTGATCATTACATGGTAACTTGCATACTACGTACGGCTGAAATGTGTCATGTTGCGCCACGTTATCGACCAGGCAGAACAATCCTTCCAACCACTATAGATAGATTCTTGAATAGCTTACCTGATCTATCTCCACTCCTCAGTGAATCCAAACTAACAGATGAACTAGAGGAAATGACTAGCAGTATGAGCACCATTTTCTCTAGTACATTAGAAACTGTTGCACCAATTAGATTAAAAAGGTTAGAGAGAAAACTAAAGCACCATGGTACAACAGTGCTACGCATGTTATCAAGAGAGAAACTCGTAACTTAGAGCGCAAATGGAAACAAACTAATTTAGAGGTCTTTAGAATCGCGTGGAAAGACAGTATGTCACGTTATAAAAAGGCTCTAAAAGCAGCCAGGTCTGAGCATCTCCGCAAACTAATAGAAAATAACCAAAACAATCCAAGGTTTTTATTTAACACTGTGGCTAGATTAACAAATAAACAGACATCACCTGAACAAAATATTCCGTTACATTTTAATAGTAATGATTTCATGAATTTCTTCACTGAGAAAATAGAAAGCATCAGAAACACAATTGTAAATGTACAATCTTTGACAGCGTCTTATGATTCAGCCTCAATTATCGCCCCTCAAGAACAACTACAGCGCTTTACAACTATAGGACAGGAAGAGCTAAATAAACTTATCACTGCATCTAAACCAACAACATGTTTATTAGATCCAATACCCAGTAAACTACTGAAAGAAGTGTTACCTGTAGTGGAAGAGCCTCTTCTCAATATTATTAACTCGTCTCTATCTTTAGGACATGTTCCAAAAACATTCAAGCTGGCAGTTATAAAACCTCTTATTAAGAAACCACAATTAGATCCAAATAACCTAGAAAAATTACAGACCCATTTCAAATCTTCCATTTATGTCTAAAATACTAGAAAAAGTTGTGTCCGCTCAATTGTGCTCTTTCTTGCAAGAAAACGATATCTATGAAAAGTTTCAGTCAGGATTCAGGCCACATCATAGCACAGAAACTGCACTCGTTAAAATTACAAATGATTTACTTTTAGCTTCTGACCAAGGCTGTATCTCAATACTAGTTTTACTCGATCTTAGTGCTGCGTTTGACACTATAGATCAGTGGTTCCCAACCTTTTTCCTTGGGGCCCCCCCTATGTACATATTTAACAATCCGTGGACCAAATTATGTATAAATGTATATACAGTATATACATGCAAAAAAAATTAATTAATACATGCATATGCGTGTATTTATATACAAAATAATTATACACAGTTCACACATATATTATGCAAACTCAAACTTTTATTTTGGATGCAATTAATTTTTTTCCCAGCACTAATCCATGGTTTATTTTATTTCAGATGATTAACATTTGAGGGCAGCAATTGTATTCATAATGTAAAAATAAAACCGACGTAATTTTACTTGAAGGCATTATAGCCTACTATTCCTGCCAAACTTTCATGGTTGCAGTTAGTGTTACTACAGTAAATCCATGGTGAATGTTGCAGATCTGGACACTGGATAGTTCATTCACGGCACAATGTTTCTTCCTGGTTTCCATGCGCTGTTTGATCCGTTAATAACGGAGAAATGTGAATGTTTCTCTCTAGATCTCGCAGCGATGTTATTACTTCTGTGGCAAATACAAATGCTTTCTTTACTGGATCTCTTATTAGCGCTGTGTAGTAACAGCGTCGCATGATCACGATCGGCTCGCGCTGCACTGATAAACGGTGATAAACGGTCCGTCAACCACACAATAACGAGCAGTTTCGTTCCGCTTGCATTATGTTTGCCATTTGATGTTGGGCGCTGTTGTGGTCGCGCCGGCGTCTCTTACATTAGGAGCACGCTTGCCACGCGCAACGCGCCTACATTTGAAATAACGAAATTGTAATTGAAATCGGCATTGTTAGCATATGATTTTTTTTAAACTTTGAAAAAATATTTTTATATAAAATTATTAGTAGAACATTTTATGCATCTTTATTCACCTCAAAGCATCCGCTCCCGCGCCCCCCCTGTGAACTCTGGCGCCCCCCTGAGGGGGGCGCGGACCCCAGGTTGGGAACCAATGCTATAGATCATAAAATACTCTTAGATCGACTTCAAAATTACACTGGTGTTCAGGGACAGGCATTAAGCTGGTTTAGATCGTACCTATCAGACCGTTACCATTTTGTCCATTTAAATGGGGAAAAATCAAAGATAACGTCAGTAAATTATGGAGTGCCGCAGGGATCTGTATTAGGCCCCCTGCTATTCTCAATTTATATGCTGCCACTTGGTAATATTATAAGAAAACATGGAATAAGTTTCCACTGTTATGCTGATGACACTCAATTATATATTTCATCTAGACCAGATGATAACACTAAATTATCTAAAATGACAGAGTGTGTTAAAGATATAAAATATTGGATGACGTGTAATTTTCTTCTATTAAATTCAGATAAAACGGAGGTATTACTGATTGGTCCAAAAAACTGCCAACAAAACCTCTTACAATACAACCTTAATCTAGATGGACGTCCTGTTACTTTATCCTCTACAGTAAAAGACCTGGGTGTTATCCTAGACCACAACTTGTCTTTTGAAAATCATATTTCAAATGTCACAAGAACAGCCTTTTTCCACCTTAGAAACATTGCTAAGCTACGTAATATGCTATCAGTTTCTGATGCAGAAAAGTTAGTTCATGCATTCATGACCTCGAGACTAGATTACTGTAATGCTTCATTAGCTGGTTGTCCTGCATCCTCCGTAAACAAGCTACAGTTAGTCCAAAATGCAGCCGCTAGAGTTCTTACTAGGTCAAGAAAATATGATCATATAACACCAATTTTATCATCTCTACACTGGTTACCTATTAAGTTCCGTATCAATTACAAAGTATTGTTACTGACCTATAAAGCCCTAAATGGTTTAGCTCCTGTGTATTTAAGAGATCTTCTATCGCCATATAATCCATCGCGCTCTTTAAGATCGCTAAATTCGAGGCTTCTGGTCGTACCTAGGATAACTAAGTCCACTAAAGGAGGGAGGGCGTTTTCACATCTAGCTCCTAAACTCTGGAATAGCCTTCCTGATACTGTCCGAGGCTCAGACTCGCTCTCCCAGTTTAAAACTAGATTAAAGACGCATCTCTTTAGCCAAGCATTCACATGATGCATCTCATACCTTTTATACTACAGTTAAATCAGATCAAATGCATTCATATTATGAACAGCAGCTACGCTAATTATTTCCCATCTGCCTTTTTTGTTGTTATCTCGGGACGCCTGTCCCGAGATAACGCAAATAGAGTTTGTCAGCTCCAGTTAGTATCCAGCCTCTCATGGAGACTTCAGATGCCCCAACGCCTGTGATGAGACGACTCGACGCCTGTGAAGAGACGACCCAACGCCGGCGATATGTTATGCCCTAAATTTCATGATTAACTAACTGTATTTTTGTATGTATATTTTTGAAATGCATTTTCTGTAAAGCTGCTTTGAAACAATGTGTATTGTGAAAAGCGCTATACAAATAAACTTGAATTGAATTGAATTGAATTTAACATTCTTTTATCTTCTTTCTTTAATATTTTCTTTTAAGCCATGAATCTTTTTGATTACTATTTTTTTTATGTTTTTATGTGAAAACATTTAATTATTTTGTGTTTAAAATGGTCTATAAATAAACTTGCCTTACAAACATACATTTTTTTGTTCAATTTATTATAAATTGGGACAAAGGATGAATATAAATGACAAAAAAAGGATGAAACATACTCTTGTCAGTCTCTGGATCTCTTATGTCCTTTTGGGAATCTGCTTTATCAGGATCAGCAGCTGGAAAACACAAGAGAAGAAAATGAAGAAATACAAAACACAGATTAGAAAGAAAAGAAACTATGGATAATAATGGTAGTTCTCTTCATTTGCCGCTGCACAAAAAAAAAAAAAAAAAAAAACCTGAACAAGCTCCCTGCAGCAGCTCATCACTAATATTACTCACTAATACTAATATCACTCAACACTAATATTAATCACTAATATTAATATCACTCATCACTAATACTAATATCACTCATCACTAATACTAATATCACTCAACACTAATACTAATATCACTCATCACTAATATTACTCACTAATACTAATATCACTCAACACTAATATTAATCACTAATATTAATATCACTCATCACTAATCACTAATATCACTCATCACTAATACTAATATCACTCAACACTAATACTAATATCACTCAACACTAATACTAATATCACTCATCACTAATACTAATATCACTCAACACTAATACTAATATCACTCAACACTAATACTAATATCACTCAACACTAATACTAATATCACTCATCACTAATACTAATATCACTCAACACTAATACTAATATCACTCACCACTAATACTAATATCACTCATCACTAATACTAATATCACTCAACACTAATACTAATATCCCTCACCACTAATACTAATATCACTCAACACTAATACTAATATCACTCACCACTAATACTAATATCACTCAACACTAATATCACTCATCACTAATACTAATATCACTCATCACTAATACTAATATCACTCAACACTAATACTAATATCACTCATCACTAATACTAATATCACTCAACACTAATACTAATATCACTCATCACTAATACTAATATCACTCATCACTAATACTAATATCACTCATCACTAATACTAATCACTCATCACTAATATTAATCACTAATCACTAATATCACTCCTCACTAATATTAATCACTAATACTAATATCACTCATCACTAATATTAATCACTAATACTAATATCACTCATCACTAATATTAATCACTAATCACTCCTCACTAATATTAATCACTAATACTAATATCACTCCTCACTAATATTAATCACTAATACTAATATCACTCATCACTAATATTAATCACTAATCACTAATATCACTCCTCACTAATATTAATCACTAATACTAATATCACTCATCACTAATATGAATCACTAATACTAATATCACTAATCACTAATAATAATATCACTCATCACTAATATTAATCACTAATACTAATATCACTCATCACTAATATCAATCTCTAATACTAATATCACTCATCACTAATATTAATATCACGCATCACTAATATTAATCACTAATACTAATATCACTCATCACTAATATCACTCATCACTAATACTAATATCACTCATCACTAATATTAATCACTAATACTAATATCACTCATCACTAATATTAATCACTAATACTAATATCACTCATCACTAATATTAATCACTAATACTAATATCACTCATCACTAATATTAATCACTAATACTAATATCACTCATCACTAATATTAATCACTAATACTAATATCACTCATCACTAATATTAATCACTAATACTAATATCACTCATCACTAATATTAATCACTAATACTAATATCACTCATCACTAATATTAATCACTAATACTAATATCACTCATCACTAATATTAATCACTAATACTAATATCACTCATCACTAATATTAATCACTAATACTAATATCACTCATCACTAATATTAATCACTAATACTAATATCACTCATCATAGTGTCAGCATTGCTGAACAAGAGAAAGAAACATCACAAGTCAGAATGATCAGTTATGATGAAGAATGAAGCATTCAGAAAAAGAGTCTGAAAGAAACAATTACTCATATTATATATTCAAAACATTGATTGAATCTTGAAGTATTTACAGAATAGTTCTCCTTAATACGACTTAAGAGTGTCTGTTTATTTTTGACCAGAATAGAAATACAGTTTTTAACTATAGATGTTGCAATTAAACGAAAAGCATGGAAATGGAAGTTGAATATCTGTGTAATGTTGTTTATTAATGTTGATTACTGTGACAGAAATCAGTTTGTACAGAAACAAGTTATGTAGCCTACATATGAACAATAACATACAGAGAAATATTGTAAACAGATCTGATAGTCCCTCACAGTGCAAAATAAAAAATAAAATAAAAATTTATTTTAACAGTATTCAATCTTTAAAAATACTTCAGAGTAAATTACATCAAATGACTCACCACTGACAGTCACGCTGAATGTTTTTATGGTGTCATCATGAGAGTTGCTGGTTTTTCTGATGATTTTTGTTCTGTCACACTTGCGGTTTCTGTTCAAGCTTTGCCTTTTGCCTGAACTTTCGCTTCTGATAAACTCTGCTTCATAACGTCCAGCGTGTTCAGATCTGATGTCTGTGATGGTCAGAGATCCGGTCTCATAGTCCACCTTCAGTCTGTCTCTGAATCTCCCGTCTTCTCCATCAAATAAACAGCTCTTACTTGACTCTCCGTTGTTCAGAGCTATGAGAGTGTTGTTGAAATACCACCGCATAATATCATGTTGTTGTATGATAACACCAGAGTTTAGAGAGACTGAATCTCCCTCCATCACTGACACTGGCACTTCTTCTGTATTACCAAACACTCCTGAAGACACAAATGAACAGTTGCTGTAGTTTTGGCAAGGACATGAAATCAAGTCAGCACCTCCAATGTCTTAGATTGTGAGAAAAGAAACAACTGACAGAAAAATAGCAAAAGATCAGAAAATCTGGGTACAGATTTACAGCATAAGATTTTTTTTAACTTTGGTGAATTAAAAGTCTAATATTTATTCTCTCAATATGTCATTATTTATATAAATATTACAATGCATTAGTAATTTTAATGCAGAACTATAGTTACTTGTTGCATATTTTTTAATATTTCACAAACTATTCTTAAACAATAGTAGGTCGTATGCAGAGTACTTGGCTGTAGCTGTGAGCAAGAGTGCCATTCTCAACACAGCCATGGGTCACTAAATTAGTTACAAAACACAGGATTCAGTCAGTACACACAACGGAAATACTACTACTGTGTGCTCGGAGACACACAACAGTTCAGCAATGGCTTTGTTGCAACTATTTTTGTTATGTTTCGTTAAAAATATCAATATCACATTTGCAATCGTGCAGGTACTCTGGAAAACACAACTCTCTCGTGAGCTATTGCTATATCATATTATGGATTGTGATCATCTCTTATGATAATCTTCAGATATTAGTAAACAAGTGTTTAAGAGAATATTGTTCTGCAGGATATCTCTGTGATGTATGATAGATGAATAGTGAAGTCTGTAGTTTGAGAGCATATGTTATTTATAACTATATTTTTTTTTTTTAAAAAGTCATAACTTGTGGGGTCAAAAAAATGACCTCAAGTAAGCATTATAGCTAGCTAACTTGCTAGCACAGTTATCTGGTTAGGTGACCCAGTGATAAAACATAGCGGCTTTTATTGAATATTTAAATATATTTATAAAAAGTTTAATATTTATTTAGGGTTTTCTGTTTGTTTATTTATGCATTACAACATCTTTGGACATTCCTGAAATAAATAACAATATAGCCTATATACACATGTTGATACATTACTTGCCTTTTACTTTTAGAGATTAAAAACTATAGTCTGTTCATTTTGCTGTTGATCTATGAAGCAATCTTGGTTGGTAAGAAAGGGGGCATTTTACCCCACCAGTGGGGGCGCCAAAGCCATGATAAAAAACAAAGTGCGTTTCTGCACTCCAACCAGCAGGAGGCAACACATTAATATTTAACATGCACAATAAGAAAACCAAAATAAAGCGGACCTTCATAATTGTCAACGTTCTTTAAAACAGCTAGAAGTAAAATAAATATTTTAAGATAAGAGTTGATATAAAATAAAACCGTAATTTTTCAACCATGAAAAAAGGTGTTAGAACAATATAAACGGCTTACCATCAAAAGCAAGTAAAAAGCACAGAGCGAGAACAAAATACCCTGCCATTATCAGTCCCGCTCACATGAGATATTAATGAAGATTTAGCGGAGACTCTTAGCGCCAATCTCCGGGCGATCTCTTGTTATGGCGGCGATGTAGGCAATCGTTTCTCTTTCGTTTCTCTGTAGACAAAACCCCCCGCGGAGGAACCCGCGTCGTTGAAGCAGGAGTAGTGTAAAACAAAGGAAGAAAAAACAAACAAACAAAAAAAAAAAAAACACGACAGAATTGTAATATTCAGATAAAACGAGAAACACGTATACTGCGATGCTTGTTTGAGATACGCAGTTCTCTTCCTCTTTCTTCTTCTTCTTGTAAGATTCCGGCAGTGTAGACGCTGCAAAGCGTATTACTGCCCTCCACAGGTCAAAGTTTGTACTAAATTCTCACATACAATCCTGTGTCATGCAAGAATAGAAGAACTGCCTTGGAGATCAGTCTATGCTCGTCACTGTGTCCAAACAAAGATAAAACAGAAAAAGCCTTTACTCCAAGTCCTCTTTCTTCTTCTGTGAATTTTATTGGCAGCTTGCAATCTTTGTGCATTACCGCCATCTACTGGACTGAGGTGTGATCACATTGGGAAGTGCAAAACTACAAATACAATTTAAAATAAATAAAATGTACATCCCAGAGGATCAGAGCCCAAGCGTCAGCTGGCGCTGCGTGTACTGCTCCTCCAGCTTCAACCTCAGCTCTTCCTCCAAAAAAAAGCTAAAGTCTTATTGCTATTTGTGTTTTTTTTAAGAAACTCTATCACTGCTTTGGTTGTAGACTGTGTTCCAGGTAGACTTAACAGGTTGTCTTCCTCTTTCTCTTCTTCTTCTTCTTTAAATTTATTGGCGGTTGGCATACCAATTTGGTGCATTACCGCCACCAACTGTTTGGGGTGTGGAGCTTCAATGCGGATTTATATGCTAACATATCCAAATAAATATATATATAAATAAATAAATATATATGTGTATTCTTGGTTGTTCTTAAATTCAATCAAATAAACCTGTTTCTTTTAAGTATCTCATGAGAGCTGGCCATGCTGATGGTTTTGATGTAGAAAAAGAAAGTAAACCCTCAATTGATAATTGTGTATAACCTAGTTCTTTGACTTGTTCTAACAGTATGGTTCTCTCTGCTGTGTGCTTGCTCTACAGTTTCTCTTTTGTCACAGTTAATGCACAGTCCTGTTGTGTGTTTCCCTAAACGACTGAGATTATGATTGAGACCTGTATGTCCAAGTCTTAACCTTGTGATCACTGTTTCTCCCCTTCACTTCCAACCACCCTGCCTCCTTGTTGTCACTTGTCTGTACTTATATAAAAAACGCGCTTTGGTCTCCTTTTCCCAATGTCTTTGCCATAACCTATTGATTCCTGTTTTAATGACACTTTTCATTCCCATTTTCCTCAATGGAACTGTCCATTGCAGGTCTGACTTAAGAGTCTTTTTAGCCAAACGATCAGCTGCTTCATTACCCTCTATTTCAACGTGAGATGGGACCCACATGAAACACACTATAATATTAAGATTTTGTAATCTATATAGACTATGAAAGATTTCATGAATCAAGTCAGGCATACAAACAGATTTGCAATTTTAATTAATGATGCCATTGAGTCTGAACAGATGCTATAATGATGAGGCCCAACCTCCTCCATCCACGTGAGTGCTAGTAAAAAGTGTAAACAGCTAATGGTCTGGAGGTCTTTTTAGTATTGATTTCTGAAAATGTGGTAAATATACAGATGCTCCCGTCTTTCCTGTATGTGAGTCTTTTGAGCCGCCTGTAAATATTTGAATATTATACTTGAGACCTAGATAGGCTATTGTTTTACCAGATCGTTCATCCCGCCATATTTCTTGCATTGTTTTAACATCTTTGCTATTTCAAGATCCACAACTGGTGATGGAAATATCCAAGGAGGAATAGCAGGAAACGCCACTGTACAACTGTTAGTTGATTTAAATTCGTTTTAGGATTAGCGGTTCACCTGGTGTCGGATTCTGCAGTTGCGCGCAGTTGGCTCTCTATGCACGATCGCTTCCGCGTTTTGTCTCTGTCCGCCAAGTTACATCCGGTGCTGCGTCAGAAGCCGTTTTTGCAGGTGGAGATTAGGGCAGATTACACTCGCTGTTTACAAAAACTTCCAGCGGTTAACGTGAATGATGTTAACAATATTGTGAGGCAGTTCGCTGTCACACCTGAGTTAGAAAGAGGAGGGCTTTAAATTATATATTTCGAGCTACATCGACAACTTTGAGGGTGATTATTTTCTCAAATCATGCGAAATCCAACTAGCGAATCAGTTTATAAAATCGTGGTCTCTGTTTCTGCGAAAATGAATTTGCCGCTAGTACTACACTTCGCTATAGAAACGCGCTATGCGGAAGTAAAGACGCTGACTGAGATTCCACCGGAAAAACGTCAGCAGCGTTCGTGCATAGAGCCTGCTCTCCACCGACTGCGCTGATCAAAAGCATGATGGGAAACGACTGCTGACGAATTGGTTAAACAACCGTGATGTATTGTTTCAATCATTTAGAACTATGATTTCGTGTTTTTATGTGTAAATTATGTGTGAGTATTTCCAAACTCTCTGACAGTGTGATCTCATGGGTTATTTGATTGTCATATTTATAATTTTTTTTTTATAAAACATAAGTAACTAAAGTAAAAAATATTGATATACACGTCTTTGGTATGTAATTAAATAACAAGAACTTTAATTATCCAGTTTATTAGCAACACCGTGGACGAGCGTGAATCCCGCGATATCCGCCTTTGATCTCATTGTTGTCTGATCCACTGTGAGGAGAAATCTGTCCGTCTTGCCAGCACTATTTTCACTCCTCCCCTCACTGCAGCCGCCTACTCTCGACTACATTTCAGGCGAGGCGCATCTCAAACAAGCCTATAGATATCCATATAAGGCTAGATGTCTTAAGGCAGAGTCTCTCGAACGGCATCACCCGGCGGCCATCTTGTCACAGAGAAGCTTTCTGGCGAGCTCTGTGGACCTGATGTAAGATGAGTGATCTGCACGAACACAAATCCTCTTATCTCGCTGAAACCTTGACGGATTTACAAACGGTTTGGTTTCTCAAGGATATTTTTATATGGAAGTCCATTGTTATAATTATCCATAAGTATGCAGTCTCATAACTACATCTCTGACGTTAATAACAAACCAAACCGTTTGAAAATCGGTAGAAAATTTAGCAAGTTATGGTTATTTAAAAACTACATGCACCATTAAAACACAATGTCACGAGTGAGCGAGCTCCCTGTGGAAAGATGGCCGCCGTTTGCGGACGTCAACCTCCATTGGCCAGCAGCACGGACGAGACATCTAGCCTTTATTATATGATATCTATGGTCAGTTATGGTCTAACTGCACGCGATTGCAGAATCCGACATGTGCAGCTTGCGCTCGCTAGAGCTTTTTGACATACGACAGCATGACATCAGAGCCAGACTGACCGCACTCAGACACATTTCTAACCGGCATGCATCTCGCGCTGATCGCCGGTGATCGGTTCTGCACAGATTTTGCTCATCTCAAACAAGCCTGTTGTTCTTGGACATGAACAGAAGACACTAGAGGGGGACAAAGCTGACCCCTTTTCTAGTCATAATACCGTTTTGAGTTAGCCTGGCTAACGTCAGACCTCTTTCTCATTGAGACGTGGTCTGGGACTGGGAACCACATGTTCATTTTCTCGTATTTGAGGCGTGGTTTACGAATGCCCAGAGCCGTTTATTGGGCGCTACAAATGTCTATCAAATGCGCCTGTACGTAGCCCATAGCCAACCGTTTCCATTATACCAGATGACGTATGTAGAGCGACATAAATTCGACGAGGAAGAAGACGAAATAAACTACTTAGAACACTATCCAAGGCTGCATTGAAAGGTAACTTCGCGTCCACTTTTAGACACACACTTGCGAACTTCACTAAGCACTTCCCCTTGGGGGAATCCCTGCCGCCATTTGAAGTGTGTTCCACTTCGTGAAGTGGACGAAGGAAGATTATATGGACAGACCCTTGTTCCCTCGATTTTGAACGAGTGAGCGAATCTTCATATGTACACTTCATACTTCATATGTACACTTCAGGCACCTATATGTCCCACAATGCAGTACGATTGTGATGTCACCACAGATCGCGTCTAATCACAATCACAACGAACAACTCTATGATATATTAATTATATATGTTTTCTTTAAAACAATTCAAACACACCTATATACATTTGGATGCTGCATTAAACAAATTCTTAAAGGGATTTAAAAATAATAAATTAACTCCAGCTGATTCCATGTGATCAAGGGCTTAGGACGTTCCAGTTCATCCCATTGCGGTTTCCGCCAGTAGTGGCACTCGTGTAACGTAAGCAATGACGTACATCCGAGTGAACGAGACGGAGGGAAGTTAGCAAGTGAAGGGCATGACGATTTTGGACTGGAACGCAGCACATGTTGGATTCATAGATAAACAAACTGTTTTTAATAGGGATTTACTGCATAAATAAAATAAGTCTTTATTTTATGTTAAACATTGACAAATCATTAGAAAGGTAATTTTTAACCTTTTATTATAGTGAAAAAAATTATAGTGACAGCAATTTCTTAAAATTTTGGTACGCAAAATCAAAAATGGAGTCGGCTATTTCTGTCTATCTGTTTACTCTTTTCTATCATCAGCACTCCGTCTGAAAACGTTTTCACACATGTCATTTCCTGTTGCTCTGAACATTTCCCCCTTCATAAATGTGTGTATTTGAGGCGTGTGATTTTTTTTTTTTACAGTTGATTCTTAGCAAAAAACACTTTGTGCTTTCAAAATTATATGTGCACATTAATGTATAATTACTTCAACTAATCAAGTATTCTCGTAAGCGTAGAATTTGCCATTTATAATACACACGAGTGAGCTGCTCAAATGGCGAATTTCATCTAAAATATGAAAAAATAGTTCTTCCAGAAAGACTAAACACTGATAAATGTACAATGCATGGAAACAAACCGGTCACAAAAATAATTAAAGAAAGGACACAACAAACATGTTTTCAGCACTAAGAACAGTGAGTCTTAAAAGCTATGAGAATATTGTGACACTATGTGGTCACAGCTAGTGGGCATCGACTGAGGCGTGCTAGAGTCAGTTGGGGGAGGATCCACACGCACACTATTAATGTCACACTTATGTCAAGTAAAGACACACTGTTGTCAGAAATTCCAGTGTTATAATTTTAGAACGGCAATTCAAATTAAAATGGCTCACGCTGTCATTTTGTTCTGCTTGTGTTTTTGGCGAGCTGTGGGTAAGTAAAAATTTTTTTTAATGAATTTTATTGCTTCTTTATACAAGGTGGATTTGCATTTGCTATTATACAGATAAAAAATATTCGTAAATTTAATTGGAATATTACTGATTTATGCAAATATTGTTCAAAACCCCACTATTTATTTTCTTCCCTCAAGCACTCGTTTCCCCATTTACTCGTCATGCAAATTTTTCGATATTTCATTTTATTTCATTAATCACAGAGATCCAATTATTGAATTACTGGCTCACATATAATATTACATCTTAATGTTGAATTGTTACAAACCAGTGATCTTAATTAAATAAAGAGTATTTAGCCTTAATATGTGACCAACTCTATGTTGTGTTAGCTGGTACAGATGCAGTGAAGTCAGTGTCAGTGATGGAGGGAGATTCAGTCTCTCTAAACTCTGGTGTCACTGACATGATGGATGATGATCTGATTCTGTGGAGGTTTGGAGATGGAAACACTTTAATAGCTCAAATCAATGTACTGGACGACAGCATGACTGTATATGATGATGTTCTTGATGGGAGATTCAGAGACAGACTGAAGCTGGACGATCAAACTGGATCTCTCAACATCACACACACCACAACTGAACATACTGGAGATTATAAACTTCAGACCAACAGTGTGATCAAGAGGTTCAATCTCACTGTCTTTAGTGAGTTTAATATCAGTTTCTTTTTGTTTTTTTGTTTTGTTATAGCTTTAAAGAAGATGCGTTTTTTATTCTTGAAATTGTAAAATCTGATTTATGTTTGACTCTTCATTTAATTGAATGCTCTTGTGATTCATTATTATGATGTCAGTATCTCAAACAGCATAATGTTTTATACTTCTAAAATCTCGATCGCAATCACTGAATGACATAGCAAATGGTCACTCAACAGTATGAATTATATAATTCTTATCTTTCTCAGCTCGTCTGCCTGTTCCTGTCATCATCAGTAACTCTTCACAATGTTCATCATCATCATCATCATCATCATGTTCACTGGTGTGTTCATCAGTGTTGAATGTGTGTGATGCGACTCTCTCCTGGTACGCAGGAATCAGTGTGTTGTCCAGCATCAGTGTGTGTGATCTCAGCATCAGTCTCTCTCTACCTCTGGAGGTGGAATATCAGGATAAAAACACCTACAGCTGTGTGCTGAACAATCCCATCAGCAACCAGACCACACATCTGGACATCCACACACTCTGCCACACATGTGCAGGTACCACAGCACTGATGATACATGTGTGTGTTTACTGACCTGATCTCTGTCTTCTGTTGTAGATCAGACTGATGCATTCACTGCTTTCTTTATCATTACAGAGTCAGATACACACTCTTCTTCACACCCTCCAGTGTCTCTGATAGTGTCGATCTCTGCTGGATCTCTGATAGTCGCTGCAGTCGTGATCTTCTGCATCTACAGGAAATGTAGAAAAACTGATCAAGGCAAGAGTTACCTACTTCTTACAAGTAATAGTTAAAAAATATACTCTAAATATTTTCATATTTAGATATTAATAGTCCTAATTATTGATAGTCCTAGTTATTTTTTATGAAAAGAAACCAAAATAAGATGGTTTCTTTTCATAAGAACCCCCCCCACCCCCACCAAAAAAACCCCACTAACAACAGATTCTTCATTACTTACACTTCATTTAAAACACACAATCAAATCTGCATCAATTCAACGATGTAAAAACGACTTTATGAACTTCTATTGAACTTTAATGAAATTTTCACCATGAAAAAACATATCACTTTAATTTTGTTACATTTCTCTTGATTTATAAATTATTTGCAAATTTTATACATGCTTTGCTAGGGACTTTGTATGCGTGTGAGAGACACTCATGAAGTGAAACTTAATTAAATGGTTAATGCCATCAAAACCATGTAATGCACTATTGCAATTATTTAAATTAATATGATTTAATCTATGATTGTTGAAACAGTTGAGACTGGTGATGGTGAGATCACTTACGCTGAGCCAACATTCTACAAAAGAAAACCAAAGAAATCGGTGAGATACTTTATTCCTAATGTATGTTGTTTGTCTCTGTATCATTTGAGCAGTGAGGCAGATGTATATGTGTGCTTAAAAAAAAAAAAAAAAAATTCTGGCTAAAATGTGTGCTGGAATACATTTTCAAATCAACTAGAAATGTTGAAAGAGTGCAGAATCTCTAAACTTCACGAACATAATAGACGTTCAACTTAAACCTCGTCAGTGAGTGAACACTCACTCGAGTTTCTGCCAAAAATAAACACTGTTCAGAGGAAACCAACGTCTTAAGGAAATGAAAGCAGTGGTGGAAATAGTAAAACATGTTTTTTACTTAAGTTAAAGTATTGCTACTTAAGAAATAATTGACTTGAGTACAAGTAAAAGTATTGAAAAATAATATGACTAAAGTAAGAAGAGCGTTTGTCCACCAAAGCGATTTTAGCCAGCTGAAAACGCCGAGCTGCGTGCGCTTGAGAGCGTTTTGGCAGCGCAGCGTTTTTTTAAGTTGAGACACACACAAGTGTCGAATTCGTTGCAGAATAGGCTTGTTTGAGATGCGCCTCGCCTGAAATGTATGCGAGAGTATGCGGCTGCAGTGAGGGGAGGAGTGAAAAAAGTGCAGGCAAGACGGACAGATCTCTCTTCTCGCAGTGGATCAGACACCAACGAGATCAAAGGCGGATATCGCGAGACTCACGCTCGTGACGTGCACGGTGTTGCTAATAAACTGGATGTAAGTTAAGTTCTGTTGCTTTTATAATAATATAGGCTTGTTTGAGATGCGCCTTGCCTCGCCTGAAGTGTAGTCGAGAGTAGGCGGCGTCATTGAGGACAGGAGTGAAAAAAGCGCAGGCAAGCCGGACAATTCTCTCTTCCCGTAGTGGATCTGACACCTGTGAGATCAAAGATGGATATCGCGGGATTCACGGGATTCACGCTCGTGCACAGTGTTGCTAATAAACTGGATGTAATTTAAGTTGTTTCTTTTATAAGAAAATAAATATAATGAACTAGACACTCAACGTTATTGTTATTTAATACATACCAAAGACGTGTTTATCAATAATTTTTACTTTAATTACATATGTTTTATAAACATTTTTTAATAAATATGACAACAATCATATAGAGATCACTATCTGGTCAGAGAGTTTGGGAATACTCACACATATTAGGCTTGTTTGAGATGCGCCTTGCCTCGCCTGAAATGTATGCGAGAGTAGGCGGCTGCAGAGGGGAGGAGTGAAAAAAGTGCAGGCAAGCCTGACAGTTCTCTCTTCTCACAGTGGATCTGATACCTGCCTGTGAGATCAAAGATGGATATCACGGGATTCACGCTCGTGCACAGTGTTGCTAATAAACTGGATGTAATTTAAGTTCTGTTGCTTAAATATGAAAATAAATATAATGAACAAGACACCCAAATCACTTGTTAGGCTATATAATCCCATTCCAAATACGTGTTTATCAATCTTTTTTTTTTCTTTAATACATGTGTTTATATATGAAAAGGAGGTTTGAAAGGGATTTGCAGGTGGCTGGCTTGAAACCAATGGAGGTGTCGGTAAGAACAATCCAGTCCAGTCAATTTAAATTACACAATGTCTTTATTAGGCATGTGTGTATGTATGTGTGTGGTTTCTAGGAGGGAAAAGGATATGGGATACAATTAACAACATAATGCCACAATTCATCTGAATGACAATCAAACATTGGTACAAGAACTTCGAATGCATGAAATTAGCTAGGTAGCTTACAAACAAAGTCAATACAGTTTCTCTGAACTGTAATTAATAAACAGATAAAGCCTATAAATACTCAAATGCACATATTCTTACAATTACCACAATTAGTCACATGAGCATATCAAAGGAGAAACTTATGGAACTTACATAATTCAATAACGCACACAAGGCAGGAGACACAGCATTTGCAGCAGCAACACACAAGGATTCCTCCATGTGGCATTAACAAGAGGTAGGGGCTGTGTGTACAGGTGCTGTCTAATGAAGTCTGTGGCTGATTGAGGCTAATTAATTGAAGGTGTGGTGAATTGCACGGGGAACTGAGTGGCAAAGAAAAATGGGCGTGGCAACTGCAGGACAGAGAGGAAAACTTCCAAACAATATATATATATATAGCCTATATTAATCACATAATCCATATAGAGATCGCACTGTCAGAGAGTTTGGGAATATTCACAGATCATTTATAGGCTATACATAAAACATGATATCAGAGTTTTAATATCAAACATTTTAAAAGAGAACATTACATCATGGTTGTTTAAACCAATGAGCATTAAGCTGTGTCGTCAGCAAGTCGTTTCCCATCATGCTTTTGATCCGCGCAGTCGGTGGAGAGCAACTGCGCGCAACTGCAGAATCCGACAGGTGTGCCTTGCGCTCGCGAGAGATTTTTGACATACGTCAGCATGACATCAGAGCCAGGCGGAACGCAGTCGGACACATTTCTAACCGGCATGCATCTCGCGCTGATCACCGGTGATCGGTTCTGCGCAGATTTTGCTCATCTCAAACAAGCCTAGTGTCTGAAGCGCTTCAGACCTGTCTGTTATTGGCTGAAGCGCTTCAGATCTGTCTGTTATTGGCTGAAGCGCTTCAGACTGTCTGTTATTGGCTGAAGCGCTTCAGACCTGTCTGTTATTGGCTGAAGCGCTTCAGACCTGTCTGTTATTGGCTGAAGCGCTTCAGATCTGTCTGTTATTGGCTGAAGCGCTTCAGACCTGTCTGTTATTGGCTGAAGCGCTTCAGACCTGTCTGTTATTGGCTGAAGCGCTTCAGACCTGTCTGTTATTGGCTGAAGCGCTTCAGACCTGTCTGTTATTGGCTGAAGCGCTTCAGACCTGTCTGTTATTGGCTGAAGCGCTTCGTCTGTTATTGGCTGAAGCGCTTCAGACCTGTCTGTTATTGGCTGAAGCGCTTCGTCTGTTATTTGCTGAGTAATTGGCAGTTATCGGGCTCCACCGCAGTAGTTTGAAAAGTGTCAGTCAAATGTCAGCTCGCCCTGTTGACCCGTCGGCATCTTTGTCAGAGTACTTTGACAACAAATAATCAAAAAAATAATCAAGAAAGTAGAAACATTTATTTTTATTTTTATGTAAGCCTGCTTAAGTACTGTAGCGAACGTATTCAGTTACTTTCCACATTTTTCTGCTGATTTGGATGTCTTCATGTGTTGTAGTGTGATAAAGCAGAAACTAAATTATTTAATTTATAATTTAAATTAATGTTAAACCAGCCTTATTAGGTTGTATTTACACTGTCCAACATATCAGATCAGACATGTTCATTATGATATTACTATTACACATGATAGTATAATTAGTATTTGACTTCTGGCCATTTCTAACAGAAACAAACAAAAATTACTTTACACTACAGTAGTAAAATTCCAATAGTCCTATGTCTTAATTTCTATATCTGTATTATCTATCATTCAAATTAAACTGCATGGTTCGCACATGCTCAGACCAGCTGCTCATCCGCCCTGTCCTAAATGACACACTAATGTGCACTTGCGGACTTACAATAGGCTATATCACTTTGAATCTCAATCAATCTTCAAAATACATTTTCCACATTTTCATTCAGAAGATTATATTACATTTGTGTTATGTTTTTTTACAGAATGTTAAAGAGGAGGATGACGTGGTGTATTCTGGTATCGCCATTAGAAGATGATCACACTTCAGTTTACTGTACCAGATCCAGCTGTGTGATTGTCTTCAATGGGGACGTATGCGAAACCCTGCAGTTCCTGAGTGTAAGAATGTTAATTCTGAAAATAAACAACATAAAACCGTAAGGTGTTTATTTTTAGCAAGATATTTTTCAGTTTTGCTGTAGTTTTAATCCAGAGTATGACAGGAAATCCCAGCAGACACAGCATGATCACTGAGGGGTTTGAAGTGTGATATTCAGAGATGGATTAATAATATGCTCTCCTAAAAATAGCTTTGTGATACAGGGACTTCTCTTGTGAAAAAATATTGTGGCCAGGCCCAAGCAATAGCATCCAGCTGCAGCCCCGCAGACTCACCTCCGGCTAGACACCAGTGGCTGGACACCAGTGGATAGACAGCCTACGTCATTTCCTTTTTCTCCGTCATTTCCGTTTCGCCGCTAATTTCCGTTTTCACCTCTGGATTGACTCATATTCATTTTATATTTTCAAAATATTTATTTTATGTTTTCACCAGTGGATAGACAGCATTCTTTGCAGGCTTTTGCACACGTCTTTTCCATATTGTCATTTTACTTTTATGACTTAAAGGTTGGGTAAGGTAAGAATAGTCTAAAGAACTTTTTTTTCAAATTGGCTTAAACTGTCTTTATATACCAATACATAATTAAAATGTAAGTACTTTGAAAAAGAGAGTATAAAAATTGAGTGACTATAGTGTATTTAATCTTCAAAAAACACAGCTCATTAATTCCTACAGGGACGAAACAAGTGATTGGCTTGCGCGACTGTCACTCTCCGTCGCCATGACTACCGCCGCTATAGAGCTGGTAAGTCCCGCCCCCTCCGTAAAAACCCGCTGGACCTCAAAGTTGAAAAAGCGTCAATGCAAGTGAATGGGAGAAAATAATTATTTTCTGGTCCCGTTTGAATTGTGCCATGAATGTGAACATATGTTGTCTGTGAATTTTTTATATAATCTTTCATGTTACAAGTTTGACAGTATATGGTATGATTCGTCGGCTAGCAGTTGTGGAAAAGACATAACGAGAAAGACTACATGTCGCCTATGTGACGTCACCCCATAAAGTTGACTTACCCGTGGTTTTCGCCAACCTCAACGATTTTGTCCTCTCCCTGAAAGAAGGCGGTGAAGTGCACCAAAGACACAGCCATGTCTAGCGGGATCCGTGAGCTAGAGCCGTGTGCTAGTGGTGTTGACGTTTCAAACGCGTCGAAAGCAGCGAAGAGTTGTAGTCCACAAAGTGCTCTCACACAAAGTCTACCCGTATCAAACTTCTACCCGCTAAATTGTAGCATTCTTCACACGAAAGATTATATAAAAAATTCACAGACAACATATGTTCACATTCATGGCACAATTCAAACGGGACCAGAAAATAATTATTTTCTCCCATTCACTTGCATTGACGCTTTTTCAACTTTGAGGTCCAGCGGGGTTTTACGGAGGGGCGGGACTTACCAGCTCTATTACTGGCTCTGCCCACGTGCGCGCAGTCGCGCACCCGTTTTTAGGTGGGAGTGAATGGAATTAATGAGCTGTGTTTATTGAAGATTAAATACACTAGAGTCACTCAGTTTTTTATACTCTCTTTTTCAAATTACTTACATTTTAATTATGTATTGGTATATAAAGACAGTTTAAACAAATTTGAATAAAAGTTTTTTTTACACAATTCTGACCTACCCTACCTTTAAAATATATAATATAAAAGCTGTGTGCAAATTGAAATATGATCTTTATCATATGTCTTTACATAAAACAATTCTCAATAATATATATATAATATAAAAGCTGTGTGCAAATTGAAATATGATCTTTATCATAATGTCTTTACATAAAACAATTCTCAATAATATACTTAATATTATAACATCAATAATTCATGCAAACTGCATACACAAGAAGCACCTCGATATATACACAATATATATTGTTCAGATCATATCACTATTCTTTGTGACTTGAATTCAGCCTAGATCAATGGACTATAACGTTTTATGTCAATACAACAGACTTGTACATGTTAACTGACCACAGTTTTTTGCCTTGCCCATTTGGATATTCTTATTTTTTTTTGTAAATGTAACCACTTCTGTTTTTTTAAATATACATAGATTCATATACATGATCAGACAATTTACCAAACAATCCAGATCAAATGAACAAATCATGGTTTTGCAATATTTATTGGAAATTACACAATCTGACCATCAGAATGAAGATGCCACAGTCAGGCCCGTAAGGTTGTGGGGGAAGTAACCTAGAGCAACCTAGCTCTAGAATTGAGGCACACCAGAGTTCTAGCCTGGCTAACGCCAAACCCAATTCTCGTTGAGACTTGGGTCTGGGAACCACATGTGCATTTTCTCGTATTTGAGGCGTGGTTTATGAATGAGCCGTTTATTGGGTGCTAAGAATGTCTATCAAATGCGCCTGTACGCTCATAGCCAATCGTTTCCATTATACCAGATGACGTATGTAGAGCGACAGAAATTAGACAAGGAAGAAGACGATGGGTAAGATATTTTTGTGTAAACAATGACGTTCAGCGACTATTGCCGTTTGTGCAAGATAAACATGAGGGTCGAAGGTATATATGGATATAAACAAACTGCTTAGTTATATCGCATAGATGTCGTCATCGTCTTGCTGCTCCCTCCCCGTTCTGTGATTGGTTCCCTAGATGAGGCGAAAATCAGGTCCATGTATCCAGACTGCCTTTCAGCGTGAATAAAATCGCGCTGCGCAAAGGCAGTATGGGGAAACCCAGGCTACCAGAGTTCACTAATACCTTTAAAAAACACGACACAGTACCCTGAAAACAAGACGATTTTTTTTAAATAGCTAGTTTGTGCATTTGAATTCTGACATGACCTATCATCATCGACAGTTTATTTATTTTTCTTACCGCTGACATCTGCATGGCGCGTCAAATTTGAAAAGTTAATGACGATACGGAAATGACGTCAATTTGAAAAGGAAATGACGTCTGCTGTCCATCCACTGGTGTCCAGCAGCCACTGGTGTCTAGCAAGAAGTGAGTCTGCGGGGCTGCAGCTGGATGCTTCTCGGCCCAAGGGCCTAAAATGAACACCCTTTGGCTGGTTTCGTAGTCTAGTCTCAGACTACAATGCATGTTTGAGCTGTTTTAACTTGCTTGTTACACGAGTACACGACCAAGTATGGTGACACAAAATAAAACGTGGATGATCATCTTGAGTGATGATATTACTGCGCTGAGTTGAAGTGCTGCAAGTGCTATTCCGCCATACATTATAGTTCTCCATTTTACCCGCTTAGAAAAACACCACATTTTATTTTGTGTCACTATACTTGGTCGTGTAACTGTATTTAAATAGGGAAAACGTGGAGGTGTTTGGTCGCTTCTAACTTCATCTCTGTTTGGATCCTAATGAATGAACTGGGCTAAGCTTATCAGTGTCGCCGCGCGCCAGAGCGATTGAGTGCGCGCACTGACACGAGAGAGGTAGGCCTATTTATCAACTAGTTTCAGTTACGGGAATAACATAGTTTAATATGAAAAAACTGTGTTTTTAACAGTGAAAAAACAGTGAGTTATGTGGGTGGGCCAGTGGCGCCGTTTTTGTTTGTGTGCGATGATGTTGCAGGGCTTTTCGAATAAACTTTCAAGTGAATTGAGTGTTCCTTTAAGATAATGTCTGTATGTAATGATTGAATGATAAAATCAGATAACATCAGCAATTTTTATTCAAGCAGCTGATTTCTGTAAATGAATGTAAAACTAAATGTACATTGCAGCACAGGCTGAAGTCAGTATACATGAACGACGCCAGAGCCCGCCGCCCAGAGAGTCTTCCTGTCGGAACCCCTAGCAACCGTTCCGGAGGGAGGCTTTCTACAACTTGCTTCAACAGTTCCATTTTATTCGGAAAACAAATTAAAAACACACACCAGTCAACAATAAATCAGGTTTATATTTATATATTTTCTCAAATAAATTTGAATAATACGCTGTCGGTGTATGAATGAGTGTGTGAATGGGTGAATGTGAGGCAATGTAAAGCGCTTTGGTGGCCATTGGGTCTGTGAAAGCGCTATATAAATGCAGTCCATTTACCAATAAAAATAAACTTAAAATGTATTTTGATCAAACTTGCCTGGGAGGGCCAGTGAGTTATGTGGGTGGGCCAGTGGCGCCGTTTTTGTTTGTGTGCGATGATGTTGCAGGGCTTTTCGAATAAACTTTCGAGTGAATTGAACTTCAATAGATATCCTGTGCTCAGGGAATAGGGAGCAGTGAACACTGTGTAGGCACCCTGTCAATCAATCAATCCCTGAGTTCTCTAAACTTCTTTAGAAGTCCCTGTCAGTTCGAGGCTCTGGCTCCACTAGTCCCAGCTCAGTTTGTGGGTCAAAAATGAAACCTGCTGAGGTCTGAGTAATTTACTTCTGTACAGAGTTGTGGTTTGATCTGCTAAGTGGACAAACAGCTTCTGCATGAGCATGAGTAACTGGAGATCTGTGGTTAATGTCAGTTTGTGTGCGTGTGTGTGTGTGTGTGTATCATGATGTGCTATAGCTTGTGGTTTAAGGGTGTTTTTCCACTCCTTCACATACGATGTTCCGTTTGACTTCTGCTTTACACAGAACAGCTTTTCCCACGAAATATCGAGCCAGTAAATGCTGATGTTTGACAAATCTAAAAGTTATATTACTTTGAAATGTGAAAAGATCACGTACTTTGCATGAATATGCATTATTAACTTAAATAATAGGCTAAATAAGTTAGCAGACGTTATTTATAAGAACTCTTCCTGATACCACACCTTTTTTAAACAGTAAATATTTTATCCTTTTTTTGAAATAAATAAAATGTATGACTTTCTGTTGCAATGGTTGTTGATTATTTCTTTAATTCTCATCATGTGTAACTGTAGAACAACATTTGCACTATAATGCAAAACATATTTATCAGTACCATAACAGTGCTGCCGTCTAATGGCACGTCACAATAACTATTTCCTCAAAGTAAAAGTTAAGACTGTGATCTGTTCTGAAAAAGATGTGTATGCTGATATTCAGAGGAAACTGTGAAAAATACAATCAAGCAATATTCAATTAAAAATCTAAATTTTCAACAAAGTGTATGCCATTTTTCACAGTTGTCTTTGCTGGCATGTAGCGTGACACTTGAGTCATAATGCGATGTGACTGATCTACTAACTTTAGGGTTTATATATGTATATCATTTTGAGTGATTTCTAATGAGTGATTCATAATCAAGTTGTTATTCAATATGTATCCTTCTACCTATTAAATTATTTGAATTACTTATTCAGGCTTATGAGAGTTACTAACTTATAATTACATATCTGTCAACTGGAATGTGCCCTCTCCATGTTTTAAGAGAAGCACCCAACACATGTCAAAAAAAAAAAAAAAATTATATATATATATATATATATATATATATCCCTCTATGGTACAGTGTTGCCTCCAGGCAACGGTCTATTTTAGCTTTTTTATAATAAAACTTACATCAAATGTAATTGGTCAATGCTCTCTAATGGGAGGGGAACTCAAATACTAACCAATTAAAATGCAAAAGAGTGGCCACATGACCCACAGGGGTCCATTTTGGTCCCTCTTTCTGCACATGTCACATGGCTCCATATTTTCTCCACTGAAAAGGGCAGTTTTCACTCATTTCTGTCCAGATAATCAGTTACAAAAAATCTGAGTCACCTTCATTGGTAAGTAAAGAAGTATTTTCAAAAACTTTACATAATATATCATGACACGTTTCATAGGAAATTACATAAAACTGCATGTTGCCTCGAGGCAACATTGTACCATAATGGAATCACATAAGGCCATACCAGGCATACTAGGTTTGAATACAAGTATATGTTTATTAGTAAGGAAAGAAGTTTGAATTATCTAAATGTATTTGCATTTTTGAAAATCGAATTACTGTGGCACACACACAAATAACATGTGACAAATAAGTCATGTGACAAAAAAAACTTACTAATCAACAACAACAAAAATAAAACAATAATAGTTTATTTACTAAGGAAATAGTGTAAAAATAAAACACAAAAAACTTACTAATCAACAGGAACATTTTTGTATTTATTTTTATTGATAGTTTTTTTTTTAAATGTCACATGACTTGTATTTGTCACATGTTATTGTGCGTGTGCCCAATTAAGGTGATCACCTGTGTCTATTTAAAGTTGAATTCACTCTTTACTTCATTGATATTGTGCCTGATGAAGACCTGAGGGTTGAAATGTTGCTTTTTTTAATAAATTATTTTGGAGCAGTTATTCTCAGTGTGCGGACTTCACACTACTTAAATTCATGCCTAAAATCAGGTTCTTGTCAGCCATATCATCTATATGAAAAATTTCTATGTTTATCTATTTCTTAGCCAATCAGAATAATTTAACCTTAAGTAATAACGTAGCTGAGTGACTTAGGGTAAAGTATAATTGTTGTGGTAATGTGACTGTACGCAGAGCGGCCTACAAACTCCTTGGTGAGTATTGAAGCTGACTTCTGATGAAAAATTGTCATGCCCTTCACTCGCTAACTTCCCTCATAGACAGTATATAAACTGGACACAGCGTCCCAATAGCTTTCAATGGATGTTATGTACCCTGTGATAATTAAAGGGTTAGTTCACCCAAAAATGAAAATAATGTCATTAATGACTCACCCTCATGTCGTTCTAAGCCCGTAAGACCTCCGTTCATCTTCGGAACACAGTTTAAGATATTTTAGATTTAGTCCGAGAGCTTTCTGTCCCTCCATTGAAGCTGTATATACAGTATACTGTCCATGTCCATAAAGGTAATAAAAAAATCATCACAGTAGTCCATGTGACATCAGTGGGTTAGTTAGAAGTTTTTGAAGCATCGAAAATACTTTTTGGTCCAAAAATAACACAAAATAAGACTTTATTCAGCATTGTATTCTCTCCCGGGTCTGTTGTCAATCCTTCACAGTTACGCTGATGGCGTAAGACGCTGATGACGTGTTATCCGGTGCGCCTCGAGCTTCATTTATAGACTGAGGGAAACGCACGCTGTAAAAGTGTCTCATCCGCGACATGCACATTTCCGCACCATTAAAAAAATGATATCCACGCAAACAATGTAGAATAGCTTGAATATAGCGTGCGTCTCCCTCAGACTGTAAACGAAGCTCGGGCGCACCAGATAACACGTCATCAGCGTCTTCCGTCAGCAGCGTCACTGCGGAGTCGTGAACGCAGATTGACAACCGACCCGGGAGAGAATACAATGCTGAATAAAGTCTTATTTTGTGTTATTTTTGGACCAAAAAGTATTTTCGATGCTTCAAAAACTTCTAACTAACCCACTGATGTCACATGGACTACTTTGATGATGTTTTTATTACCTTTATGGACATGGACAGTATACTGTATTTACAGCTTCAATGGAGGGACAGAAAGCTCTCGGACTAAATCTAAAATATCTTAAACTGTGTTCCGAAGATGAACGGAGGTCTTACGGGCTTAGAACGACATGAGGGTGAGTCATTAATGACATTATTTTCATTTTTGGGTGAACTAACCCTTTAAAGGAAATAACAATAGAAGCACGCACTTCCTGATGGTTGGGCGTACTGAGCTTGACGACGTAGGCTGTGTTCCAGTCCACTTTTAGACACGCACTTGCAAACTTCCCCTCGGGGGGATCCCTGCCGCCATTTTGAAGTGCGTTCCACTTCATGAAGTGGACGAGGGAAGTTTATATGGACAGGCCCTCGTTCTCTTGATTTTGACAGAGGGAGCGAGTCTACTTCATATGTACACTTCAGGCACCTTTATGTCCCACAATGCAGTACGATTGTGATGCCACCACATATATCATCTAATCACCACCACAACAAACAACTTGATGATATTTACATGATAATTTCTTTAATTTAAAACGACCCAAGCACACCTATTTACATTTGGATGCTGCATTAAACAAATTCTTAAAGGGGAATTAAAAAAATAATAATAAATCAACTCCAGCTGATTCTAAGTGGTCAAGGGCTTAGGACGTTCGTTCATCCCATTGCGGTTTCCGCCAGTAGTGGGCACTCGTGCAACGTAAGCAATGACATACATCTGAGTGAACGAGACAGAGGGAAGTTAGCGAGTGAAAGGCATGACAATTTTGGACTGGAACGCAGCCGTAGATGTGACGTGAGCAACGTGTCTGACAGCTGTCAGTCTTCTAGTAGCTGTGCCGAGAGAAATCTGAATCATTCCCTTCCGAGTCTCGCAGAGACGGAGAGCGTGAGCATTAGCTGTCCATGAGCTAGCAGCGGGAGCAACTTTATCACTCTCTATGGGCTTCTCCCTTGACTTTATCGGACTTTATGCCTCCACGTCCCCCCGATTGCTTGCGAGCTTCTCCGCCGGTCTATACAGTAATTTCTCCACTGTGCGACAGAGAGTCGAGTGATTATGACGCAATCGTTAGACTATTTTTGACAAACACTGCTTCTGCGGGGCCATAACGTAAGGTACAAGGTAATGGAGCCTTTTATACATTGTCATGTTCCTTTAGAAATAAATAATGGACAAATGAAGTCTTTAAACGCCTCAGATGTAAAGTTATTCGTCAAAATGAATGGGAGTCAATGGGGATGCTAACAGCAGGAGATGTTTTGCTACAATGGCGGTCCCTGGGGAAGCTTCAGTTTCCGGCGGATGGATTACCCCCTTGGGTGGCACTCGCGCCTAACCAAATGAACAAACACAAACTGAAACCCTTACGTGTTGCTGTGTATGTCACGTGACACTGTCCAAATCTTCCAGGCCTATAACATACAGTGTGAATACTGTACAACTGTTACATTCAAAGGGGAAGAAACATACAAAATGGCTTTTAACATGCACTCAAGTCTAGCAACACAAACAAAAGGGTTTACAACAAGAAACAGCAGGATAATGTGGGGAAATAACAGACATCGACAAAAAGCAGTGTGTTGCAATCTCTGCCTCCCTCTGGCGGCTTGCTAAAAAAACGCAACACTGACAATTTTTCAAAATCAGATTTTAAAAAAAAGAGAGAGAAAAGAATGGATAATTTCCGCTTAAGAGCAGGGGAGAGATGGGACAACCTTGGTTGATTCCTTTATCAAATGAAAATCTTGAAGATGTACCCTGAGGTAATATAACTTTAGGGTAATAAAAGCTTTAAAAACTCTAAAAATAAAACAAAACCTTCACTCTAAAAAATACTGGGTTGTTTCAATATGTTTGGGTAAAATATGGACAACTGCATTGTTTTAGATCTTCAATTATATAATTATAATCCAGCATGCTGAGCACAAGTCGTATATTATTGTGAATTGAGGCTGAGCACCTTTTTTTTATTAGAAAATATTATCAGGATCTGCACATTATATTATATTATATTATATATATATATTATATATATATATATATATATATATATATATATATATATATATATATATATATATAATGCTGCGTTGGCTTTATCAACATAAATGTTTTCTAGCGAAGATACAAAAATAATTATGTTTGTTTGTCATTTTCTCTTAAAGATGGTTTAATACAAATACTGTTTATTTCTTTAATAATTGCCAATTTATTTTTATTTGCTAGTCCTGTTTAGTAATTTATCAAATGATATGGAAATATACCCATTTCTCTCTGTAAATAGTCAAATTTGAACAGATACTATTTGACAAGAGCGCCATCTAGCGTTCTAACTGGGAATTCCTACCTTTCCAAGATTCCAGCTGTCATGATTGAACAGAAAGTTTTTAATATTGTATGAAGATCTGTGGGACAGCCTTTGTTTATATGATAGTATTTTATTTCTAACACTGAAATTACTTTTCTGAAAAATTCACAACAATTGCCACAATGGCCTTCTTCCACATCACCTGATGTTTCATTGCAGTCTCCATCACAGTAGGCTATATATATTCCACTTATACTTATTTTTTTACTTGCATTTACTCAATTCATACAGTATATTTCATTGATTTCACAGCTATAAAATTCACTCAATTTTTTGAGTGTAAAATGTGTCACCAATTTATTTTAGTAAATCATAGTTCAACTTTTTAGAGTGTACCCAACCTTTCCATTGACTTCCACTGGAAAATATTTCCTGATATCTACAAATGAGTTTTGACTACTAGAAATTGTAATTAAAGAATTATATGTTATTTTTGATTCACAGCATGTTTTTCTGAAGCTGAAATATTTAGATTTTAGATTTTGCTTAAAATTTGCTTTAAAAAAATTGAAGAATTACAGTAATAAGTGAATGTCATATGTAATAATAATAATAATAAAAAAAAGTGTTTCCCTTAAATTGTTACTACAGGTTTACCCCCCTATAAAATCAAAAAAGTCGCTTTGGCTAAAGGCCAAATGCATAAATGTATATGTAAATTCACCTTTCCAAGATCAGCTTTACCATTTAATATTTACACATGAAATAAAAATGTTTTAAAATGAACTTTGAATAGATAATGCATTCATATCGAGTTGCTCAAGAAAATTCATGAGAAACTCACAGATTCCAGCCATTATGAGGTTATCAAATCAGTTTTAATCACACTTGTCACATGAGCATACAAACATATATATTGATTAAATTTAAGGCACTTATTTGGCTGACACCAAGTTGAAGAAAACAAAGAAACAAAAATATGATGACACTTTTGATTCATGTAACACAAATTTGAAGATTATTACATATACATTATATTATAAAACATTAGAACACTGTGCATATTGTTTTACCAGTAAACATTTTTTGTTTATTATAAATGTAGGTAAACATGTCATGCTTATTAAACATGTTAAACATGTTTAATAAACATAAGATGCTTAATACCAGTAAAACACTTTTTCAGAAGGCAGTAACTGTTATGCAACAAAAAATATACCAATATGAAAATAACATATATTTGACAGTTTGCAACGGAACAGAAGGTACAAGTGTTCTAATCAGTAATGTTCCTGTCTAGTGTTTTTTCCCAAGATGCCAATACTTAAATAGTAAATATGTAACATGACCAGTCTCAGTAGTATAGACTTACTTGAATGTTTGATGGACAGCTGTTTTTAAAGAGGGCCTATTATACAGAATTCACTTTTACATGGTGATTAAACATAATTATGTGTCGGCACTCAGTAGTGTGTGTGTGCACCCTATAATGGTAAAAATCCACCCAGTGCTTTTTTTAATCCCCATAAATCATAAACAGTGTCTCAGAACACAACCTTTATCTAGCATCATGATTAGGCCCCGCCCATGACTGCTGATGGACTCTGCCCTATTAGCATAGACCCCTCCCTGAGGTAAAATGAACATAGTCCGCCATGTTTATCTCTGTAGTCTTATTAAAGCTAGTGAAGCTAATTAAATCAAGAGCAGTGAGCGATTTTCTGTTTTTCTTTTGTTGTTTGATTCAAATTAATTGCACATACTGCAGCAGATATTTATTATGATGCTGTCACTTTAATGCAGATCTAATATACACATGTGATTTCATTACTTACTGTTTACGTTCACAGACATAACCGACTGTATGTGAACTTTACTTGTGTATTTGAACGTTTACGCGCAATAGCATGTGAAAGAGAACTTAGTTTAATTCTCACGTGACGCGCAGTCTGACATCAAGCTTCTGTGTGCGTGCTTCAGATGTAACCATATATCAGCAGTTTAGACTGATATAGCTTTACATTTTTACGTTTTTATACTCTTCTGGAAAGCGGGGCAGAGCAGCAGCTCATTTACATTTAAAGATACATGCACAGAAACAGCATGTTTTCCCTTCAACGCTATCTCACGACCAATTCGTACGAATTTGTACGAGTGATTAAAAGGTGGCTAATTCGTACGAATTTGTACGACCTCACTCGTACGAATTTGTACGATTTCTCTAAACCCACGTGACGGTTGGGTTTAGGGGCGGGGTCAGGGGTAGGTCATTCGTATGAATTCATACGATTTTGGCAAATCGTAAAATATGTACGTTTTAGCAAAAAACGTACAAATTCGTACGAGTGAGGTCGTATGAATTGGTACGAATTAGCCACCTCGTAAAATTCGTACGAATTGCCGTGAGATCGGGTTGTTTCCTTTCCACTCAAAAATGGACATTTACAACGTGGTATTACAAATGATCTGTGGGGTATTTTGTACGGAGCCCCGGACATGACATACATTGATCGTGTGCACGATTTACTATTTCGTTCCCTCGATTTGCTAAATCGTGTGCACTATTTAATATGTCGTTCCTGATTTATAAATCACGATATAGCAAACGGGGAACGAAATAGTAAATCGTACGCACAATTTAGCTTACTATCTTGTCCTGCATGTCATGTGCGGGGCTCCGTAATTTTGAACGGAAATTTTGCAGATACATTCAACTGAGACCTATATTACATCTTGTAAAAAGGGGCATAGGTTCGCTTTAAATGCTCATTTGTAGATTCGCAGTTACGTGTAACTACCCAAATATTTTACGAGTAACCTATACCCAACCTTTCCATTGACTTCCACTGGAAAATATTTCCTGATATCTACAAATGAGTTTTGACTACTAGAAATTGTAATTAAAGAACTCTATATTTCCCTCACAAATCAAGCCTCTGTGGCTCCCTCTGATCACCACCAGAGGGCTCCATCACCGGAGTACACACACACACACACACACACACACACACACACACACACACACACACACACACACACACACACACACACACACACACACACACACACACACACACACACACACACACACACACACACACACACACACACACACACCTGAGAGTTATCCCTAGTATATTGATCTCTTGTGTTTGACCTTGGTCTGTGTACCCCGTATTGATGCCTGCCCATCTGATCTTCTGCCTTATTTACCCTGTTTGACTGCCCTGATCCTGACGTTTCTGCCTTTGACATCTCTGTTGCTGGTGATTTATCTCTGTTGCTGGTGATTTAACTCTGCCTGTTGTTCACCTACTGTCTACAATAAAGCCGCACATCCCACTTCTGCCGACTCCCCGTTACAGTACCAGGCATTGTTCTAATTAGAGATATCTCAAATTACAATTTGACTAGTGACAGACAAAAACAGACAAAGAGAAAATCACTCACTGCTCTATAGGCTATGCACCAATCTATAGGCCATGCAATGAAGACTATGCAATGATACTGTAGATAACACCTACAGTACAAACCTGAAACTTGATTTCTTTGCGCTTTTGCTTATACTTTACTTAGTGACATTTAACTGTATGTTTTAAGTTTGCTGTAATAAGCATATTTCTTACAATACAAAATAGCATGGGTCTAAAAAAAAACCCAATACAAATAACGAAAACAATACATTATTTTAGCATAAATTTCTTTATGCTTTTGAAGGAACTATCCACAGTTTCACTATTAATAGAGAGATGCTTCACAGATAGTATAGGATTAATTCACACACGCAATCACTCTCTCCTTAATGAATTAATTACCTCTTACTGTGCTAATTTTTCTGTAACCGAATTAGAATGAGCAAAAATATGTAAGACATGTTATGACCCAGAAAAAGAAGAGTTTGAGTTCCTGCTTCAAGGTTCGGGCTTTCTCAAGCCAACATCAACGTTTGTTTCCAAACTTTAGTATCTAGTTATTATTATTATTAGACTAAAATTTCAAACTCAGACCTTCCGACTGTTCTGATTTAGTGTGTTATCTCTTTTCTAACTGATCATACTTACGGTTTGTCTGAAAATTACATTTCCCAAAGACTTAGATTGACAGAAGGAGTCAGTTCCGACGAGTCAAGACTGACTCCAAACTCCAGTTTAAACACACTGAAGCTCAATCGACTCATTTAAGCTGCCTATCTTCTGTCTGTTTTATTTATTTATTTATTTTTATGACTAAAGTTTGTCTTGATTATCTTATTCAATTTAATAAATCTTACATATGTCACGTTCTGTTAGTTTCATTTTCATGGCCTCATTGGCTGAATCCGAAATCGCCCCCTAAACCTTAATTCACTATTCTCTACATTACTCCCCTAACACTCTTCACTTGAATGAGTGAATGAAAACGAGTGAGTGAATTTGGACAGCAGTTGAGCGTACATCAGTTGTACACTCGTTATTGCAGTGCAACGTGGGATTGAATGACTCCACTCGATAACGTTTACTTGGACACCACTACAAATGGCTATAGCCTCAAGTAATGCCTTATAGGGTTTAGGGGGCGATTTCAGATTCAGCCTTTGCTTTCATCAGTTCCTGTTGTCCTTTGTTTAGTTTCCCGCAACTTATTAATTACTATAGAAATGCATTAATCATCACAGGTGTTTGTGAAGTTTCATCATATGCTCATCTTCTCTTCACTATTAATAATACATAATGTTACAATGGAGTCTCAGTCTGAATTGTGGATGAGTGCTTTACATAATTCTCCTGTAATAAAACACAGATTCACAGAAGGTAAGATAAATAGAACAGGATTGATTATTCAGTGGACATTGTGGACATTTCCTGTCCCCCTTCATTTCATTTCCTGTCTACTCTATACTGTCCTATCATAATGAAGTAAAGACACACACACAAAAAAAATAATAATAATAATTAACAAACTGTTTTAAATGTTTCTTTGATAAACTGCATACAAATTTTTTCATCAAATATTTGCATGTCATATTGATTGACTATCATTATTAAAATGAACCCATTACAATATGTGATGCTGCAATGTGACGCGTCAACAAATCCCTGACCGGAAACCGATCCCTCGTTCTATTTAAAACAAATGCCAAGGGCTCGCAACTCTCTGATTGCAAGGACAAATAGATTTTCAACTATTTAAAAATGTTGTTTTTTCCTATATGAAGTTCTGCTTAGGTGAAAAGGAACATTTATGTTAGACCCTGATCCTACACCTTGGTAGTATCAGCTTACAGTAAATACATACTATTATGATTATAATATACTGATAATTATAATATACTATATAAATTATTCAAAATCTATAATAATATAAAATGTATTCATGCCACTGTTCTTCATTCAAAAATACGAGAACACCACTGTCTTTAAGAGTCAGTAATTATTGGTGTTTCTTTGCGATGATTTCTGAATCAAACCACATAAAACAAATAACAAAAAAACATGTTGCAAACTCACAGATCTGAATCTGTTTTTGCAGGCAGAAAGATTCAGTCTTCATAGTATCTTACCTGATAATGGTGCTTTCTTCTGCCGACTGTTTGAACAATAACAAAACTCTGTTAAAAACATTACTTTGGGTAATTTAAATAAAAATAGAAATTACATACAGACATTTTCATATTTCCTTCATTAAATCATATGTTATACTCACTGTTCCTGCTTGTTTGGCGTTTGTAGGAGTAAATCACGCTAGCAGTTATAGCCACGAGCAAAACAGCAGAACCTATTCCTGCTAAAGCAACTAAAGGCAGACCTGAATCTGGAATAATAATGATAATATCAATTTAACTCATAAATATAAGAACAGCAGCTGAAACAGAATCATAACCAGAAGAGCATGATTTTTTGGTGACAACTTGTTGTGCATGTGAAGATGATGGAGATGATTTTTAATATCGAGTCAAAGGTCTTTTTTTTTTTTGGTCAAAGTTCATGAAAACATTTGATTTAAAATGTCAAGCTATATTCTAAAATTGCTCAAGGAAAGCCATTAAATTGACTAAATATACTCACCAGTGACAGTAACACTGAAGCTCTTAATGATGTTGAATCTGTCGTAGATGATCTTTAGATTATAATCTCCAGAGTCTGTGTTTCTGGTGTTCGTGATGATCAGAGATGCGGTCTGATTCACTTTCAGTCTGTCTCTGAATCTCTCTTTACACTGATCATCTGTACAGATGTTACTCTGATCTCCAGTGATTTCAGTGATGCAAGTGTCATTAAAATACCACGTCATCCCATCATTTGGTTTTTTTATTACACCAGGATCTAAAGTGACAAATTCTCCTTCCTTCACTGTCTTCCTTCTCTTCATTTCATCTTGTTTAGCAGCAGAAACTCCTGAAACACAAACCAACAGATGATTGGAGGATCTTTTGCTGAAAATAATTAACTCCAAACCCAAAAGTGCTCATGCTCTTTCTTGACTGAACATTTTCCACATTTAGCTTTTTTTCTATCAAAATCTCTGCTCTTGGAATTTCTAGTGGACTAAAAAACTGAGTATGAAATAAAGCATGCATTTAAACATAAAACCTGAACAGAGATGATATGATGAAAACCTGTCAACATCATGTTTTGTTAAACATGATGTTGACAGGTTTTCATGTTAAAGGAGTCATGAATTTCCCTTGATCTTTTGACAGTTAAAGGGTTATTTCACCCAAAAACTTAAAATTCTGTCCTAATTTCTCTTTCGCAAGGCACTTTTACGCTTTCTCGTTGGTTTCTAACGATTCTGACATCCAGGAAATGCACACTTTTATTATTTTTGTTGATTTTTGCGCACAAAAAGTATTCTTGTCGCTTGATAAACTTAAGGTTGAGCCACTGTATTCACTTGGAATATTTTAACGATGTCTTTACTAACTTTTCTGGGCCGGCAGATATCCTTTACCTAGCAGCCTATGAAGGAAGCTCTCAGATTTCATCAAAAATAGCTTCATTTGTGTTCCGAAGATGAACAAAAGTCTTACCGGATTGGAACTATGTGAGGGTGGGTACTGACAGAATCCTGAAAGTTTCAAAACTTAAAACGTTCTTGTTATTCCAAATACAGCTTTTAATAAAACCAAGGCTGCAAAGATCTGAAAATCTGAATTATGACGTCACGGAGCAGCAAAAGACATTTGCAGAAGAATATCAACGCCTACGTCTACATTACCGCATCTTTGGCACAGCCCACTGGAGCGTTAGTGACTAGTGACATGAGAACGAGAAAAGATTGACACAGGATCAATAAAATTTACTTCCAAAGGAAGTTTATGTTCTTTCCTAGTTTTAATGCTAGGAAAGTTTTTTTTTTTTTTCTTCAACAATGTGAATGGCTCAGCAGTGCATTATTTGTTTGTATTGAGTAGCCTAGGCTATATTTCACTGTGGATGATTAGGCTAATTCAGTCGCAATTTCGAAGCAGGCTTTGCAAACAAACTTTTACGATATGGATCCATCAGCAATGCCACAAACATGTAAGTAATCATGTTTATTCTAATGCCTGATGTGTGATCAGTGATTTCTGCTGTGTAATTAATCAAGTTCAGACAGATTATCTTTCTCTTAAAATTGTTCAACATAGGCTACTGTTTATAGCCTGGTTCTACCAGACTCTCGTATATTTCATTTGTACAGAGTCTGGCCTCTCTCCATTGACAAGCATTAACTTCCTTGAAGGCGTGTACTCTGTAGAAGTTTAAAACTATTGGATCTGCCCAGAGCCACTCTGGATCTGCCATAACCAATCGCTAACGTTTGGTCGTGACGTATGACGGCTCAAACTAGCGCACGACCTCAACGTCATCGTTCTCAGCCACTCCCTCTGTTTGCTGATTGGACCAGTAAAAAATTGACTGGAAAACCCAAGAATACACCGCAATCCCAGACGCAGTACTGAAGGAAAATGAAAATTGAGAGGAAGTACGTGGGAGGGCGGAGCCAGGCTATACTGTTATGCATTCCCTGGTGAAAAAAAAAAAAAATCAGTATACTTCAAGTTTGTTAATGTTTATTTAACTTGAAGTGTGCTATTTTGAAACAACTAATTTTGTACTAAGTATATTTTCGTTGTAATTAAATTGTAGTAAAGCATAACTTTAAGTGTATTTAGTGTATTTTTGTGTACTCAATTGGACCAACTTCAAGTATACTTAGTATAGGCCTACTTTAAGTATATGCCAGTAGGGACTAATTACATGCTTGATTAGTGATATCAAAGTGTACTTTATTTGTTACAAGTACATTACAAAATCATTATGTGTCTTCAAAACATACAAGCAATAAGTATATATATATATATATATATATATATATATATATATATATAACTTATTTATTTATATACAAGTTATTTTTGTCGTTTTCGCATTTTATTAGGATAGGACAGTAGCTAGACAGCCCAGGTGAAAAAGACGTAGTATTAATTATATTAAAAATATACCGGAAATTCAAGCAGTATGTTTATAATACATTTGTATTCCCAACATTATTTGAAGTGCATTAAAAATATATTGAATTGCATTTTAATATATTTCTAAAAAGTATACAAGTACATTGGTAATAAATATATGCTAAAAACTATAAGTACTTTGGTAATAAATATATGCTTAGTTACACTTTTAAGAAATATACTAAACACAAACATACTTTTAGTGAAGTTTTAGTGCATTTACATAAAACATACTTATGTTACTCTTACTTAAAGTTAGAGTTTTTTTATGTGTACTTTGTGTAATAACAGCAAAATGATTAAGCTTTTAGTGGGTTTAAAATATATGTACTTTATAAACGCTTAAGCCTACTGCAATATATTTAAAATATTTATGTATTTATCATTTTAATATTTGTGGGGGAAAAAACACATTTACAATGGACCAACTTATAATGTAAACATTTTGTCAACTATTATTAAGCATTTCAATAAGCATACTTAAAATCAGGGATGGGGAGTAACGGAATACATGTAACGGCGTTATGTAATCAGGATACAAAAATACAGTAACTGTAATTCGTTACAGTTACGTCAAAAAACGTAGTAATCAGATTATAGTTACATTTAGAAAAAAAAAGGGGAATACTTTTAGGATTACAATGGTTTAATTTAAAACTAAATAAATCAGTATTTTGGCATAATTAAGCACTGCTTGATACAGTAGTTCCTGGTTCTGTTGCCAGTAATGACTCACGTGTGCCACCCACTGGATTTTCTTAAATAGTTTATATTTTGCAAATATTTTACACCGGACCAAATTCATAATAAATAAAAGTATTCTTGCTTGACTTTATTTATAGCCTATATGTGACCTTGAAGCAATCCAGAAGTAATCAGATTACATTACTTTCCAGCCCGATCTCACGGCAATTCGTACGAATTTTACGAGGTGGCTAATTCGTACCAATTCATACGACCTCACTCGTACGAATTTGTACGTTTTTTGCTAAATCGTACATATTTTACGATTTGCCAAAATCGTATGAATTCATACGAATGACCTACCCCTGACCCCGCCCCTAAACCCAACCGTCACGTGGGTTTAGACAAATCGTACAAATTCGTACGAGTGAGGTCGTACAAATTCGTACGAATTAGCCACCTTTTAATCACTCGTACAAATTCGTACGAATTGGTCGTGAGATAGCGTTGTACTTTCATATTGTGGTACTTGAATTACGTTAATGAATACTTTTTTTTTATGAAGTAATTTGTAACTGTAACAGTAGGCTATAAATTTTTAAAGTAACCCTCCCAAGCCTGCTTAAAATTCATATATTTTTCACTTTTACTTGTTTGTAGCTACTTGTAAAAGGCTACCTAAAAGGCTGTGTCCATTATACATTACTGTCTGGGACCCATCACTTCACCACATCGGCACCCAGTTTGTGCGTCTTAAATTAGTTGCTTACATTTACAAAATGAGCCTATAGCAGACATAAGCCCATTTAATAAAAATAAAGGTCCATGTTTTATAAAATGTCCACGAAACTTAATGAAATGCTTAGTGATATTAGAAAATATTTAAGAGATTGTTAATTTAGTTGTATACATACATGTTTTTATATCCACATATTTTGTTCTAATGTCACAAGTAATAATCTCAGGGTTTACTGGATTTTACCTGATTCTTTTTGTAGTGTGGTATTGGTGTAGTCTGGCTATCACTAGACCAAGCTCAATCTTTTAAAGGGGTGGTAAAGTATGATTTCACTATAAAAAAAATATTGCTGTTTGAGCATAAACAACATCTGCAAAGTTACAACGCTCAGTTCAAAGCAAAGGGAGATATTTGCTTTTAAAGAAAAGGACTACAACAAACGGATCATAGGGACTACACGGCATTCCTCCCGGCTTAGCGACATCAGCAACCCTTAAATGTACATAAGCCCCGCCCCCAGGAACAGCAGTCCATTTCCAGTACATTTGTGAGTCAGCTCAAACTTTAGTATCCATAGAAAGTCACTCTGTGTGCATCTCACAACAGTTCCTATACGAGCGATTTATAGATTACCATGACAGAATATGCTAATTGAAGATAGTTAACTCCACATCAGCAACATTAATTCATCAACTAACCATTCAGAGACGTCCTGTTGCTTCTACATGTTGTCACTTCTTCTTAAGCCTCTCCATCTTTGTCTGACTCCGTTTTAACATTAAAGGCAGAACAGATCCTGTCATTTTAGTGTGTCTGCGTGAGGTAATCGCAGCTGCTAACACACACACACAAGCTCTTGAAACCCCGCCCTCTGCAGCAGCTCATTTGCATTTAAAGGGCCAGGCACAAAACGGTGCGTTTTGCAAACTCAAAAATGACAACTTTAACATGCTATATAAAAATATCTGTGGGGTATTTTGTGCTAAAACTTCACACATACACACTCTGGGGACATCAGAGATTTATTTTACATCTTGTGAAAATGGCATTTTACCACCCCTTTAAGATTGAACATTAGTCTGGGGAGTCTGCTCTGTATTTTCTCTGCACAAGAGGCGTGATCAACGGGCATAGTTCAAATGACTCTGTACACAATAGGATAGTCCTTCAACCAATCAGACCAGCGATCCGGGTGACATGCAGAGCAACGCGAAAACTCCCAGCAGGAAACGTGTCAACAAACGTGTTGGTTTGTAGCATTGATCAGCGGTTTGCAGAAGCAGCAATGGCATCGAGCGATTTTTGCAGGTTGTGAAAAAAAAAAAAAAAACATTTAAGTGAGTGGTATTTACACCCATAGACATAATAGAGAGTAGACGCCCTATTGGCTGCTGGGCGCAAGAAATGCGGCCGCCATCTTGAACCGGTCATACTCTTAGTTGTGTAGCAGAAGAAGAAACAAGATGCCAAGCACTGTGCAGCATATTCTTGCTCAAATCGGCGGACCATCGCAAACAGGGCTCGGGGGATTACTTTTCACAAGTAAGATTTAACATTACCGTACTATTGGTTGTATTTTGTGAATAGAATATTACCAGGGAGTTGAGAAGGAGCAACGACTTTTGATATTACTGTACTGAAATCGTAGTCAGCTAGCTAGGCTGTGTTTACTGGAACGGCCCGTGTTCATCCGGCTATGAACTGAGACTTGATAAGTCATATTGCATAACACTAACTTAGATTACAACTGACACAAGAATGCTGTAGAAATAAAACAAATATTACTGGTATAACGTTGGCCAGAGAATTTTACACAAGTGGCAGAGACTGTATCAGTGTTGGGCCAGCGAAAGCCAGGCGAAAGTAAACAAGGCTTCAGTTTGTGTTTTTGGTTAAACTGTGTTGCTTTTACAACCGTTGATAGGGTTATTACTACGGTTTATGTAGATAAAAATTTCACCGGGATTAATAATTTTAATTATTAATATTTCATACTAATATTTCACAATATTACTGTGTGTATCAAACAAATGCAGGTTTGTTGAGCAGAAGTTTGAACTTTGTTTCAGTTCTTTGAAAAACATTAAAAAATCTACTGATCCCAATAAAAATAGCCCAGATCTAAACACTTTAATGATGTGACTTGATTTTAATGACTTGATTTTAAACATGACTCACCATCAACAGAAACATTGATGTTCCTGGTGCTGTTGCTGTTGCTGTTGATGATCTCTAATATATATTCTCCAGAGTCTGTGTTTGTGGTGTTCATGATGGTCAGAGATCCAGTCTGAGGATCCAGCTTCAGTCTGTCTTTAAATCTCTCATTGCCTTCATTACACTGAACATCTGTGCACATTTTACCTTCAGTGATTCGAGCTATGCTTTTTCCTTTAAAAAACCATCTTATTCTGCTTTGTTGTGTTACTCCACAAACAGTGTGAAAAACTACTGAATCTCCCTCGCTCACAAATACTTCAACTAATCCACCACTGTGTTTACCTGAAGAAATAAAAAGAAAAATGCTGTGAAATAATGCAACACATGTATGCAAATAAACAGCAGAAGTACATTGTTGATTTACAAGTTCACTCAACAGAGAAACGAGTCTCAGGGAAGATCTTACCTTAACATCACAGACCATGATAACCCATAATAACACTAAAATGTACTCACCAGTGACAGAAACATCGAAGTTCTTGCAGATGCTGTTGTCGATCAGTAGTTGATATTCTCCAGAGTCTGTGTTTGTGGTGTTTGTGATGGTCATAGATCCAGTCTGAGGATCCAGCTTCAGTCTGTCTCTGAATCTCTCAGTGCCATTATTACACTGAACATCTGTACAGTTCTTGATCTGATCTCCAGTGATTGAAACGGCCGAGTGGAACGGTTCAGAGTCTGTGATGTTCAGAGATCCAGTTTGATGATCGATTCTGTCTGTTCCATCCGTTTTCTGATCTCCAGTCATTTGAGCAATAAGAGTTTCATTTAAATACCATTTAACATATTTGTGTTGCTTCATTTCAATACCAGAGTTTAGAGTCACTGAATCTCCTCCCATCACTGACACTGACACTCTAGCTAAAGAAAAAAATAACAACAGATAATTATAAGGTAAACAAAACGATACAACAGATAAGTGCTGTGAAAATACTTCATAAAGAGAAATATAACCATCATCCTGATTCATATCTTGCCCCCTTCTCTTTACATATATTTGTGCAGTCATACAATCAAGTATTTTCATAGATTCATAATGGATATTGCATATGAATATTACAAATATAAAAAATACTTTTGAAAACAGATAATTGTGAAATGTTCCACACCATATAGGAATTTCACCAAATTTGTAATTTGTAACCAAAATTATGATGTCAGCTGCATATAAAACACTTTAGTGTAAATAAGAGGCCAATTATGATGAAATTAACCAGAATATAAAGATTAATATTAAGAAGTGGTTTATCTGCTTCAGTGATAAAGTGGTGAACCATTAATTATGTCTGCTGTATTTATTTGAATCCCTTCCAGTGGTGATCACTCAGAACCAAATTTTTAAATGAATTAATATATGTTTATATTGGTAGTAGTACGGCTATTCAACACATGTACAGATAAAAAAAAGAGGCATGGCATTACCAAATATAAAGTATTATTTTTAGCCCCTTGTTTGTTGATTTTTTTTTTGTGACATAGAAAGACACACAAAATATAAATGGATTTTCATGTTCAAATGCTTATCAAGGAAAACCACGAGCACATTAAAGAAATGCTAGACCAAATAAACTACATAGCATTAAATTGTTAATATACTCCTCCCCTGATGGTGGCAGTCTGTGGGAGTTTTGAGTCTGTCCCCCATGTTAATTCATGTTAATTGCTAATTAGGAAATCTAGTATTTAAGTGTTCTGAGTTTTCATTTGGGTAGCATTCTCTGTGGGATAGTTTCTTACAGGAGCGGCTCTTAGCATCTCATTGATTTTCTTTCTTATACGTATCTTATATCATGTAGCTTTAATATTTTGTTAGTTATTTCTTTATTTCCCATAGACTTATGTTTGTTATCAGGGGTTATTGTTATATTTTTTAAAGAAAATTAAAACTCTTTTCATTCATTGAACGCTGGTGTTTGATTCCTCTTTTATGTTGCGGCTTAAAACGAGCTGGCCGTAACAATGGGCAAAGTTCATCACTTATGATAGCGGGGTTTTTTTTTAGGATGTACCTTTTTTTTTTTTTTACATTTTACAAACAAGAAATTATACAAAAGGAAGAAATTGAAAGTGAGGGTTACAATACATATAACAATACAAAAAACAGGAAAAAAGGGAAAAAACAATAACAATTATGATAATACTGAGGTATATAAATGTACATGGTTGGGGGTGGGGAGTGTGGTAATGGGTCCAGCTGGAGAGTTTATAAGCAACTAAAGGCTTCCAGATTTTAGTAAAAGTACTGTTAGGTCCCTGTAAACTAAAGAGTGTCTAATCTTCTCTAATTTTATCAAGTATCAGGGCATACTTCATCCAGCATGTGTGAGATGGTGGCTGAGGGCTTTCCAGTATAATATAATTACACGTATAGCAAGCAATGTAAGAAAAGCAACAAAATTAAAAAAAAGTGAGTGGGATGATAAAGATTTAAGCTGGGAAGATGTTTCAGTATTTCAACAATGGCACAGTAAAATAAGAGGGATATGCAGTATAATTCGTAAGGGAGAAATGAGAAGCTTTCAGGACTAAGAAATCTGTTTAGATATATTCAGTTGAGGGATTATTACACCAATAAAAAATGAAATCCAGTGAGAATCAGAAACCACATCACATCATTAAAATGTGCCTATACAAATGCAGTGCCTGCATGCAGATTTGTCTACTTTTAATCTTTGGAATAAAAAATAAATGAATTAGACTCTTCTCAGATAATTTTATACTTATTTATTGAGCATTGATGTATTTATTGAGCATTGCTGTATTTTTGGTTGAAGTATTTTTCATATATCATTCCCCAGGTAAATTTGAAGGATCCTTGGAAGGAGACCTTCCGACTTGTCCAAATACCCACCCCTTGTAGTCTTGACCACTTGTCTATTTGCATGACATATTTCCTCTATTTGGCCCAAGTGTTCAAGTAGGCGTAAAGAATGCAAGTGTGTGCAGAACTTTTGATTAGCCTACTTCGATATGACACACTTATAGTCTTGCAAAAATTGTTGTCTATAGAGCTTTTATTCATTATATTTTATATACTTTGCATTTTAAAATAAACTTCTACATGTCTGTAGTCGTATACTAACAGAAGACACATTTAGAATTGTGGCTTCTAATTAAGTGATTAAAACAGTTGCAAATGTACAAAATAGGTCTACACATACCACACTCATCTTTGCACCAATAAAATGTGCAACACTATGTTTTACTACCAAATTATATGCATCTAATTAATTTAAATAACAGTGGAATGTTTTCCTCAACATCTCGCAATTTCGGGGCACATGAATTCCCGAACATAATGCATGATGGGATACACTTAGCCTTGAATACCGCTCCGAAGCAGAATCGAGATGGTGTGGGTTTCTGCACTTATTCTTATTGCACGCATGGGACAGTCTTTACTGTAAAAAAAATGGCTGCGATTATTTATCACAACTTAAAATCCAACATTGTTTCAACTTTAAAAAGTATGTGTTCATGCTTGACTTAAAATATTATGTTTAGTTGACTTTAGTTTAGTTGGATATTTAAGTTATCTCAACAAATTTTAAGTTGTTATAACTAATCGCAGCCACATTTTTTACAGTGTTGCGGACTTACTTCCTGTCGCGTGCACACGCTCTCAAGTGGCCAAGACGCAAGTGTGAGTATTTGGACAATGCATTAGTTTCGCGTCCTTCATTCTGCCTGTTTTGAAAGACACATCTGATGTATTTGTCACGGCCTTAAATCACCCACAATCCTTTGCACACTTTTAAATTCACGAAAATGAACTAACGCAAAACGAGTCGGCACTGAGCTTGTCCGAGTTTATTATGAAATATAAGACAAAAATAATGCTTCGGACATGAAAGTAGAGATGTTGTCTTTTGTTTTCCTGTAAATGAATCACTTAAAGGCACACTATGTAGAAATTGTGTTTTTGTCAAACAACGACCCCTAGAGTCGCTGTGGAATACTTGCACCTGTCGCTGTGGAACACCTGTTCGGTAAATAGAAGCGTCGGCATGGAACAGGCACAGATAGACTCTGAAGATATTGACCAGGTAATGTTTCACGATTTCATACAAATAGGCTATACTGCATACTGCATAGTCTTCTGAACTACTGATGACGGTAATAGAATAATAATAATAATAATGTCAAGTGTTAGACTACTTTATAATAAAGTAGCCTACAGTGTTTGCTGGCTTATAACGTTTTTACATGATTGCAGCTAAATCACAAGTAAATAGCCTAGGTCTACTGTATAATTTCATTTTATGTTTTTGATTGTAATGTAAACATTACAAAATGCCAGATGACATCAATAAAGTTAAATGTCGCATTATTTCATAACATTGGCCGTTATTATGTCTTTAGACAAGATTATTGCAATTTATCGTGATAGTTTGCAAATTGTGCTCATTTACACTATTTACAACCTCTAGGCTTATTTATGTCCTGATAGATATGTGAGATATTGACAACTGTTCTCATGATAATCGCAGGAATCATCGCAGGAATCCCCCCCCCCCCCCAAGCTTTACTACCAGGATTATGCCGTGACCGTGGGGGCGAGAACATGTGTGATGTAGCCATGCGCACTTAGCCCTACTAGCCCATCTCATTCTAGCATTTAAAGCAGGAGTGGGGGACGTTGGTCCTGGAGAGCCGCTGTCCTGCAGAGTTTAGTTCCAACCCTAATCAAACACACCTGAACCAGCTAATCAATGTCTTTAGGATCATTAAGGCTACAATCAGATACGTTTTTATCAGGGTTGGAGCTAAACTCTGCAGGACAGGCTCTCCAGGACCGACGTTCCCCAACCCTGGTTTAAAGCAACACCAAAGCACCTTTCCTCGTTGGTCCCCTACAGGTTGGAAACGTAATTGTCCATTACCGTTGTCTTAAATAATTTAGGAACTTAGAGAAACTCTGTCATGTCCTCTACCAGTATGCAATGAACACTGGTTGAATGTGTTTATTCTCAATATTTTATTTCAACTTTTTTTTCTCAAAACATAACGACTTTATTCTCAAAGTATAATTAATTTATTCTCAACATTGTATTTAGACTTTTTTTCCTCGAAATTTAACAAGTATAATTTTGCAATATGATGACTTTAATCTCAAGATGTTTTTTTTTATCTTTTATTGCTTGGCCCTAATCCTCTTCCGTACAAACAAGTTAAGAACTATTTATAAAACAATTTTATTGCTTTTACAGATTAGAAAATCAAGACTTCACATTTATTTCAGCAGCATACAAAAACAATGATTAAATTTGTATTAAAACAAATCAATACGGCTTTGATTGGACATTGCATTAATAAGCTCAACAGAAACATGTGATTCTGGAAACTTCACGTAAAAATAAATCTGATGAAACATAAGCAAATCTACAGTAAAGGTAATGCTGAAATACTCACATTACGGATAGACTTTCTTTGACCATACTCACATTTGACAGAAACATTGAAGTTCCTGGGCCAACCGATGTTGTTGGTGCTGATGGTGAGATGTATTTTATCATCTCCAGAGTCTGTGTTTCTGGTGTTTGTGATGGTCAGATATGGTGTGATAGTAAGAGATGGTGTGATGATCAGAGATGGTGTGATTACACCAGGATCTAAAGGAACAGGTTCTTTCCCAAGATCTAAAGGAACAGGTTCTTTCCCAGGATCTAAAGGAACAGGTTCTTTCCCAGGATCTAAAGTAACAGGTTCTTTCCCAGGATCTAAAGTAACAGGTTCTTCCTGCTTCACCGATACTGTCTTCACTTCATCTCGTTCAGCAGCAGGAACATCTGCAACACACACACAAAAAAAAACATCTGCTGGAGGATCTTTTCCTGAAAACAACAAAACTACACAACACGAGATAACTCAATATGAAAGTGATTTTTCATGAAAAATTTCATTAAAGTTTTTTCATTTAAAAAAAAATTACATTTACTTATTAGCATGTGCTTTTATTCAAAGTGACTTACAAATTAGAAGAACAATAGAAGTAATCAGATCAACTAATCTGCAACATCAAAACCTCTGCAGTTTGGATTCCAGGTAAAATGTTAAATACTAACTATGAAATAATAGATGCATTTACATAAGGAGATCAGAGATGTAAAATGTTATTATGAGAAATGGACATCTCCACCTGAATAAAACAAAGACAGGGGTTCTCAACTGTCTCGCAAGATCCACTTTCCTGCAGAGTTCAGTTCCAACTATGATCAAACACACCTGAACAAGATAATCAATGTCTTCTAATAGAAAGCTGCAGGCAGGTTTAGAAATTAACATAATCAAAGATATTTGAAAATGAACAAATACATTTATTTTAATGTCACCCCCTCTATCTTACCCCAAGGATCTTTTGGAATTCCTAAAGAGCACATAGAGCTCAGGGCCTGTAGGCCAAGATATGTATTCATTAGGTGTCTTCTAATTGTCTTTAGTACGGTGGGGGCAGTTGTCATTTTCTGATTGGTCAGTTGAAACCTCTCACATTTGGGTTTCAGTCACTTGGTCAAGGAAGGGATAAAAGAAGATTGTGACAGTTGCTCTGTCTCTTTTATTCTTTGGCTCTTTTATTCCCTGGCTCCCATTCTTGGGGCACTATTTCCATGCCTCCTTTTCTTTCTTTCTTACTCTCTACAAACTCCCTCTCCCTCTCTCTCTTTCTATCTCTAAGGTAACTTTTTTGGGTTAAAAAATATCCAAAATAATTTTTTGAGCAAGTACATAACCAGCCAGTGTTCAAAACTATCTGCTTGCCGCAGCTCGATTCAAAATGGTAAGCTTAAGTTGTAATAATATTTTTAATTCCAGTGGTACTGGTGGATTTCCGCGGGAAATTCAAGCATGTCTTTGCGTCATTACGTCACATCTGTACACACAAAGAAGGAGTCTCGGCTAGCAGGCTATATTGCTTGTGAGGATGTTGGAGGTGGAGATGTATAGCCTTTTCTCACAGCACTTGATATAGTTAAACTTAATTTGATGGCGGATCCAGAAAGGATCAAAGGACAATCACCATGACAAGACAACTGGAGATTCACCCATTGTAAAATGCAAAAGACATTGTTTGGACTTTGGAGTGGCTACAGAAAAAAAGACACTGCAACCGGGCCCACGTGAAAACAAGGATAATATCTGAAGGGCATTAAATGTCACGCAACGCTGATGTTGTTAACATGAACAACTTAAGAACAAAGTATAATTTGCACGGTTTGACGTGATATGATAAGCGATCATTATATTTAATCAGCATGATTTACTGCTTTGCTTTTTTCCCAAGTTGGTCAGAGCAAAAGTTGATGTTACTTACTTGTTCAGATGACATTTTCCGGTAAAAATTATTATGTTGGTCATACTTCCTATATACTTGGTCATACTCCTCCCCGCGTCATGCCTAACAACGCCCTTTAGCTGTTCTAAATCCACTGTAAAATACGGCTTTGTGGGGCTTATTGCTTTAATCTGTGATTCTGAATGACAGTATCCACACCGGCGGATACTGTCATTGTTAAGCCCCAAAAACATTTGGGGCTTAAGCCCAATTGATATGTATTAAGGAGTAATTTGAGCAGGGTTTTCTCCCAGCCTCATTAAATCAAGCATCTATCTCCTTTTTATATAAGAATAAATAAAGACCCAACTTTATGTAGTAGCTATTAGTTTATTGAATGCTGTAGAATAAAATAAAAAATTATCCACGATATTTGAAATTAACAAAGACATTTGCTTTACTGTTACCACCACCTCTTTCCCCAATGACCACTTGGAGTTCCTAAAGGCACAGAGGGGCTGATAGTGATCAAGACCTGTAGGCCAAGATTTGTGCACTTTGGGGGTCTATGAATTGTCACACCTTTACAACAATGGAGGAAGTTGTAATTATCTGATTGGTCAGTTTGAGGCCCCATCCACACTACAGGCCCTTTCACACTGGACGCAATTTTGACGCACGAATAATTCGCGCGATGGTTTTATTTTTTGATCAGCCGTTTGTGTAATGAGTGCTTCCACACCGAACGCGAATGTGCTGCGGCGAAAAAACGACTTTTATTTTTTCCGCTTCGATGTCGATTTTTTTTTACTTTTGCGGCGACAGAAAAGGCTTCAGCCAATCACATACAGTGGATTGTTTATTTGATTGCATGTAAACGTAGCCCTGATGATTTTAAGAGGACAGCTCACCTCAGCAGACTGCCAGACGCTGCTCAGGACCGATTGGTTCCTGAAGTTTGTGGTTTGTCTCGTCAGATGCGGTGCCACTGTCTGAAGAAGTTCCTCAAATTGTCCCACAGACATCCGAAAGTAAGTGCGGAACCGGCCATGATAAAGTTTTAGCTCCTGTGCAAGATTAGCATACAGTAGCTACTCCCGTTCTCTGTTCTTTAAGATTGGGTGCACCCAAAACCTTTTCTGTCTTTTAAAGAAAATGAAAAGCTCGTCTTCACTGCATGATGATGATGATGAAGTATCCATGTTTTCTCAGCTGTCGGCGCGAAAGTTTTGGAATGTTGAAGCTCTGAACGTCACAAATTCGCGTCGTGGCTGATGTGAATGGTTTTGACACAAACTAATCGCACGCGAACTATTTGCTTTTTCGATTTGCTTTTTCGTTACGTGTCCGGTGTGAAAGGGCCTTACTGCGTTTTCGTTTAGAAACGGAGACCTTTTGCTACGTTTGCACCTCCCGTCCAGACTATAACAGCAAAAACGAAGACCTAAAACAGAGAAGTTTAGAAACGCTCCGACCCCATTTTGCGTTTTGAATCCCCGGAGGGCGTTTTAGTGAAGACGGTCAAAACGGAGGACTTTACAAACGATGACGCAGAGGCTCACGCTCGGCTCTATGATTGGGTGTCACCAGTCATGGCGTATCCTTCCCTGATTCGTCAGACACCGTCCCCGGGAAGAAAACATACAAAAACAGCCTGGACTACGTAACGTTAGTGACTGCAACATGGATAACGAATTACAAGCGTTACTGACGTTGATGTCTTTGCTAGCAGCTGTTGTGCAAGTAAATTCTGCATTTTACAATAACTGCCTACATGCGACCGTTTACACCGGCACGCGCATGCCCAGTGTTGGTGAATGGTCACGTGATCGGCGTTTTCAGTCGTTTTAATGTGGACGGAGATCAATTCTAATACGCAGCTAAAACGCTGGTGTGGACGGAGATTGTATTCGTTTTAATTCTCCGTTTCTAAACTAAGACGCAGTAGTGTGGATGAGGCCTGAATGTCTCACATTTGGGTTTTAGTCACATGGTCACGGAAGGGATAAAAGAAGACCTTAACTGTTGCTCTGTCTCTTTTTATGCTCTCCTCTTTGGTGCTCTGGCTCTCTTATTCTCAGCGTCCCTTTCTTGGGTCTCTCTCTCTCTCTCTCTCTCTCTCTCTCTCTCTCTCTCTCTCTCTCTCTCTCTCTCTCTCTCTCTCTCTCTAAACTATCTTTGGTAACACTTTATTTTACGGTGTCCGTGATACAGAGTAATTACATAATTAAGTACTTAGTAGTAGATGTTGTAATAACATGTAACTACATGTACTTAACAAGTAATTAAGTTATGGAACAGCCTGTAATTACACATTGTAATTACACACATGTAATAGGCAGCTACTGTTACACATATGTAACAAGTCGGGTCAGTTACATATGTGTTACCAACTTTGTACAATGTAATTATATAAGAAAGTACTTAGTACTACACAATGTAACAAAAAGTACTTAAATATGTTACTAAGGTGTGAAAAAGCCTGCAGGGGTAACATGGCTGTTACGCCTATGTAATGGTCAAAGTCTGTTACACAGATGTTAGTGTAACCGGGAGATCCAGATCTGTACTTTAGTTCGAATTAACTCACTAGTTCACAGCATAAATGCATGTAGTAGTTTCCTAATTACATTGAAATTACATAATATTACACAGGGATAAGCTACGTAAAATACAGGAAACAAGTTTTAATATTGAGTAATTTGTAATGAGCATTCGTTCGCCGTTCATTTTTATCGTCTGCAGCAAATAACAAAACAATGTCGAGCAAAATTCAAATAATAAATTATTTATTTTGTCAAATATTAAAGCGAACAGTTTATTAAACAAAACGTCACGTTTGTTTTCATCGTTGACCACAACATGTCTTACCGTAATCAAGTAGACACAACAACAGGAGAAATGTAAAATGCTTAATTTTCACTGTTTGTTCCTAATAGATGATTGCAGATTCAGTGAAATGTTCTGTTTTTTGTTTTGTTTTGTTTTGATTTCCATTAGGGTCGCGAAGTGACCAGTGAAAGTATTTAGGAGACTATGCAATGCAGCGCGTTGACGTATGACGTTTCATCACGCTCTTTAACTTACAAAAAAAAAAAAAGCAGTTTGGGAGACAAATAAATCCTCATCCCTTAAACTAGTTCGTTTATAGTACAACATGTGTTGTTTAGTAGGCTACTGCCCTGAACTAGCTAGGTGCGTGCAGATCCATGCAGACAAGCAATGATTAGGTCAAAGATCAAATTTGAATAAGGAATAACAAATTTCTTAAGTAAAAATGTAATCATGTAAAAATAAAGATCATGTTGTGGAGAAAAGTATTATCTTTCATGCAAATGAAGCTCCAGAGTTCCAGAAGCCAAGGCCGAGATGCCTGCAGAACATCTGAATCTTCCTTTGGCCAAGACGCAATTATTATACCTTTTTCTTATCTGTTATTTCACAATAACCAAGTGTCATAACATCTGGTAAGATTCGCCCCTCTTGTTTCCCCACTAAGGTCTACATCTTTTACCTTTCTCTCTAATTGTGGCATTCTGCCAATTGATGGTGAGGTAGACTTTCCCCTATACGGACCAGACTTAAAGGTCCCATATTGTCAAAACTGAAATGTTATGGCATTTTTCATGATAACAGAGGTCTAAGGGCTATGTAACTACCATATAACAGTTTCAAATCAGCCAATCCACAGACAAATGCACACAGCCTGCATAAAGTAGATGTGCCTTTTCACAAGCCATTGTGACTTCCGTATAAATGTGATGCAGATCTACTCAGTCACCGCCTTCATTCACCACCCCGAGCACTGCCCACCGTCACAAAAGAAATGGTAGCATGTAAACTTACTGTATCAGTGAAAGCAATAGTTATAGCTTTCTGCATTCGGTGTCTGTCTGTCTTCTAACGTTACATATTATAAAGCAGTTAAGTGTTTCAAAATCAGTGTAGCCTATAACTAGCTATTAACATACACATTTTGGAGATTTACATCCGAAAAAAAAGAGTTTGTTTACAGTCAGTTTAAATTAGCATTAATGTTAAATATGCATGCAGCATCGATGTAATGGTAATTATAATACTCTTACAATAACGCCAAAAGTAAGGAGTTGGCTGTTTGTCTCCTGTCGTCGCCGATTCGGGGTCTAAGTCCGGCTCGAACATATAAGGCCTGATAAAATTTCCCTCAGCAGTGTCCATCATTACATGTGTTTTATTTACCTTACTTGTGAGCATCACCAAGCCACAGCAGGCTACAGCATACATGACCCTAGTTACCTGTGGTTGGCCTGGCGGTGCATCGCTCAGAAAACAACAGGCCAATCAGAAGAGAGGCTCATGAATATTAATTAGACAGGCCAAAATCGACCTGTTCTTAGCAGAGCTCCTGCAGAGCTGTACAAATATATTGGGATGGTTTTTGGTACTTATACCGCAAATATATATTCTTAAGGACATCAAAACCTAAAATAAAACGTCAGAAAGGAGTACAATATGTGACATTCAAGTTTACCTGGACGTCTCCAGACGACACCTAAGCGTATACAGTCTACACTTGCAAAATTATACTCGGGTGAATTTACCTCTGACCACGTTGGTTGACGCCTAAGAGTAGATAGTCTGACCACATAATACAATGCCTAAGAATTATAGTTAACTGACCGTTTTTTATAGCTATAGTTTCTGCTCCTTTTTGAATGAATGACGTCTTGCTCCTTTTTTGAATTGGGAATAAGGTCTCTAGTTTTCCTCTAACCTGCTGCGCAGAAATATCCAGACAGACTCCAGACAATGCTTTCGAATATACAGTATCTTTTAATCACGGCCGGAGGATCTCAGACCGATCTCAGAGAAAATCCCCCCAGCAAAAAGAATACAACAGTTTTTATAGGATCATGGCAAACAAACAACTTTTTAGCCAGGCCTGCTTTATAATGACAAATCAGTCTGGTGTATAAATGATTTGCTCAAAAATAAACACAGTTTTGGTTTATGGGGGTGCATTCCCTTCAAAAACAAAAGTAGCCTAATCCAATGTGGGTCGGATGTTGGGAGTATGATGACTGCTATGTTTGTTGAGAAAAGGTTGTTAGGAAACTATTTAAACTAATAGTTACGAAGGTTAATATTGATAAGTTCAAATTTAGTAAGTTAACATTTAATACACAACATTAAGATTAACAGCTCATGTTACAGATACATATATGTGGTTAAAACATTCTGTGTCATTTTGATTTGTGAAATGACTTCATTACCCAGGATGCCTTGAGCAATGGTAAAGGTCACGTGATTCACGGGAAGGTTTGTGAATGGCTGGTGGATTCGACAACGGCCATCTTGTGAACGATTTGCTGAACAAGCTCACGCTGTATTTTTACTTTCGTTTTCCTTTTATTTATTAAACGTATGAAACGAAGCAACGTCTCATTTCGTTATTCTTAGTTTTCTAAGACGATAAATGTACAACAATGTTCATTCTTACATCCATCAAACACCTTGTAGTGGCAATTTTAATCTTTTATTTCTTATTTTGTTTTCACAATGATAAAATTGAATGACATGTGTTCTGTATTTGGAGTTCTCCTGTTGTAACGTTGATACAGCTGTGTGTGTGACACTGAGACAGAGGTGAGGAGACCCCAGGCTAGGGAGGGGTTGAGGCAGCCATGGGGGTTCCTTTGTTCCTGCCATCTGGGGTGGGTGTTTAGAGAATGCTTTCATGAGAACATTATAAAAACTACCAGAAAAGCACCTATCTGTGTCTCACTCTGCCCTGCAGACTGGTCTGTTAGGGTTGGGGGTTTCACGCCACCCTGCAGCTGGCCTGTGTGGCTAGAATGGGAACTATTCTTGCAAGAATAAATGTATCTTTTTCTTTTAAAGCAGCACTCAGTAAGATCGGGATTTCTTTGTTGTATCCTCGCGTTTTGCTCGGAGGTTTCTCTCTAGAGCTCCCCCCGCAGCTTCGGAATAGATATTTGACAACAACTGTTAAAAACTCGCTGGCTATTCTCAGACACTAGAGGCTTAGTAGATCAACGACATCAAAGCAGATGGGAAACTCTTTGCAACGTCGTCTTCATTCGGGTTCCAACAGCGTGAGGGAGCGCAATAATGACAGCATTATAGCAGATTTCTTTTTGCAGTAAAGCAATTCTTTACCTCGCGAGACTTGGGATCACACGTTACTTACAGACGAAGAGGACGACGGGCCGCCGGCCCAAAGTTGCAAACGCTTTTTTTCCGCTCACGGGCACCAGGGGGGTGCGAAACCACCACCATTCAACCCAAAATAAGTAATATAACCATTCCAGTGACTCCGAAGTTGATCAGTTAAGGTAAAAAAGTTACTTAGTTCACCTTTAAATACAATTTGGATCTTGACGTCTCTTTTGCCTGGGAATGGTGTATTTGTTAAATATTGTTTTTGCCACAACAATTGGTGTCAGAAGTGAGGATTCCTTGGAAGTGCCCAACTGGACCTGAGCGAACGGGGATTGATCAACCTGGACCTAAAAGTAGAATCCAGCCCTACCTCGTAGACTTAAGAGAGAGGTGCCGATCGTATCAGGGCCAGGGGGTAACTCCACTGGAATTAAGAAAAAAAGAACCGGTGGCAGTGCATCTCAGGTAAAAAAAGACAATCAAATTATTTTGCTTTGTGGGGAAATTTTTGGTATAACTGTGAGTGAACCAGAGTGGCTGAAGACTATATCCATGGTACGAGTGCTATAACCTGATTTGTATGCGGGCTTAGAACACTCGTTTTGTGAAACTAACTGAGATCTGCAGATCAGATCAAGTAGTTTCGAGTTGATTGGTTGAACTCATTTGGCAAAGACCGGTACAGATTACCAGTCGGGATTAATCCGATATTAATCTCAAAAGCCATAATTGGTTCAGCTCCTGGCGATTTTGGGTAAAACTTGCATCTGTAAAGAGAGACGTCTCACAGATTATTAGACGCGCGTCAATTTTGTAAATCCTGGGAAATAGAAATCAGCCGGCATGGGACATCTCACAGTAAACTGAATAATATTTTTGTATATATATATATATATATACCGGGTTTTTCTGTAAAATGGGAAAAAAAGAATTATGGCCAGAAATGCATGCAAGAAATTGGGAAACGGATAATTGTAACAAAAGGGTTTTTGAAAGTGCAAAAGTACCAACCCTGAATGCCTCAAAAGTCTCTCTCTCATTCAAATTTCAGCTAAAAGCTGTTATCTGAGCCTGTGTTGTAATAAAACACAGTGTTTCAGTTGAAAAACTCACAGAAATGAAAAGAAAGAATTTATAAATTTAGAGGACAATTTGTAAATGTTTTAGAAGTAAAACTAGGAAAAGTGACTTATTTGTCAGATTTTAGTCTCCACCATACAGCTCCGGCTACATACAGTACATTGAATGTACGGTTGTGATCTAAATTTCTAAGCAGCTAGGTTGCTGCTATTTGTCAGTATATACACGAGGACAACAAGGTAAGTTGGATTCAGAAAGCTTTAATAGGAGAATGGCAGGTGAGCGTCAGATGAAACGGACAGATGCAGGATATAATATGCAGAGGAATGTGTGATGATATCTTGCAGAGATATGCTTGGATGTAGAAAGGATGTGCAAACCGGGAAACACAGGGAAGGATCAGAGGAGAATCGGGGAGTATCCAGGAGGAAACACAGGGTCTTGGGAGAGAAGCAGTAGGTAAGTCTTTGTGCTGGAATTCTGTGGAATCACACTGGAACAGATGAGTATCAGAATCTGGGAATCACAGAGAGAATGTTAGCAGGTCGGTTCCTAGTTCAAGGTTCGACGGAGACTGGATGAGAAGTGTGCTCTTTTAGTGCTCAGTGGTGCTGGATTAGACGACAGGTGCAGGTGGTTAATACTCAGGTGATTGTGATCTTTGTGCAGTGGGTGTGAATGAACCGGATTGATCCCTGACACTATTAAGATGGTTAATAGATTTAAGAGATTAAATACTGTTGTTATTAAGGCCACATTTACACATAGCCGGGTATTTAGAGAAACGAATATTTCTCCCCCTCTGTTTTCAATAATAACATCGTGCACACAACCCGCATAAATACGCCGTCGAGCGCCTTTATAACTATGCTAAACCTATGGGCTGCAGTGTAGGGAGAAGGATAAAGCCATGCAAGCCAATCAGAATCCTCAGAATCGACAAGAGAGAACCTAAAACCCCGTTTCTCCCAGTTGACACGATAACATATAACCGGCGTTTTCAGAAATCTCCACTTTGGCCGGAGTTTTTAGAAATGATCGTTTTCTGGGATAAAAACGGCGTTTCCGTGTAAATGACAGGCCAAAACGCAGAGAAATATCTGCGTTTTCCCATCGTGTAAACGGGGCCTAAGTCAAGTCAAGTCAAGAGTATTTGTATAGCGCTTTTCACAATACAGATTGTATCAAAGCAGCTTCACAGTATTAAATTAAAATAGTAATAAAACGTCCATGTTTGGTAATGCTAATCAATAGTATTATTGATTGATTCATTAAATTGAATATCCCCAACATAGCAAGCCAAAGGCAACAGGTTATTAACCTGTCTCCATGTGTGAACACTATTAGGCTCTGATGACTCATGAATGTGCCTTTCCTACAGCTCCAGAAGACAACTGATTTTGTTGAAGAAAATGATCAAAGATTGTGTGATGGGAATGAGCGGGTACAGTGGGTACGAGTGACCTACCCAGCGACGGGGAAGATCTTCCTGGCCAGGGGACAACCTAAAACAGGGAGGCTCACGCAATAACACTGGGCATCTCTTGATTGGATGTGTTTTATTTGAGAAAGGAATGAGAGTTGAGCGCTGATTACTGGAGGCCACCGGGGTCAGCAGGGCACTGAGAGGGGAGATGAGCTGTGAGGAGTTACGGCAGTCTGACCCAGAGAAAGTGCAGTTTATCTACTATACCACTCACCAAAAAAAAAAAAAAAAAAAACAACCCCGCATTCACTGTATGGCTTGTTTTCAATTGTGACAAGTGTCTGCAACTATGCCAGGGGACAGCACCCTGATGGAGTTTTATAGATAAAGAGCTGATGGGAAGGTGCTTTCAAGAGCCAGCTGAGACCATGATGTGATTGTCATTATTTGTTGTGGAGACAGTAACAAAACTTATTAGTTTATATCAGGAACATGATGTTGGTTGCATTATGGGCAAGAAGAATTATAGAAGTGTTGATTTTGAACTAATGTGTCTATAAGATAGTTTAAACTCCTGATGGTCGTTAGTACATGGTGGTGGCTAAAGATGAAGACAGATTTTGTAGATTCAAGGAAAAGTCTGAATAACGAAGGAACTAATACATAAAATAAGTTATTGTAATGAAGTTACTGTATCAGGTAACTATTGGAAACTATGATACAATTTTTCATGATTCTTTGATGAATAAATTAAAAAGAAAAGCATTTATTTAAAAACGAAATATTTTGTAACATTACACACGTTTTAATGTCACCCTTGATAACTTTAAAGCTACACTGTGTAACTTTTTTAGTTTATTCTTAGCTAAAAACACTTGGTTCTTTCAAAAATATATGTGCTCATTAATGTATATTTACTTCGTTCAAGTAATAAAGTATCATCGTGAGTGTATAATATGCCATTGAAAAAACATACGGGTGAGGGGTTCGAATGCCGGTCGCCATGTTGCCCCTCCATCTTGAAAGTACATTAGCCAAAGAGGGACATACCCGTTAATTCAAGCTTCGCCTTTCGCGTTTTAACGGTGCGTGTCGAATGTGAAGAGGGGGATTGCTTGAGACTGCTATATAAAAAACTGAAAGCCTTTTTGAAAGTCTGTTGCTGATGGAGGATCACTCTTATTTTCGAGGATATGTATCAGAGTCGCCAAGGAAGCGAAAAAGAGAATTAAGACGGCAACGCAACAGGCAAATCAACAAGACAAATGAGACGCGAGCACACACACACACACAAACTCTCCGCGCACATATTCATATGAGACGCGAGCACACACACACACACAAACTCTTCGCGCACATATTCATATGAGACGCGAGCACACACACATAATACCTTAAAGATGTGGAAAAATCGATCAAAAGTGTGGGTACATTTCTCCAGGCTCGATGCCAAAAGCGCGCGATGCAGTATTGCTGCAAAGACCGGTACCACGACAAATATGATGAAGACCTTGACAGTGCACGGAGTAAACATAAGAGCAGAAAGTTGCTCCGTCTTCGACTGGTAAATGAAGAGATACCTTGTTGATCTGACAGTGTTTATATTGCAATAAATAATAACCTACTGAATGTACACTGCCGTTCAAAAATGTGTTAGTCAGAATTTTTTTTCACTACAGAGGGTGCAGACTTTTGATACAGGGCAGACCGTGCCAGTAAAATATGGCTATGGATGAATTTGACAAAATATCCTGGCCTAGGTTATTTTTGTGGCAGAAAGAAAGGTGCCACACATGCACAGCGCATAACTTAGACATTTTTCTTTTGCAGGATGTCAGGATGGATTGCATCAAACAGAACTGATTCTGTTCCAAATGTATAAATGTTGTTAACCTGAGCAAAGTGCGTTGGGTGTGTTTCAGGGGAAAAAGGACTCTGAGTGCAAGAAATTATCTGGTGATAATGTTTCAGGTTGATGATTCCACAGGTCGAATCAAGAGGGAGTAGACAAGCAGTCACTAACAAAAACACTTTAAAGTTTCCATTCACAGGTGAAAGCAGCCAGGAAATGGTTCAGTGATGATCAACACACCTGGAGAAAGACGATTCGACCAACTAATGGTTTAGCAGAAGAATCTGTTTTTGTGATGATGTTGATGATTTTATTTAATTGAAGCAAACTAGGTATTGATTTGATTGGTGAAAATGTAGAAAATCTATTGATTTGTAATAAGCAAAAAGACGGTCCGTAATGGAAATATTAGAGTTGATTTTGAACAACTACATTGGTAAGAAGAATGAACAAAATTATGCAGACGATTCGAGTAGCAGAATTTACAGTGAAATATATTAATTGAGTTAAGTTATGTTTTTGTTTTGTTTTGTTTTTCTTTGTTTTTTTTATTTATAAGGACGATATAATTCTGAGGAAGGGTTGAAAGCAGGACAGGATTTGAAATGAGGGGTTTTGTTATAATTTTGTATTCTTTTGTATGTTTATTGAAATCAAACAGGGGTGTTAAATTGATATGGTTTTCATACTATGACAATCTATACAATTATTATTATTATTATTATTTGTTGTTGTTTATACTGGAGGGAATGCGGTGACAGTGCTTATCCATTTAGCCCTGCTTCAGTTAAAATATTTACTTGCTTGCTCCTTCAACAAGGTTCAAGTGATCAGTTATACGGAAAATCAGAAATGAAAGGTATAAATGTGATGAAATGACTTAAAATTGTTGCGTTTAGTTAGTTATCAGAGAATAATAAACAGGGAGAATTGTAGTGGCAATTTTAATCTTTTATTTCTTATTTTGTTTTCACAATGATAAAATTGAATGACATGTGTTCTGTATTTGGAGTTCTCCTGTTGTAACGTTGATACAGCTGTGTGTGTGACACTGAGACAGAGGTGAGGAGACCCCAGGCTAGGGAGGGATTGAGGCAACCATGGAGGTTCCTTTGCTCCTGCCATCTGGGGTGGTTGGTAAAGAAAGCTTTGATGAGGACATTATAAAACTACCAGCCTTTTAACTCTCTGTGTCTCACTCTGCCCTGCAGCTGGCCTGTGTGGCTAGAATGGGAACTATTCTTGCAAGAATAAATGTATCTTTTTCTTTTAAATACAATTTGAATCTTGACGTCTCTTTTGCCTGGGAATGCTGTGTTTCTTAAATATTGTTTTTGCCACAACAGCGTCAATGAAAGTTGAACTTGTTTTTAAAAATATAGTTTTGTTGTTTAATGTCTGACTGTTGAAAACAGTGACAGAAATCAGTTTGTGCTGTAAAGCAGGTTATTAGATATGAATAATAACATACAAGATTTTCCTGACAATAAACAAACATGTCTGAATGTCACCGTTCAAACAAGTACAAAATACAAATACAATTACAGTATTCAATCTGTAAAATACTTCAGTGTAAATAATAGAGAGTGACTCACCAGTGATGATCACAATGAATGTTTTATGTTTTGTATCATCATGAGTGCTGCTTATTTTACTCCAGATTTTTGTGCTGTTACATGTGCTGGTTCTCTTCAAGCTTTGCTGTTTGCCTGAACTCTCTCTTCTAATAATCTGTGCTTCATAACGTCCAGCGTGTTCAGATGTGATGTTTGTGATGTTCAGAGATCCGGTCTCATAGTCCACCTCCAGTCTGTCTCTGAATCTCCCATCTTCTCCATCATATAAACAGCTCGTATTGGGAAATCTATTGATTTGAGCTATGCGAGTTTCATTAAAATACCACAGCATCATATCATCATGTGTTTTGTTTAACACATCAGTGTTTAGAGGAACAGAATCTCCTTCCTTCGCTGACAGTGTCATCACTTCATCTGCTTTACCACCGAACACACCTGAAAATGGTATAAAAATATAGTTAATCATTTAGTTGCAGCTCCTTTCTTTTTCTTCTTTTTTTCCCTTCTTTTTATTAAAGGTATGATTTAAGTTACGTTTAAAGGAGAACTCCAGCGCAAAATGAACCTTTGGTCTAATTACACATTGTTACCTAGTCAACCGTTATCTGAGATTTGTTTTCATGATTATCGAATGTAAATAGTTTTATCTCTAAAAACAGTTTAGCCTATAACGCTAGTATAACGCTAGTATATGGGGCATGGAGTAATGACAAATAAAAATCGCTTGTTAATACCACTAACAAGGCTCAAAATAGCCCCACACTAACACGGTAGCATAATGAGGGTCCCTACATGCAAACCGAAGCATTGAGAACTGTGTAAGTGTCCAGACAGTTTAATAAGAAGATATTTTATACATACAGTCAACTTCACGTATATAAGCAGAATCCATCTTTGAAAAACAGACTCTATCAATCGATCTACGAACCACCGATCCAAATGCGCTGGACCATATGAGATTCTACACAGTTCAGCGCATTTGGATAGTTTTGGCACTTGTTAGTGGTATTAACAAGCGATTTTTATTTGTCATTACTCCATGCCCCATATACTAGCGTTATACTAGCGTTATAGGCTAAACTGTTTTTAGAGATACAACTATTTACATTCGATAATCATGAAAACAAATCTCAGATAACGGTTGACTAGGTAACAATGTGTAATTAGACCAAAGGTTCATTTTGCGCCGGAGTTCTCCTTTAACGTCCGCCTCCTTTCCCTGAACTTGAACGTTGTCACAGTTATGTTTGATCACTTAAATTCACATTATTTTATTCCATTCTAAAACAACCGTGCTGAATTACTACTCATACTGTTCACTTTACTTGACAAATTAAAATTGTGGGGTAACACAACGCTGTTTTACTTGGTCAGAACAATCATACTAAAATACATTTGAGTGTGTTGAATGTTACATTACTCTGTGCATTAGCTCAGTGGCTGGTATGATGAGACACTTGATGCACATTGCAGTGAACTAGCTTGATATTAGAATATCATATTAATAAAAACTGGATGACTTGTGTTTCTAAATGGCACGCAATTAATTAAAAAATATATATTGGATATTGGAGAAAATGCTGTACTATAAATAAAGCTCTTTCTGATTATGCTGTTAGCTACTTGACAAAACAGTGTCTTTGAGGTACAAACATGTTACTTGCGTTAAATCAAGAAAACAAGATTCAAACAATGAGACTAATTGTTTTTAGCTAACAATTATTCATTTTCTGTTGATAAATGTATCCAAACAGTTGCTCATCTGTCTAATAAAACACATAATATAATAAAGCATCTTTTGTTGTTTCTATGGTTTCTACGAAAGTAAAATTGCTGATTTATCTGGATTAAAACATTGTTGGAGACGTTTGGGATAATGTAAAGAGCGTGGCACAACCTAACACTTTTTGACTTTCTCAGTTTGTGTAAATTCACTTGGGTTTCAGAGTATTTATTTTTCCCCACATTAATTTCCCACATGTCTATAGTACAATTATGTGGTTTTGTTTCATTAATACAGTGTATACTTTTTCTTGACTTACCCTGAAATAATGGAAGTGAAATGTGACAACATGCCCCATGGTAACATGATCATATGACAGATTGAAATTTTATACAAGAAAAAAATAAAAAATTTAAAAAAATATTATATATATATATATATATATATATATATATATATATATATATATATATATATATATATATATATATATATATATATATATATATATACACACCAGACAAACTAAAATATTTTGTCAATAAAATACAAAGTTTTTTTTTGTACAACATAATAGCATTTTTTTAAAGAAATTCAAAATTATATAATTTTGACAATGGACACACTGCAAAAAACAGCTAAACAGCATAGTTCAAAACAACGCAGGCAAATAGATGAAGAAACATATTCATTAAAACACAGAGCTGATGACAAAACTCCCCTCCCTTTCACACACAGCTCTCACAGAACAGGGCACACATAGACGAGTCAGTACGAATGCTGTACATTTCCTGAAATACTAATTTCTGAATATTCAGGTTCTTCCTTTCAGTCGTTATTCACCGGTATCTTGCGGTTTCTCAACAGAAATGTAAAAAAGTGAATTATGCTAATTCAATCGGTAACTGTATGGAATAGCATTCTAATAGCGGGACACGTTTTAAAGCAGTGAATGTTCCCAATCTGCGCAACTGGGATTTAAATCCGGCTAGTATATTCTACTAGTTAGTGAAGCATTAAAGTATCTAACTATCTAGATTGGAGATTGAAATAATTTATTATTAGAAAATGAGACAGTATAACTAGAGTTAATTTTTTCACCCAATGAGTGAAAATTAAAACTTTTTTTGCTGAGCTCTAGCTGTGAGACTGCATAATCAAAATGGGATGCCCTTATTGGTGTGACATCCTGTAGGTGGGCGGGGCAGGCATCAAACAGGAAGTTGACCCTGAAATACCATAGACAGTATATAAACTGGACACAGCGACCCCATAGGTTTCAACGGAGAAAAATGAAGTCTATTAGAAGCACTCACTTCCTGATGGCTGGGCGAACTGCGCAGGCTCAAACTGAGCTTGACGACGTAGATGTGACCATAGATATTATATAGAGACTAGATGCCCTATTGGCCGCTGGGCACTGAGAAATATGGCCGCCATCTTAAACCAGTCGTACTCCTAGTTTCGTTGCGTTGCAGCAGTTAGATTCCAGATGCAACAGCATTTTCCTGTTCTAATCGGCGGACCATCGCAAATAGGGCCCGGGGTTAATTTTCACAAGTTAATTTTAACATTACCGTACTATTGGTTGTATTTTGTGAATATAATATTACCAGATAATTGAGAAGGAGCAAGGATCTTTGATATTACTGTACAGAAATCGTTAATGTTATGTTTACTGCACCAGCTATAGTGTTCACCCGGCATGGAGAGGTGTGGGGTAAAGTAATATATATATATATATATATAGGCTATATATATATATATAGGTTATTTGTGTTTGCGCACGTGATATCAGGAAGCAATGTAATAACGTTAGACGTTACCTCTGTGTAATACACACATGACGGCGATGCGCAAATCGAGTGTGTGTGTCACAAATCATTATTGTTTCTTCAACTTATTAAAATATCTTACTTTACTGCAACTATCTGTTTCTGCTTCTTTATCATATTTATAGTGTGTGATTTATAAAATACCTTATATCCTACATCACATATTTTGATTTTGGACGTCTGGTCACTTTATATCTTATACCAGTATATTATTACTGTTAAGCCTACTATGAATATTAAAATACGCCGAACCATGTGTCCTGTCCCAGATAGCAAACTGACATCGAATCAATGTGGAAACAACGTTTCTCGTGACATTGAAACAACATCGTTTTGCTCATCGAATTAACGTTGAATCAACGTCAGACACGCCATTCAACCGCATTTCAATGTTGAATCGATGTTTTATTTTCGGTGTAATAACGTTCTGATTGAACGTAACTGTTGATTCAACGTTGAAATTTGATTGATGATTGATACTAACCTTTACAACTAAAAATCAACGTTGAATCGACATCGGTCTGCTATCTGGGGTATCATAGCTACATGAATGACATTTGCAGAAAAAAACCCTGCGTGAAAATCAGTTCGGTATTCAGTGAGGTATGATTATTTAAATGCGCTGACAGCTCATTGCACCTGCCATACAGATTACACTGAGTGGAGCGGGTGACCGGTTTAAGATGGCGGCTCCACGGCTCGACCGCGCTATAGGCAGTAGCGGTCGATAGGGCGTCTATCTATATGATGTCTATGGATCACGTCATGTGACGTGAGCAACCTGTAGGTCTTCTAGTAGCTGTGCCGAGAGAAATCGGAATCATTCCCTTCCGAATCTCGCAGAGACTGAGAGCGTGAGCATTAGCTGTCCATGAGCAGCGGGAGCAACTTTATCACTCTCTATGGGCTTCTCCCTTGACTTTATCAGACTTTATGCCTCCACGTCCCCCCGATTGCTTGCGAGCTTCTCTGCCTGTCCATACGGTAATTTCTCGACCTGTGCTACAGAGTTGCGCGGTTATGACGCAATCGTTAGCCTATTTTTACAAAAACGCTTCTACGGGGCCATTACGTAAGGTACAAGGTAATGGAGCCTTTTATGCATTTTCGTGTTTCTTTAGAAATAAATAATGGAAAAATGGAGTCTTTAAACGCCTCAGATGTAAAGTTATTCGCTGTCAAAGTGACGCCAAAATTAATGGGAGTCAATGGAATGCTAACAGCAGGTGGGGGTCCGCTAGCCAATGGCGGCGCCCGGGGAAGCTTCAGTTTCCGGCGGATAGATTACCCCCTTGTGAAATACATGAACTGAGGAAAATTACATTAGTTTTTGCTGATTTCATAATGAGGTCCTTAAATTGTCGTACCTACTATATTGTACAAACTTTTGATGGAAACACGAATTTGATGCACTGCTGATACAAAATAAGTTAAAAAAACTTTTTTTTAATACGTTTCTATTTTTAGAATAGGTTGTTTTAATTTTCTCCTATCCATCCAAATTGACAGCATGATTTTGGGTGATTGGGACAATGCTTAAAGGCTTTAAGAAAACGATTAACCTTACAATAGAGAACCATTGTTTAGGCTATGTATGCTCTAAAAAAATATTCATGAACTAGCTAGATTTTGCTAAAATAAAACGACCAAATTCTGAAAATAGTACATGTTATAGTTAACATGTATTTTACTGATTGTGTTTCAGTAATAAACCATATCGTTTCCATTAAAGGTTTGTGCAGGTTAAATGCGTTTGTCAAACAGTTAATTCATGGAGGCATTTTCCTGTTAAAATGGATAGGTAACATCTTCAGTATTAATGTATCGGAATGTGTTTTTAATTTATGGCAAGAAACCTTGCACAAGGCGGAAATTCAAAACCTGTCCCAATCGCCCTTAATTCACCCTAAATACATGTCGGTGATATCTTCCAAAGATTTCGGATTATTTTTCACTATATAGTGTTGATATGCCAACTAGTAAATACACTAAGTGTAGTCATGCTAGCATATATGGACGTATTTAAACCATGTGTAACCCAGGTCACTTAAGAGATTCTGTTGACGTAAGGAGAGAGAGCAAGAAGAAAAAGAGACTAACACTTGTGAATATATAAAACAGTTATTTTATTAATATCTGTAGGGAAAGGAAAAAAAGAAAAGAAGAAGAAAGTTTAAGATTCTAAGAGAAGATAAGAAAATGCATAAACTAAAATCAAAAAACTTATTTAGAAAAGTTATCCAATTTAACGAGATGGAGATTGGTTCAATTCGACGAGTGGGAATTAGCCCCACCTTAATAGGTGGAGCCAGGACAAGGGTGATGCAACACTTTTTGCGAGACAGTGAAGCTGCTGGTACGATCCTAAAGAAACACAAGAGAATTAGAACGAACAAACCAAGGGTTAAATCAGAGAAACAATAGAGAGACTTTTAGATTAAAGTGCAGATTGAGTTCCATCTGTCAAACGTTATGAGTGAATGTGTTATTGACTGCTACGAAGAGAATAGATATCCAAAGTTGGGAGTTTTTCCCTTCATAGCCGAGAATTGAATTCTCTTGGTTGGGTCTTTTCTTTTCTTTCTTTCTTTTTTTCCCTTTTTCTTGCTTTTTTCTTCTTCTTTTCTACTTTTTTGTCATTTCTGAGTCGGATGCTAAACATTTCCTGGACACCGGACGATTTTTGAAGAAGAATTGTATATGAATTGTCCCTGCTTGCTTCACATCGGAAAAAAACCCGTTGCAAGTGGGAACTGGCGAGCCATTTGCCCATATAAGGAAGGACCGAGCTTGTGAATCAAGGAACGAACGGAGTGGTAGGATTGTGCACACGTCTTCTGAATTGAACTGTGTTGATCTGAGATACATTGCGGAAGAAGGATCTTGTGAAAGCAGCATTCGAACCAAGCGGCAACCTCCCTGTCTCTCTCTTGAAACCAACACGGAAGTGAATTAAACGGCAATTCATCGACTGGCCGCTTGAGGCTGGCTGCAGAAGGGAGTCAAATCTGTATCTCCCCCATGTTAAAATGCCCAACTTTACAGCAGAAAAAAACATGTTTACAGCCTGGTTCTCTCTGTGGCTTTGGTCTATACAGCTGATTTTTCCCTTCATAACAACTGTGAAGGGGGTGAATTTTTTTATAACTCACCCGTTTAGTTGATTAATATTTAAAGTTCTGCAAAATTAAGGGTGTGTCCACTTTTGAGTGACAGGTGGATTCCCGCTGATGTAAATGCTAGCCGGTTAGCCGTCACTTCACCTCAGCAAATTCCAGGCTGCTGAACTTGCCGTGTTTGTGTTTTTTTTCGGGATTATTTCATATAATTTAGTACCCATTACCTCGCCCACGGCTTTGGATTCCGCCGTTGTCGTCGAGTACCTTGAACTTCATAGGTAACGTTAATATATCTATGTTTTGACCCATTTGAGATGCGGCCAAAATCAGAATTTAAAATGGACTGAATAATAAAGCTCTCTACGAACTTGACGAGCGATGCCGCGCTGACGGACCACAGACTGTAATAAAAGAGTGACTGACATGTATACATAATCACGGTCACACACACACACACACTCTCAGAGTAATATTGTAAAGTTACTGCATAATACATTTTCAACTAGCAGAATAGCTGTACAGAATCACGATACACAGTCTCACTTGTAGCTGTGTCTTAACTATTATAATATTTCGAAGGGCAAAAACAGGACCTTTTAATTGGCATTCTGATTTTAATCATCAACTGTCACTTTAGCGCGAGCCCCTGTGCAGTCGCAGACTTTGTACTGTGAGTAGCATATAGCATTAGCTCCCAAGCCTGCGCTAACCATGGAGCTAACTCCATAACGTCGCGCTAGGTGGGCGTGGTTTCAGATAGCCAGGCTCCTCAGCTCCGCCTCTTTGCCCATATTCTGTTATCCGGGAGTGACGAGCGGTGACGCGAGGTCAAGATGGCGACTGCTGGCTCCGCCCACTTTAGGCTTCAAAAATGCTCTTCAGAAACCTACGGGTGACATCACGGACACTACGTTCATAATTTTTTACAGTCTATGATTCGAACTGGAACCGAGAATTAGTGTGTGTGTGTGTATATTGTCTCGGGGTGAAGAATCACACGACAAGGACTGTTTCAATAAATGCCCAGAGGGTGGATTTATTGACACACAAATGGTGAAAAGGGGACAAACAGGTGTAGAAGTGCGCTGGTGCAGTCTGTGCTCTCCACCTTGATCCTTGTGCAGGGTGCTCGTGCTCGATGGCGGCTATCCGGTCACACGCTGCTGTCTACAGGGATTGAGAGAGAGAGAGAGAGATTAGCTGCAGTCTTTCTGGAGGTCGAACTCCCTGTGGCAAAAACTGCTGGGCTTATAATGCTGCCGGCTGACGAGCTGCAGCTGGGGCTGATCAGCCGGTAACGAGGAAGTGCAGGTGTTCTGCCTCCGTTTCCAGGGCGACGCTGATGAGACACCAGGACGCTCGTCACACTCCCCCCCCCTAAGCGTCGTCCTGGTCCTGTTGGAAGCATGAGACAGTAGGGGATTAATAGGGGGTGGGTGGGGAGTGACCCCTGACAGACCTGCAAAAGCTGCCCAGATCCGTGATAGACCGTCAGCGTTGGCGTGCGCGGCCCCTGCGCGGTGACGCACAACGAAGTGGAAGTCCTGGAGCGCGAGGAACCAACGAGTCACCCTGGCATTGGTGTCTTTTGCACGGGCCATCCACTGGAGGGGCGCGTGGTCGGTGACAAGGGTGAATTTTCGGCCAAGGAGATAGTACCGCAGCTCCAGGACTGCCCACTTGACGGCTAGAGCTTCCTTTTCCACAGCGGCGTAGTTTCTCTCGGCTGGGGTCAACTTCTTGCTGATATACAGGACAGGATGCTCCTCCCCTTCTTGCACTTGTGACAGGACGGCTCCCAGTCCCGTGTCGGAGGCATCCGTCTGCAGCAGGAAGTGGCAGCTAAAATCTGGGGCTCGGAGGACAGGCTCAGACGTGAGGGCTTCCTTGATCCTTTGGAAGGCCTCTTCCGATGCCGACGACCACTGCACCTTCTCCGGCTGCCCCTTCCTGGTCAGATCTGTCAGGGAGGCGGCTAAGGAGGAGAAGTTAGGGATGAAGCAGCGATAATACCCCGCCAGCCCCAAGAAGGCTCGTACCTGGGTTTTCGTCGTCGGTCTCGGGGCGGAGCGTACGGCTTCCACCTTTTTCTCCTGTGGGCGAATCAGTCCTCGGCCCACTTGGAACCCCAGGTACTTTGCCTCTGAGAGTGCAAGGTGGCACTTGCGGGGGTTGGCGGTGAGTCCAGCCCTCCGGAGTTCGGAAAGCACCCTCCGCAATCTCTCTAGATGATCCTCCCACGAAACGGAGTGGACCACCACGTCGTCCAGGTAGGCTGCAGCATACGCTTGATGGGGCCGTAAGAGGATGTCCATCATACGCTGGAACGTGGCGGGTGCCCCGTGAAGGCCGAAGGGAAGGGTCCGGTATTGCCAGTGGCCACTAGGGGTGGAAAAAGCAGTTTTAGGTTTGGCATTTTCTGAAAGGGGTACCTGCCAATAACCCTTTGTGAGGTCCAGCGTTGAGATGAACCGGGCCCTTCCCAACCGATCCAGAAGCTCGTCCACCCGCGGCATGGGGTAGCCGTTAAACTGAGAGACTTCATTCAGGCGGCGATAGTCGTTGCAGAAACGGAGGGTGCCATCCGGTTTCGGGACCAGGACGATTGGACTGGACCATGGGCTGCGTGAAGGCTCGATCACCCCTAACTTCAGCATCTGGTGTATTTCCTCCTCGATAGCTCGCCGACGAGCTTCAGGGACCCGATAGGGCCGTTGCCTGACGATGACTCCGGGAGGCGTCTGGATATCATGCTGGATGACATTGGTCTGCCCGGGAAGAGGGGAGAACACATCAGAGAACTGACCGATCAGGTGCTGCAGCTCTCCCTTCTGGGCGGCCGAGAGGTGGGGATTGGTGTCTACCACTATGGGTTCTGTATGGGCGAGGGCGACGAGCTGGTCCCTAGTCCCAACCCACTTTTTCAGCAAGTTGACGTGGTACAGCTGCTCCGTTCTTCGCCGGCCTGGTTGGCGGATTCGATAAGTCACCGGGCCGATCTTCTCCAGCACTGTGTACGGCCCTTGCCAGGTAGCAAGGAATTTGCATGCGGCTGTGGGGACTAGGACCATGACCCGATCGCCGGGATGGAATTCCCGTGGCTGGGTCGCCCGGTTGTAGTGACGCTGTTGAGCCTGCTGCGCTTTGCTTAGGTGTTCCCGGACTAATGGCATGACCCGGTCAATCCTTTCCCTCATCTCTCTTACGTGCTCGATGACTGAACGATGAACTGCCGGCTGCTGCTCCCAGGCTTCCTTCGCCACATCCAGGAGGCCCCGTGGTTGTCGACCAAAGAGGAGCTCGAACGGGGTGAAGCCAGTTGAGGCTTGGGGAACCTCACGGATGCCGAAGAGGACGTAGGGGATTGTAGTGGCGGTTTTAGGATATTCATTGATCTTTAGTAAAATATAGATGATTCAAAGAATGTCACATGTGTGACTCTCACTTGTAGTGAGAGAAGATTCTGTTTATGTACCTGGGAAGGCAGAAGGGAGAGACACTCCAGAGAACAGACGAACGAGGACCTCTGACCTAGATGTCAGAAGGCCATTTGATGCAGGGGGGGCTCAGTGACGAATCTAAACTAGTGTTATGGCTTCCTTGTCTATGGAAAACCACTGGATGGAAAACTACTGTGGGAGGAGGGCTTTGAAGAAGAAGACCTTGAATCTTAGATAAAAGCTGGTTCAGTCTGTCTGGGGGTGTGTCACTCTTCTGCACAGGGTAACAGCTGTGTATTAGACTGCTCCTTCTTGCAAGAATAAATACTTTAAATTTTTATAATTTGACTCCGAGTCTCCCTTACGCAGTGATGTTTGTTTGATGAATTTTTGCCACAACAATTTGGTGTCAGAAGTGGGATTCCTTGGACGATGCCTCCTGGACCTGAGATCGGACGGTGTTTGGCCACCTGGACTGAGTAAGTTCCAGCTCTACCTCGTAAACTTGAGAGAGAGAGGCCGGCCGATGTCAGAGCCCCGGGAGGATCGACCACTGGAAATCAAAAGAACTCAGGTGGCTCCGAACAACATATCTCTGGGTAAGGTAATTAAATTCAGTTTAATTGGGGGAAGAGTGAAATTGAACCATATTGGCTGGGAACTGTTTTCTGTGGTAAGGATCTGAAATTAATTGAGGTCTGTGACAGAACAAGATATTTCAAGCAGATAAATAATCTGGAATTAATTGAGAACTGTGACAGACCAAAACATTTCATACAGATAGGTACCTGAAAATTAATTGTTCCACCACGGAGCAGGTTATTTTTGGGTGCTGAGACTAATTGGGGGAGCCAAGGAAATCGTAACAGATTTTTGGTAAACCATAATTAGGAGAGCACTTAATAGTGCAAACCCAACCGACTTGGGTTAAAAGAAAAGATCGGGTTTGTTTCAGAGACGTCTGACAAATAAAGAGAACGCGCGCAGAGGAAAATCCACAGAGAACAGATAAGCGGCCAATATGGGGAAGTCTCAAAAGCAAGCTTGCGAAATTTTGGTACACCGGTGTTTTGTCAAATGAGATAAAATTAAGGGCAGAAATGTATGATATTGAGCGCCACAAGATTAAAGATGGTGCGGGAATCAGTTGAACAGGGCAGTGAGAAACAAAGGTTGTTGTGTCTGCGTTCAACGTGTGGAAAAGTGTGAAAAGACAATGAGTTGTTGGCTTGAAGCAGATAAAAGAGAACCGAGTCGATGTAGAATGTATTGCCATATAGTAAGATTGAATATAACTGATAAAAGGGTTTTTATTTTTCATCCATTAGATGGATGCATGATATTTTGGTTTCAGAAGATTTTGTTTGTAACAAAAGTTGAAGTAGCAAGCAGCAATAAGGCTGTCTTTGTGAAGGATTGAGATTTGAGTAATATGATATTTTGGTTTCTGTAAAAACAGTAAGTAGGATAAGTGGGACAGAGACAGTAATGATAATACTTGTTGAATCTGCAGACTAACCATTTTGAGAAGAAAACAACTGTAGAAAATGTATGTTATGAAAATAACATTTCTGATAAAATTTATGGAACTATTTATGAACGGCTGTTAAGTCAGATTAAGGAATGGTATGAAAAGTGAGGTTCAGATTAAAAATAATAATGATAAGGTATTGAGTATGATTAACAGGGATTAACCTGATTTAAGATAATGAATGTTTCATTAAGCAAAATGGGGAACAATTCTATATTTTAGTGGTAAAATAAAGAGTGAAATTATGTTTACTTTTGGTTTGACAACCATTATCTTTTGAACCTAAAGACTCCAGCTATGCTGGGAGTACAGCAACAGCGCGTGCTTATTCAGCCCGGCTTCTGGGTGTTAAATGTGTACTTGCTATTGTAATCACTGTTGTTGATGATAATACCGAATTAGAGAGATGTAAAGACAGATTTTGAAATTCAATAATGTAAAATGTCGGATATTTTGTTGATATTAAGTCATTGAGGGAAAAAAAGACATTGTCTGTTTTATAAAGGAAATTATGGGTCGGGGATAATTTCCCTGGACAAGTGTTAAAGTTAAACAGAAACTTTGTGAAAACTTTGTTAAAACAATTTATGCATTTCCGTGCAGAAAATTAATGTTCTGCCAATAATGATGAAAATTATGATTTGGCTAGTGTGATAGAATCCGCCACTGGTGGACTGTCAAAGAATAGAGAGAACTGCTTATCAGCTGTGTTTACATTCTGATTGGGACACACTGCTTCAAGTGTGCAGTAAGTTGGAGCTGCTAGAAAGCTCAAGGTAATCGAACTATAGGCAAGGGGACAGAGAATGTTTTAATTGTGGTCAGCTGCATTTAGCAGTAACTGTAAATGCCCACTCAGAAAGGTGGAAAAGAAAGTTGATGGAATGTGAAAGTGACGTGTATTAATGTGGGTTTTGAAAGTAGAACAGGATTTGAAGACGATATTAAAGTTTCGTCTGAGAAAGAACTAAGAATGTGAATGCAGTGCTAAGGAAAGTGAAAAGTGCAAGTAAATGAAAAGAAAGTTGAAAAGAAAGTTGATAGATGGAAGTCGTAAGTAGATTGAAAGAAAAAAGAAAGTTGATAGATGGAAGTCGTAAGTAGATTGAAAGAAAAAAGAAAGTTGAAAGATGGAAGTCGTAAGGAAATCCTTTTAAAAGGAAAATAACTAAAGTACCAGTAAATGTAGAATTACAGATAGGGAAAATATTTGTAAAGGTAACTAAAAAGATAATTGTCTTTTAATGAAACGCTTAAACATTTTTTTTGCAGATTGTAATTGAGAATCTGACAACTAAAATTGAGAGGTTATAATGAAACCTTATTGAGAAATAGAATAACTATTTGTATTTAATATCAAATAAGCAGAAGCAGTAGCACTGGGTTGCTAAATGTAAAAACAATTTTGTAGAAAGGGATCTGATTAAACAAACAGCTTGGTGTTGACCATGAAGGAGCTAGAAGATGATGTTTTGGTTTCAAAAGATAAGCTTTGGGACTTGACTGAAACTGCCAGTGTGGCAGACTCATATGAGTGGAAAATTTGTAATGTCTAAATTCCCTGATGTATGGGCAAAAGACAACTATAAAATTATTCTAAAATTGAAAAGCGTATGTAATTTCTGGCAAAGATGCCTTAAGCTGCCAGAATTAAAAGATAAAGTAGAGAATGTTTAGTATGACAAAAAGTGTACCAAGTCCTGAAGGCCTCAGAGTCTCTGTCTCATTCAATGTCAGAAGGCTGTTATCTTAGCCTGTCATGACAATAAGCTATTTAGTAAAGCACAGTGTTTCAGTTGAAAATTATAGACATAGATGTTAAAAGGAAATCATTGCCATACAGAGGGCAATTAGTACTTAAATATTTTAGATTGTAAAACTGAATGACTTTAAAGGAGTCTTTAAAATAATAATGTAGACCTGAATGACAGAAGTGACATTTTTGTACTTTGTTATTTTAGGACCAGTAACGTCTTTGTCTGATCTTAGCCTTCACCATGACACAGGACCTATGACCATGCTATAGATGTACACTGAACAGATGGATGTGAATAAAGTTCACTGTGATTTTGTTGATTCAGACAGGTCTAACAGATTTGAGTGATTAAATACTGTTGTTGTTAGCCTGTCTCCCTTAACATTTATTAGGCATGCAGTCCAGATAGAGGTGACTCCTGAATGTGTCTTTCCTAAGCTCCAGGAAAACAGCTGAGTTCTGTTGAAGAAACTGATTGTGTGATGCGAGCGGGTCACCAGTGGGTACGTGGCTACTCAAAGACGGGATGATTTTCCTGGCCAGGAGACATTCTAACGCAGGGGGTCCCGGACACTGTGCATCTCCGGATGGAGGTGCCATATGTGAGAAGGTATGAGAGTTGAGCGCTGATTACCGGAGGCCAACCGGGGTCAGCATAGCATTGGGAGGTCAGATGCTGTGTGAGGAATCGGGACGGTCTGACCCGAGAGAATGTAAGTTCCTCTATACCACTCACCAGAGAAAACCCCGCAATTCACTGTATGGCTTGTTTTCAATTGTGACAAGTCTGATGGAAATTATAGATAAAGAGCTAATGTGAAATGTGCTTTCAAGAGTCAGCTGAGACCATGAGGTGATTGTCCTTATTTGTTGGGGAGACAGTAACATAACTTATTAATTTATATCAGGAACATGTGTTGATTTTGAACTAATATGTCTATAAGATGGTTTTAACTCCTGAAGGTTAGACATGGTGATAGCTATAGATTAAGACCGTTTTTGTAGAGTTTGGATAACAAAGGTTAGGTGAATTGAGAATTTATACAAGTATTCAAACTAAAGATAACCTTATAAATACTCAGAGCATAATGTATTTTAGATTATTGTAATGGTTCTAATTTGAGTTAAACATTTGTATATTAACATTTATGAACTATTAAGGGTTCTATGATTAATTAAGTTTCAGTCTTAGGAGGCTGTTTGAAAATATTATTTGTATAAGAGAGACTGCTGAGTGGAGGAAGGGACTTGGTACTCTGTTTGTCTTTCTGTTATCAGGCATGGTAAGGCAAGCTTAAACAAAATAATGATAATGAACCAAAACAAAGCAGCTGACTTTTCTGAAGGGACAAAATGAATAATGAACAGATAGAACATTTGAAAGGCCATGTAAAATTATATAAAAGCTACAGAAAGATGTGAAGGTTAAATCTTATTTAAACCTTAAATATTATACTTTTAGAGTTAATATAAAAAAAAAAAAAAAGCGAACATTGTAAATGAGCAGTTAACATGCTGTATGTGTGTCTAGCATGAGTGTGTGTGATGGTGACAGCACTTTATGTCTTGTAGGTGTTAAGTGTAGGGCAGCTATTCCGCCTGAATAGTGAGTATATTGTGTCTTTAATCTCTGGAGAGTTTTTTTTTTCATTACAGATGTGTTAAGGCAAGTGACAAATTGTAAAGAAGGCAAATGCTGAGTGAATCTGATGAGAAGATGATAGAGAACATGGGACGAGCTTTAAGATCACGCTCCGTCTGGTAGTAATTACTTTTGTCATTTATGATGTGGATTTGAATTACTTTTGGATAAGTTTAGGTATTTATATAAATTGGAATTGTGGAGTTGTACAGTTATAGATTTGACGGCAACAACAAAGGGACACATTGGCTAAGTCAATATAAAATTATCCAGAGAGAGCCATATATGATTATCGAGTAAACAAGAGGAGAATGTTTTTTGTTGTTTGACTGACATTGACCAAGTCTGTACAGCACGACCTGACCTCTTAACGAAACGATTGATGACTTTTAAAAAATGGTCGCGAGACAAAACAACAGGAATGAAAAGCAGGATACGCGGTTAGACTGAGGGCCGTTGCCCTTCAAATACTTCGATAAGAAAATGAGATTGTGACTTTTAAGTGAAGAATGTAATATTTTGTTTCAGAGGCAGAGAAAGATGCCTGGAGGAAGTTTGTCTGAGGGACAACGTTTGGGTTAGTGTTGATGGCAGACTTTATCCAAGACACTATGTTAAATGTTATGTTAAATTGATGATCGAGTTGTGTCGACCATCAAAAGGGGGATGCTTTAGGTTTTATATTGTTTATGGAATAAATGTTGGGAGGACACTATAGGGTAATTGGGTAAAAGCCCTGAAAGAAGCCAGTCTTCTGCCTAACAAAACTGCTGTCTGGATTGTTGTCAACAGGACGTTTCCAAGGGCATCGAAGGCCGTGGCAGAATAGTAGACAAAAGAAAATACGTACTTTACTATCTGATGATAACCTCGAAATTTGCTTTTCTTTACAGAGAGCATGCAGAATTGGGAGACAGGGCAAAATGTGTTGAATAATGGCTATGGATGAATTTTGCTAACTGTCCTGGCCTGATTGTTATTATTGTGGCAGAAAGGTGCTACACCTTAACCTAAAATTTTCCTTTTGCAGAATGTCAGGAGGATTGCATCAAGCTGAACTGATTCTTTTTCCAAATGTATGAATATTGACTTGTTAACGATATGTGTTTTTCGGGGGAAAAGGACTCTAATAAGCAAGAAATGTCTAATGATAATATGTTTCAGTTTGTAAACAGATGGTGAAAATTCCACAGGTCACACCAAAAGGGATGAGAGGGAAAGACAAGCGTTCACTAACAAAATACTTAAAGTCTCCATTCACAGGTGACAGTAAGCAGGAAATGGTTCATTCCATTGGGGGTGTGGTGGTGATCCCATTAGTCCATGGGGCAAACGAGATGATCAACACGCCTGGAGGAGGATGTGGACCAACTAATGAATTAAGAATGTGGTTTTGTGATGATTTTGAGGATTTTATCTGATTATATTGAAATAGAGCTTAGTATTGATATTGGTATATGACAAATGATTTGATTGGTTACTAATTCATTAGAAAATATTTAAGGCAAATGTTTTGTGGAAGAGAAGATCCATTAATTAATGTAAATTATAGGGATTATTGTTGAAGCTTATTAAGTAGAACCACTGCCTGATTGAATTAAAAGTAAAAGAACAAAATATGGTTAGGGAAATGGGATGGGGAAAATGTTGAATGTGTAGGAGTTATGATTGTATGTGTTATTCTGATAATTTTGTTATTTATGGGTGAATATGAGAAAACTGGAATGTCTATCTGAATGATGATGGGGATGAACAAAATTATGCAGATGATTCAAGTAGAGATTACAGTTAAATGTGTTGATGTTTTCTTTTCTTTCTGAGAACGATGGATATGTTTTGAAACTGAGGGATTTTATGATTTGAATTTTATATGTTTGTTTTCCTACTGTGCTATAATCTTTTTCCTTACTAGTGTGACTGCGGTAGTGAGCCCGGCATTAGTAAACCTATTTACGTGCTTGCTAAAATATTTTGGGGACTTTCCCCACAAAAACAGCCTTATGCTTCTTCATCCTAAACTTTTTTTATTCACAGGTTCAAGGAGAGTGATTTTTATGATGTGTGATGTAATGACTTGAACTTGCATTTATTATTATTGTTGTTATTATTATTATGTTTGATTAATAATGATAAAAAGTGAGGAGTGTAGTGGCGGTTTTAGGATATTCATTGATCTTTAGTAAAATATAGATGATTCAAAGAATGTCACATGTGTGACTCTCACTTGTAGTGAGAGAAGATTCTGTTTATGTACCTGGGAAGGCAGAAGGGAGAGACACTCCAGAGAACAGACGAACGAGGACCTCTGACCTAGATGTCAGAAGGCCATTTGATGCAGGGGGGGCTCAGTGACGAATCTAAACTAGTGTTATGGCTTCCTTGTCTATGGAAAACCACTGGATGGAAAACTACTGTGGGAGGAGGGCTTTGAAGAAGAAGACCTTGAATCTTAGATAAAAGCTGGTTCAGTCTGTCTGGGGGTGTGTCACTCTTCTGCACAGGGTAACAGCTGTGTATTAGACTGCTCCTTCTTGCAAGAATAAATACTTTAAATTTTTATAATTTGACTCCGAGTCTCCCTTACGCAGTGATGTTTGTTTGATGAATTTTTGCCACAACAGGATCATGAGGTCCCAGTCACGCCTGTCTTCAGCCACGACCCGTCTTAGCATCTGCTTCAGAGTCTGGTTAAAACGTTCGACCAGACCATCCGTTTGTGGGTGGTAGACCGTGGTCCTCAACTGCTTCACCTTCAGCAGCCGGCAGAGGTCAGCCATTAGCCGGGACATAAAGGGAGTTCCCTGATCGGTCAGGATCTCCGCTGGGATGCCAACTCGGCTAGACAACAGGAAGAGCTCCTGAGCGATGGCTTTTGCGGTGGCCTTCCGCAGGGGGATAGCCTCTGGGTACCGGGTGGCATAGTCGACGATCACCAGGATGTGTTCATGTCCCCGGGCAGACTTAGGCAACGGCCCCACAAGGTCCATCCCGATGCGCTCGAAGGGCACCTCGATGATGGGTAGCGGTATCAGCGGGCTGGGGGGAGGCTTTCTGGGTGACGTTACCTGGCAGGTGGGGCAGGCCTGGCAGAACAATTTCACCTCGGCGTCCATTCCCGGCCAGTGGAACCGGTCCCGAATCCGTTGGACCGTGTTGGCCGGCCCGAGATGTCCCGCCATGGGGTGTGAGTGTGCCAATTCCAGCACGGTCTCCGTCTTCGTACGAGGCACCACCAGCAGTAATTTCTCCTCCCCCCTCCGCTGCGCGACACAGTATAGCAGGCCCTTCTGAACCACAAAATGCGGGAGAGGATGGGGCCCAGGCTGAACTTCTTTTCCATCCAGGACCCGAACCTGAGCCCAACAATGCTTCAGCCGGTCGTCCTCACGTTGTTCCCGGCCAAACGAGCCCCCTCCCGTCACCTGCTGGAACACATCAAGGAAAAGATTAGGATTTAGAGAGGGGGACTCACCATCTCTCCCGCTATCCGAGGCCAGAAGGACGGGCCGTTGATGATGCCGCTTCATGGGTCCCCGTTTACGACGGCCGTTCCCCGGGTTGGCAGGCTGGGTGAGAGAAGCTAGGAGGCGGTCAAACCCGGGCCAGTCTCGGCCGATCAACACCGGTACCGGAAGGTCTTTCATTACTCCAACCTCCACTGGCCAGGATCCTGGAGCGGCAGCGATGGTCACACGGCGGGCTGGGACGTGCCGAGTGTCTCCATGGACACAGGTGATCGGCAGGAACGACTTGTATTCAGTGCGAGGGGCAAGGACGTGAGACTGGACCAGGCTGACGGTGCTGCCAGAATCCAGAACGGCCCGGAACCGTTTCCCGTTAACCTTTACCTCCGCTTCAGGGGCCCCAGCGGGAAGGTCATGGTGCACGATGCAGCCGGTCAGCCAGGTTCGAGTAGGAGGTGTTGGCGGCTCGGTTGGCATGGGCTCATCCCGTGGGGAGGGGACCCCCGGCCTGCTTTGGTGTCGCTGGATGCTTTCCGGCGCACGTCGCTCCTGGCCCACCCTCCGGGGAAACGGTGGCGCTCTCTCCCCAGCGTCCCGTTGTTGGGCCGCATCCGCCAGTTCTATGGCCCCCACGAGCTCGAGCATTGTGGTCGGATTTCTCATGCCGACCGCCTGTCGATGGGAGCGGGGAAGAGCCCGGAGGAGACGGTCGATGACCACGCGCTCCGCTACCTGGGCGGCCGAGGGGGATCCGTCCAGCAACCAGTGATGCGCGAGCCGCGTGAGCTCGGCAGCTTGAGCACGGGCGGGCAGTCGAGACTTGTACTCCCACTCGTGAAACTGCTGAGCCGCGCAGGTAGAGGATAAGCCCAGCCGGGCTAGAATTTCCCGTTTTACTTCGGCGTACTGGGCAGCGGTAGCGGCGGGGAGAGCGAAGTACGTTTGCTGAGCTTCACCGGTCAGTAGGGGTGCCAGAGCCCGTGTCCAGTCACCCTCAGGCCACCTCTCCATGGTTGCGGTGTTCTCGAACACCTGCAGGAATGCTTCCACGTCGTCATGAGGGGTCATTTTCGGGAGCAGCTTGGTTGCTTGTACCTGGGCATCTGGTCGCAGAACGCGTGGGGCGGCGGCAGCCTGGAGAGCTGCGAGCTCCTGCTCGGTCTGTCCTTGCCGCGTGGCCAGGTGTTCGACTATCTGTTGTTGGCGGATGCTGACCTCGGTGAGATGCTTTAGGAGTTCTTCCATTTTGGGGAAAGGGAGGAGCGCACACCTGTGACAGATGATGAAAATCCAGGAAAAGGGATGAGAACAGTCAAAGAAGGTGATATTGCTTGTCGGTGATTCTTCACTGACTCGCCCGCATTCTCCACCACTTGTCACGGGGTGAAGAATCACACGACAAGGACTGTTTCAATAAATGCCCAGAGGGTGGATTTATTGACACACAAATGGTGAAAAGGGGACAAACAGGTGTAGAAGTGCGCTGGTGCAGTCTGTGCTCTCCACCTTGATCCTTGTGCAGGGTGCTCGTGCTCGATGGCGGCTATCCGGTCACACGCTGCTGTCTACAGGGATTGAGAGAGAGAGAGAGAGATTAGCTGCAGTCTTTCTGGAGGTCGAACTCCCTGTGGCAAGAACTGCTGGGCTTATAATGCTGCCGGCTGACGAGCTGCAGCTGGGGCTGATCAGCCGGTAACGAGGAAGTGCAGGTGTTCTGCCTCCGTTTCCAGGGCGATGCTGATGAGACACCAGGACGCTCGTCACAATATATATATATATATATATATATATATCAAAAAGGGTAATCTGAATTATATTGAGACTTTCAAATTCTATTGTATTTTATTTTATTTAGGTTTGGTTTCATATACAGTATATAGCCTATTTATTTTTTTCCATTTGGAGATTGAGAAGAAAAAAAAAAGAGTATTAAAGGGTTTTCATTTGGAAAGAATTGTATTTTAATTTAAAACGTTTACCTAACATTAAAGAAGCCAATTAGAATCAAATTGAATAAATAGGTAAACAAATAAATTATATACATATATTAATAGAATAAGGGTCAATTAAATGTATTAGCTTGAAACTAAATAGGTCATGGAAAAAAGAGAGAAACAGTAATAATTATAAACTAACTAGGAATTATAAATTAGGGTTAAAATAAGGTTACATTTATTTGTTCCACGGCAAATCCTTGCTGTTCTCCTGGTCATTACATATACTTTTTTTTTCTTTTCTTTCCCTCCTGTGTGATGTGATGTTTTAAATTTCAATGCTTTATTATGCTTTATACTAAATTTTCTAATGCAACGAGTGTTTGTCACAAATTCTTACTCTCCTTGCTGTTGACAGTCTCTTGAGCGAGTCTGGTCTTCTGGTCATGGTCCAAATCTTGAAGCGGTGCACTTCACGCTCATCTGCATATTTCGCTGTTTGTAAGTGAGGTTTGCATTGTCGCCGCGACGCAGGTTACACATGTTTGTTACAACAACTAGCCCTGCGTTTTTTTACTGTGTAGATAGAGAAATGGTTTGCCAAATGCCTTAAAAAAAGCGATTTAACATGTGCCTTTACAAGGATTTATTAAAGTACTTTTTATTGTTTTATTAATCTACGTTTTAAAAACATGAATTAAATAAACAATTTTAAATGTGTCTATTTATTTATACATTTAAAATGTTTTTATTTATTTATGGCTTTATTGCAATACATTTTAAAACATGAATTAAATAAACAACTTTAAAAATGTCTATTAATTTGTCAATTTAAAAGTGATTTATTTATATACATTTTTATGTTAAATTATATTAAATTGATATATTGATTCTTCTTTTTTTTTTTAAGTGGCACTCCTGGTCCTCCATAGTATTGAAGTAAAATGATGCATTGAGGGCGGGGGTTTCGCCGCTGAGGCAGGAAAAGAAAGAGACCGTAGCAGACGCCATTACAACACAGCAAATAATCAGCAGAGCACCATTTGAATCTTCAACATCTCTTATTCAATTTACCAGAGCCACAGCAGTTAAAACGATGGAAGGTTATATTGTGTTCACCCTGTTTTTCTTGCTCACTAATGGTAAGACTTTTGTTTTTGTTTGTTTCTGTACTTTCAATCCTTTACATTTCAGCGAAGAAAAATGACACAGTTTTATATCGGAGAGCGGGACACAACCTAGCATTTGGCAAACCATTTCTCTTTGCCAAATGCTTTTCTTTATCCATTTGTCAATCGAGTTAAAAAATGCCATTGGACAGTACACACGTGGGAGCAACCAATCACCTTTCGCCTGTCTCCCACTTGTAAATGTAACATGCACTGTCATTGGACAGTTAGAGAGACCATACGCCATTAGCGGGAGTTTGAAAACGGGTTCGAGGCGAGCGACGCAAAAATGGCAGGTGAATCTGAATGTGTTTTCAGAGGGATTGCGGATGATTTGTTGTCTTTAGCTGATTTCTGCAGAAGAAATTCTCCTCTCGATTATCATTTTATATATAGAAGAGTTTCACAGTTGAGGGAAGACGTTGCAAACGCAGCGGATAATTGTGGTTGTACAAGAAGGATTTGGGTTGTTTGATGAGGCTCAGAGTGTCATTCAACGACTGAGTCCTCGGACTGTAGCAGCCGTCACGCTATTGTACTTCCAGTTCCAAGCATTCTTGAACAACACCAGTCGTTGGATGTACCAGCAGAAGAGATGAATCGGTGTGTCGCTAAGGACAGTCCGATGAAAACTTGCACATGATGGTTTGAGGTATGTATGTAAAAGATCATCGGCCATCGGTATACGGTATCGGTTCATAAAGGTATTTGGCGTTGTGCTAAAATTACTTCCATTATCATCTGTTCCGTCTGACATTGTGCTAAAATTGGTTTCATCATCAGAAGTTTCGGAGTCGGACATGTTGTCAGCGAGTCGCGCTATCAACAGCTGATCGGAAAGTGCGCACTGTTGACGTTGACAGCAGCGCGGATTGATAGAAATGGAAAGAAAATAGTGCCGATTAAAACTGAGGTATGAATTTTGTACGGCGTGTTTTTTGTGATGTAAATTAATCAAGCTTTGAAACGCAAAAATAAAAAAAATTCACGTAAAAACGCACAGTTTTGTGGCCCCGGAAAGTACTCTTTTAGTACTGACGCTTTTAGATGTAAGAAAGAAATCCCTATTATCTCTAGCCTTGGCTACTGTATATAGACCTCCGGGGCCCTAGGCGGATTTCCTAAAAGAGTTTGCAGATTTTCTCTCAGATCTATTAGTCAATGTCGATAAGGCAATAATTGTTGGAGATTTCAACATACACGTTGATAACACAAATGATGCGTTAGGGTTAGTTTACAGATCTACTAAACTCCTTTGGGGTCAAGCAAAACGTTAGTGGTCACACTCATCGTCTTAATCATACTCTAGATTTAATTATATCATATGGAACCGATCCAACCGATATAGATATTATACCGCAAAGTGATGATGTCACTGATCATTACATGGTAACTTGCATACTACGCACTGCTGAAATGTGTCATTTTGCGCCGCGTTATCGACCAGGCAGAACAATCCTTGCAACCACTATAGATAGATTCTTGAATAGCTTACCTGATCTATCTCAGCTTCTCAGTGAACCCAAACAAACAGATGAGCTAGAGGAAATGACTAGCAGTATGAGCACCATTCTCTCTAGTACATTAGAAATTGTTGCACCAATTAGATTAAAAAAGGTTAGAGAGAAAACTAAAGCACCATGGTACAACAGTGCTACGCATGTTATCAAGAGAGAAACTGGTAACTTAGAGCGTAAATGGAAACAAACTAATTTAGAGGTCTTTAGAATCGCGTGGAAAGACAGTATGTCACGTTATAAAAAGGCTCTAAAAGCAGCCAGGGCTGAGCATCTCCGCAAACTAATAGAAAATAACCAAAACAATCCAAGGTTTTTATTTAACACTGTGGCTAGACTAACAAATAAACAGACATCACCTGACCAAAATATTCCGTTACATCTTAGTAGTAATGATTTCATGAATTTCTTCACTGAGAAAATAGAAAGCATCAGAAACACAATTGTAAATGTACAATCTTTGACAGCGTCTTATGATTCAGCCTCAATTATCGCCCCTCAAGAACAACTACAGAGCTTTACAACTATAGGACAGGAAGAGCTAAATAAACTTATCACTGCATCTAAACCAACAACATGTTTATTAGATCCAATACCCACTAAACTACTGAAAGAAGTGTTACCTGTAGTGGAAGAGCCTCTTCTCAATATTATTAACTCGTCTCTATCTTTAGGACATGTTCCAAAAACATTCAAGCTGGCAGTTATAAAACCTCTTATTAAAAAACCACAATTAGATCCAAATAACCTAGCAAATTACAGACCCATTTCAAATCTTCCATTTATGTCTAAAATACTAGAAAAAGTTGTGTCCGCTCAACTGTGCTCTTTCTTGCAAAAAAAAAAAAAAGATATCTATGAAAAGTTTCAGTCTGGATTCAGGCCACATCATAGCACAGAAACTGCGCTGGTTAAAATTACAAATGATTTACTTTTAGCTTCTGACCAAGGCTGTATCTCAATACTAGTTTTACTCGATCTTAGTGCTGCGTTCGACACTATAGATCATAAAATACTCTTAGATCGACTTCAAAATTACACTGGTGTTCAGGAACAGGCATTAAAGGACAAGTTCGGTATTTTACACTTAAAGCCCTGATTTCAGATCGTTTCTGATGAAATAGAACGGTTAAGATTAAAATTTGGACACATGCTGCTGTCCCGAGAATTTTCGGTTTCTGTGGTAGCAGGTCAGGGGTGTTTACTGATATGCTCACACAAAAATCGCTGCAAAAGATGCTTTCCAACAGGTTTTATTGTAGTTTTTGTAATACCGTACCTCACAGCACATCCAATACAAGTCAATGAATACCGGTAATACATATATATATATATATTTTTTTTTTTATTAAAACACTTGATATACTCACCACCACTGACAGAAAGAATGAATTTCCTGAATATGACGTGTCTGACGCTGGTGATATCGAGGTGATAGAGTCCAGAGTCACTGGTTGTGGTGTGTGTGATGGTCAGAGATCCAGTTTGATTGTCCAGCTTCAGTCTGTCTCTGAATCTCCCATCAGGAACATCATCATATCTGGAGGAGAATCCAGACGTTTTATTGATTTCTGCTAAGATGTATCCATGTTCAAATCTCCATTGTACCAGATCATCTCCGTCTAACTCAGTAACACCAGATTCTAGAGTGACAGTAACTCCCTCCTTCACTGTCAGTCTGTTCAGTCTGTCTGTCTCAGGATAAAACATACAAGAATACAATTCACGAGAACAGTCACAGAGAACCATCATAATAAATCCTATACAATTATATTTTATTTTGCACCAAATGTCTTGAGTACTTTGGTTACCAATGAACACTACAGTAACAGTTTCAGATACAGATTTTTGTCTTGATGTTTTTGTGTAAACATAAAAGTATGTAAAATTATTTACAGTGCTGATTTGAATACAACCGTTATTACATTTAAATATTAAAGTGACTCACCGGTAACAGTCACATTGAATGCTTTGTGTATGGTGTATGTTCTCCTCTTGACATCAACTTCATAAAGTCCAGAGGTGTTGGATCTGATGTGACTGATAATGAGGTTTCCAGTCTGATGATCCAGCTGCAGTCTGCCTCTGAATATCCCATTAGAAATACCATCATATGTAGAGAAGAACGGTTCATCTTTTTTCATTTTAGCAATATTATATTTCTCTTTAAACCTCCACAGTATATCATCATCTTTCAGTATTTCAGTATCGGTGTGTAGAACAACAGAATCTCCCTCCATCACTTCCACAACCGTCACTCCATCAAAACTAGGATCCTTGACAGCTGAAGAACAAACCAGAAGAGTTTCTCTGTCAGTGATCACAGTTAACACTGTCCGTAAAGAGATTTATAGAAGATTACAGAGTCTTGTATATTACACATCATGTGACTTTCTGCAGGCTAAATTTAATTTATTCAGTTTTTTGTTTTATCTGGTTCAAAGCAGATGGAGAAAGCACACACATACTTATGTTCATCAAAGCAGCATTTAATAATATTAAAGTTTAAATCTACAAAAAACAAATTAAAAACATTTTAAAAGCTAAAATTTCCATTATCCTCTGTGCTGGCAAAGCCCAGACCTTTTTTTCAATATATATTTTTTTTACTTGCTTAAGTCTTAAATATACTTGTTAGTCAAACCTTACAAAATGAAAGCAGACTCAATCAAACTAGTCTGAGAAACAGACCCTCACTAGTGCTCAGTAGCTTCACTGAACAGGACCGCTTCAAGTCCATCAGTGAAGAGAGACTGCGTGAAACTGTTGGTTGAATCTGAGTTTGAGGTGTTCTGGAAATAGTAACATCATGTCCTAACCAGACAGTCTGAGATAAGATGCCCTTTAGGCCAGTAACACTTATGGGATTTACTGCAGAAAATACATAGTCAACATTTGAAGTTGTTCAAAAAAGATTAATCAAAGTTGTCCTAATTTGTTCAAAATTCATGTTTAACTTTAATGAAAGGTTTTGATCTGTGATGGTTTTTGTAATTAATCATAACTAACAGTTATTTTTCTTGCAGGAATGACATTCATATGCTTTTGAATCCTAAATGTTTCCAAACCCTTTAGTATAAACTCGTGTGTGTGTGTGTGTGTGTGTGTGTGTGTGTGTGTGTGTGTGTGTGTGTGTGTGTGTGTGTGTGTGTGTGTGTCCGGAGCGTGTTAAGGGTTTTCTGTTGGAACGGTGTCGTGTTAGTAAGCCCTGAGTTAATGACTAATGATTTTCGCAAACTCCACTGTTACGCTAATTTCTATTATCACTGTAAAGCTGCTTTGAAACAATCCATACTGTTAAAGGTGCTGTATAATTGAAGGTGACTTGACCTGTTGTGTAGGGGAAAAATCTACTACAGATCCACTTCAAATGCTGACTACTGTATGAAACCTCATCTGAATGTGTCATGAACCAACATTCTTCTTTGAATTTTCGGTCTACATTAAAGGTTGTGTAGGTAAGAATTGACTAAATAACTTTTTTTCAAATTGGCTTAAACTGTCTTTATATACCAATACATAATTAAAATGTAAGTAATTTGAAAAAGAGAGTATAAAAATTGAGTGAGTGACTATAGTGTATTTAATCTTCAAAAAACACAGCTCATTAATTCCATTCGGGACGAAACAAGTGATTGGCTTGCGCGACTGTCACTCTCCGTCGCCATGACTACCACCGTTATTATTGGCTCTGCCCACGTGCGCGCACTCGCGCACCCGTTTTTAGGTGGGAGTGAATGGAATTAATGAGCTGTGTTTATTGAAGATTAAATACACTAGAGTCACTCAGTTTTTTTATACTCTCTATTTCAGAGTACTTGCATTTTAATTATGTATTGGTATATAAAGACAGTTTAAAGTAAACAAATTTGAATAAAAGTTTTTTTAGACAATTCTGACCTACCCTACCTTTAATGTCTTCTGTGACATCAGAATGTGTCATGTATCATGTCAATAAGTCATGTATCAATATCCTTTTTTGCACATGTATATTTGAAATATATGAAATATGATATATGAAATATGTGCTTCTTGTTCATGTTTAGAGCTCTGGAGTATATGAAATATGTCCTTAAAGGATTAGTTCACTTCAGAATAAAAATTTCCTGATAATTTACTCATCCCAACATCATCCTAGATATTCATGTCTTTCTTTCTTCAGTTGAACAGAAATTAAGGTTTTTGAAGAAAATATTCCAGGATTTTTTGAAGGTTCAAATGTCAGTTTCAGTGCAGCTTCAAAGTCTCGACACGATCCCAGCCGAGGAATAAGTGTTTTGTCTATAGCGAAACGATCGGGCATAAAAAAAAAAAGAACATTTATACTTTTTAACCACAAATTCTGGTCTTCATACGGCGGTATATTTATTTCACTTCTGCCCCATGTTGTCCTACAAACAATGTTCATATTGAAGGCTATGAAAACAATTATAGTGAATGTAACCATGTAGGCTCTAGTATATTATGTGAACAAAAGGTTAAAATCACTTTATTCCGTTACTCTCCTGACACAGATTTGCCGTAACAATGGATGCAACTTAATCTACTAGAATCAATCATTTCATTCAGAGTAATTCAGAATAAATCCAAATGTAACAATTCATTAATAGACAGGTAAATGTATCATGCCAATTACAGAATCAATTTAAATATAATCAATACAAAATATAAAATTTACTCTGAAGGAAAGAGTAAAAGATGCATACCAGACATTAGAAAAAACAGAAAAATATTTTTTTCTTTAAATACACAGACCAAGTTCAGAAATGTCAACTTTATGCAAATGAGAATTTGATTTGATTTTACATTAAAAACATATGTTTGTGAGTCTCTGGTGTATTTTGGGATTAATTATAGTTAGAAATCTGAGCTTTCTTGTTTAATAATAAGATCTTTGTTTGCACAATAAACTGCATCTGAGATTTCATACAATTTGGACTTCTGTAACTATTGACTGATTATTCAGAAATCTGCTAGATCAGATTCAACTCTATTGTCAATGAACAGAGTGCGGCAGAGCCAAGGAAATACATTATTAGTTATCTATATTGGAAAAATTAAAGATCAGAAGACCTCTAGAGTCTAGACGTACCGGTACTCGTCTAAATTCATCTTAATAATACAACATTTCCCACTGCTGTTTTGAGAAGAAAATCATTTAAATTACATATTTTAATTGTCTTTTTAAGAAATCGAAGTCCAACTGGTGACTGTACTAATATGATAATTTTACCATAGAATTAAAATTAATATGAAATCTGTTGTTTTTCCTTATAAGAAAGCAGCAATTGTATTGAATATTAAATGGTTTGTTTGTCAGTTTTCTTGTCAGATAATAATGACAAATATTTTATTCTTTAAAAGTTTGCCAGTAACATTTTATATCTGTAACAAAACATTGTGGATAATTTAAATTGTTTATAGTGTGTTAATTATGTAAATAGCAATTATTAAATTAAAAAACTGTGAGACACTCACCACTGACACTGAATGTCTTCTCTGAGGACCCTCTGGTACTGCTGGTGATCTGTAGTTTATATTCTCCAGAGTCTGTGGTTTTGATGTTTGTGATCTTGATATCTCCAGTCTGTTTGTCCAGCTGCAGTCTGTCTCTGGATGCCCCATCAGTCATGATGGAGTCATCATCACTGATTATAGCAATGTGCTTTCCATTTAACCTCCATTCTATCACATCACTACTCTGTATTTCAGTAACATCAGTGTGTAAAGTGACAGACTCTCCCTCAATGACTGATACTGTCTCTGCATCACCAAACACACCTGAAGAACAGACAGAAACAGCCAGTCAGAAATTAAACATATAAAACAATCAGAAAACATGAGTCTTGTCGACTGATCAGTGGCACTAATAAATCTCGCATGATTTTCTGCAGTCTGCATTAAATCTGAATCTACACTGTTCTGTTTATGCCCATCATGTATGTATACACACACACACACACACACACATATATATATGCAAAATAAATATAACAATGACAACACATTATTGTATTGGACAAAACAACAACGGATAAATATTTGCATTTGAGGAACCCAAACTTATAAAACTCTTAATAAGCCCACCGGCAACTATAGTTGCCACATTGTATAGTTGTCATTTTCCTTTTGTAAGTATTTTTCTAGATGTTATCCATGTTTTATGTCTCAATGACATGCAAGCAAACAACCAAATAAAAATATTTTTATTATATAAAAATATTTTTATAATATTTGTATATATTTATAATATATATTAAAAATATTTGTATGACTGACAGCCACCCCCCCCCCCCCAAAAAAAAAAAAAAATTAAATAGCCTATATATTTTAATATGCAATAAAATATTAATTATATTTTTGTAAGTATTGTGAATATAAACTGCCTAGGCCTACGTAAGGTACGTTCTTTCTTTTAAATAGAAACCCATGGCGCGTCTATGATTATGTTTACACCATTGGTTCACGCATACAGTGGCGGACTGGGACAATAATTCAGGCCGGGAAATTGACTCCACTGCCAGGCCACCTCTGCTGCTGCAGTCACCACCACCCTATTCATGTAATCTACTGGACTGATAAACTTGTAGGCTAACCCTATTAATGTAACAGGTAGACTACCAGATGCAATAATATATAAAAAAAATAACCATTACAAACTCACTAGGAATACACCATTTATACTACCAAACCAATGACAAATAGAAAATTGCCTTAAATTGGCAAAATAAATAAATAAACAAACAAACATTGTAGGCTACATATTGTAGACTAGAAATGAAAAATCTAAATAACTAACACTGTATTCTTTTCCATACCATCTACTTGATTTATTTATTATTTAAACAATTTGACCCACTAACACTATTCTGTCTACTTTTTATACATTTTTATTTATTATATGAAAAATATGCTACATGTAGACGAAACGAGACTTGACACAGCACCACTTACATATTGTTGCTCATTTGTTGGTTTAATTTGATCTATTGTGATTATCTAAGTGATTTGTATGTAGTGTTAATTTTGTCACCCATTTTTAATTTAGTCTTAGTCTTGTGCCAAATGTCTTAGTTAGTCTTAGTTTTAGTCAACTAAAAGTCTCGTCATTTTAGTCTAGTTTTAGTCAAAAGAAACTCAAGGTATATTAGTCAAGTTTTAGTCGACTAAAAGTCTCGTTATTTTAGTCAAATTTTAATTAGTCGTCTAATTTTAGTCAAAAGAAACTCAATATTTCTAAGTTTTAGTTAAAACATTTTAGTCTTTTTTTTAAATAAATTATTTCTGAGATTATTTCTGATAACCATTTCAGTCAAATAGTGTTTCACACATCTCAAATATTGGTTAAATGTCATAATTACCTGAAAAAAATTTAATAGATTTTTTTAATGCAACTAGTTTTTAACATTAATCTGTTCATAACAGATGAATATTCTATCTCCTGATAATGGCAAATAGAGACGATCGGAGACGAAAATGAAGAGAGATTTTATCTTAGTTTTTATTTTATGCAAAACATTCTCGTCTTTTTTCGTCAACAATAATGCATGTTAATTTAGTCTCAGTCAGCGTTTTTGGACATTGGTGCAGTCTCGTCATCGTCTCGTCTTAGTCTTGGAAAAAAAGGTCGTTGACGAACATTTTTTGTCTCGTCTCGTCTGACGAAATTAACACTATTTGGATGAAAGCGTTTGTCTGCCAAATTATTACAAATATAATGTAAATGTAATCTTGACCGACCTGTTCCCTTACTGGTGAACAAGGCTGAGATTGTGCAGTTTGCTGCGTCTGTGGCCAGGGCTTTTTTCCTTTTTCAAACGCTCCCTCTGCTCCTCCTTTGCGTTTACGCTCCATTTTTTGAACTATTTAGTCAGATATTAGGCAGTGCTTCGTGACGTTGGGGTGGGATTGTCATTTTCACTCCGCCATTATGATTCGTCGATTGAGAGATCCGTCAATTAATTCGTAGTTGCACACCAGCCTATCCAACGCATTCTCATCCTAGGGCGTCATATAGGCCTACTGACACTTTTGACAAATATCTGCGTCTCATATTGACGCTAAAGGGTGCCATGTGCGTTGGATGTAAACGATTTGTCAAAGCGTCAGTATATGACGCCTTGGGATGAGATCGGGCTGATCGTTTGCACAGCGGCAGCCGGCAGGCCTTTTTTTTTTTTTTTTTTTTTTGGCAGCCGGCAGGCCAGAACGACCGTCAGGCCACCGGGAAATGTCCCGGTGCTCCCGATGGCCAGTCCGCCCCTGCACGCATATATGCCTGCACGTTCGCTTCGTTTCATATACTGTCAATGGTTCGCGCTTGGTAATAATGGCTGCGGCTTTATTATTTTAAAGATTATTTCTTTTTTATATGTAGTCGAATATGGTTTATTAAAAAAAATAAACGTGTGAGCGCGTGTTATAGCGTCAGATGACGACGCTACTGCAACACGCATCGCCGCAGATGAGCTATTCATCAAGCCAACGTGCAAACTATCACAAATCAAAGTGAAAGTAAGTCACAGACGCTTAACACACAATCATCTTCATTAAATGTAAAGAAACGAAATGATCTTACCAGGGTTGTTACCGCTCTCTCCTATTGCGGTCTTTGATTTTGAAATTTTAGCGAATGAACAATAAAATGCATCTCATATTGCTTTCGGTGATGAGAAACTTTTCCTGTTAGATTCATATCTTCATATTATGAAATCACAATTATAACAATAAAAGTAACTTTTTATCAAAGTTTAGCAGTTTTTGTAGGCTATTGAAAATAATAATAATCAGTTTTTCAATAATGTTACATTATGATTAGAATCAAACCTGATTAGGATGTTACAAAGAGAAAAGTCTTTAGAGTTTATCATTTATTTCTGTTTTTTATATAAATATTCTACACATTTAAAGTGTGCCACTTCATTTCTGTCTATGTGTGTTCTGTGTTGTTTCTGATTTTGAGGATGAGTTTTGTCCATTGACAAAATTCATTTGATTCTAATCATAATATAACATTATTGAAAGAAATATTTTTTTCAATACAAAAACTGCCTAAACTTTGACCAAAAGTAACTTGTATTGTTATAATTGTGATTTCATAATATGTAGATATGAATACAACTGGAAAAACTTCTCAAAAAGTCAAATAGCAAATAGTGGAGCTCTGCAGCCATCTACTGGTTAAAGTGATAATTTGTTACTTTTAAAACTAAATTTTTCAAAAGACTCAAATTATCCATGTTATCCCCATGAATGAAAGTTAGATATATGGGTCAAAAAGACCTGAACAAGGGTTAAGACAAATGGATTTGTTGTTTGTTGTGTTTTCATATTCAAGAAATTATAAGATAGATGCAGCTTTTTTGTAGCCTGGCTCCGCGGAGTCCGCCCTCTTACGTATACTTCCGCTCAATTTTAATTTTTTTTCAGAACTACGTCTGGGCTTGCGGTATATTCTTTGGTTTTCTCCGATAATTTTTTTACCTGTCCAATCAGCGAACAGAGGGAGTGGTTGAGAATGATGACGTTGAGGTCGTGCGCTAGTTTGAGTTGGGTTCGCATCAAATGTTCTTCGACTTGTATACACAATACATTTGTTTATGAATAAAGATTGATCTGTTGAAAGCAATTATTTTGAGATAGATGCCAAATGTTCTCCTCCTGTTCATATTTGACATTGAGGGGGTGCATACAACATATTTGCCCACCGCCATCTATCCTTCATTCACTCCGGCACCGACACAGCACCATGGACCATGGATGATGCCACAGCGGAAGACACGAGCCAGGACCAGAGCAAGGACCTCTCCGCCCCTCCCGGTCTTCGAGATCTCCACCCGGAACCGCTTCTCCCCTCTTGGCGAGACGGAACGCGACGACGCTGTGATCATCGGCAGTTCCATCGTCCGGCATGTCCGCGCTACCTCAGGTAAAGGTATGGTTCGCACTCACTGCTTTCCTGGTGCTCGTGTTCTCGATGTGAGTCCACTCCACCAGGATACGGTTATAAGCATGAGCCCCGTCTGATTGGTCGTGGCGGCGGTGTTGCAACAATCTATAGAGATATTCTTAATGTTACTCAGAAAACAGGCCACAGGTTTAATTTGTTTGAAGTACTTGTGCTAAATGTTACGCTCCTAGATGTAAGAAAGAAATCCCTATTATCTCTAGCCTTGGCTACTGTATATAGACCTCCGGGGCCCTAGGCGGATTTCCTAAAAGAGTTTGCAGATTTTCTCTCAGATCTATTAGTCAATGTCGATAAGGCAATAATTGTTGGAGATTTCAACATACACGTTGATAACACAAATGATGCGTTAGGAGCTGCGTTTACAGATTTATTAAACTCCTTTGGGGTCAAGCAAAACGTTAGTGGTCCCACTCATCGTCTTAATCATACTCTAGATTTAATTATATCATATGGAACCGATCCAACCGATATAGATATTATACCGCAAAGTGATGATGTCACTGATCATTACATGGTAACTTGCATACTACGCACTGCTGAAATGTGTCATTTTGAGCTGCGTTATCGACCAGGCAGAACAATCCTTCCAACCACTATAGATAGATTCTTGAATAGCTTACCTGATCTATCTCCACTCCTCAGTGAATCCAAACTAACAGATGAACTAGAGGAAATGACTAGCAGTATGAGCACCATTTTCTCTAGTACATTAGAAATTGTTGCACCAATTAGATTAAAAAAGGTTAGAGAGAAAACTAAAGCACCATGGTACAACAGTGCTACGCATGTTATCAAGAGAGAAACTCGTAACTTAGAGCGCAAATGGAAACAAACTAACGAAAAGAATCGCGTGGAAAGACAGTATGTCACGTTATAAAAAGGCTCTAAAAGCAGCCAGGGCTGAGCATCTCCGTAAACTAATAGAAAATAACCAAAATAATCCAAGGTTTTTATTTAACACTGTGGCTAGACTAACAAATAAACAGACATCACCTGACCAAAATATTCCGTTACATCTTAGTAGTAATGATTTCATGAATTTCTTCACTGAGAAAATAGAAAGCATCAGAAACACAATTGTAAATGTACAATCTTTGACAGCGTCTTATGATTCAGCCTCAATTATCGCCCCTCAAGAACAACTACAGCGCTTTACAACTATAGGACAGGAAGAGCTAAATAAACTTATCACTGCATCTAAACCAACAACATGTTTATTAGATCCAATACCCAGTAAACTACTGAAAGAAGTGTTACCTGTAGTGGAAGAGCCTCTTCTCAATATTATTAACTCGTCTCTATCTTTAGGGCATGTTCCAAAAACATTCAAGCTGGCAGTTATAAAACCTCTTATTAAGAAACCACAATTAGATCCAAATAACCTAGCAAATTACAGACCCATTTCAAATCTTCCATTTATGTCTAAAATACTAGAAAAAGTTGTGTCCGCTCAACTGTGCTCTTTCTTGCAAGAAAACGATATCTATGAAAAGTTTCAGTCAGGATTCAGGCCACATCATAGCACAGAAACTGCACTCGTTAAAATAAAAAATGATTTACTTTTAGCTTCTGACCAAGGCTGTATCTCAATACTAGTTTTACTCGATCTTAGTGCTGCGTTCGACACTATAGATCATAAAATACTCTTAGATCGACTTCAAAATTACACTGGTGTTCAGGGACAGGCATTAAACTGGTTTAGATCGTACCTATCAGACCGTTACCATTTTGTCCATTTAAACGGGGAAAAATAACGTATAACGTCACAACAAAGATAACGTCAGTAAATTATGAAGTGCCGCAAGGATCTGTATTAGGCCCTCTGCTATTCTCAATATATATGCTGCCACTTGGTAATATTATAAGAAAACATGGAATAAGTTTCCACTGTTATGCTGATGACACTCAATTATATATTTCATCACGACCAGATGATAACACTAAATTATCTGAAATGACAGAGTGTGTTAAAGATATAAAATACTAGATGACGTGTAATTTTCTTCTATTAAATTCAGATAAAACGGAGGTATTACTGATTGGTCCAAAAAACTGCCCACAAAACCTCTTACAATACAACCTTAATCTAGAAGGATGTCCTGCTACTTTATCCTCTACAGTAAAAGACCTGGGTGTTATCCTAGACCGCAACTTGTCTTTTGAAAATCATATTTCAAATGTCACAAGAACAGCCTTTTTCCACCTTAGAAACATTGCTAAGCTACGTAACATGCTCTCTGTTTCTGATGCAGAAAAGTTAGTTCATGCATTCATGACCTCGAGACTAGATTACTGTAATGCTCTATTAGCTGGTTGTCCTGCATCCTCAGTAAACAAGCTACAGTTAGTCCAAAATGCAGCTGCTAGAGTTCTTACTAGGTCAAGAAAATATGATCATATAACACCAATTTTATCATCTCTACACTGGTTACCTATTAAGTTCCGTATAAATTACAAAGTATTGTTACTGACCTATAAAGCCCTAAATGGTTTAGCTCCTGTGTATTTAAGGGATCTTCTATCGCCTTACAATCCATCGCGCTCTTTAAGATCGCTAAATTCGAGGCTTCTGGTCGTACCTAGGATAACTAAGTCCACTAAAGGAGGGAGGGCGTTTTCACATCTAGCTCCTAAACTCTGGAATAGCCTTCCTGATATTGTCCGAGGCTCAGACTCGCTCTCCCAGTTTAAAACTAGATTAAAGACGCATCTCTTTAGCCAAGCCTTCACATAATGCATCTCATACCTTTTATACTACAGTTGAATCAGATCAAATGCATTCATATTATGAACAGCAGCTACGCTAATTATTTCCCATCTGCTTTTTTGTTGAACTCAAACAGAGTTCGTCAGCTCCAGTTATGTATCCAGCCCCTCAAGGAGACTTCAGATGCCCCAACGCCTGTGAAGAGATGACCCAACCCCGGCGATATGTTATGCCCTAAATTTATACATGATTAACTAACTGTATTTTTGTATGTACATTTCTGAAATGCTTTTTCTGTAAAGCTGCTTAGAAACAATATGTATTGTAAAAAGCTCTATACAAATAAATTTGAATTGAATTGAACCCTGTGTTACATTGTGCCCCGCTCTCCTCTACTCTTCCTCTACCCTACCATATAACAGTGAAAACACAGAAATCCAGAAAATTCTATCAATGGTGGAAAAAGATTTAAAAATAAGACAAATACAATAAAAACATGAAATTTTGCTGTTATCATTAGTGTAATGAACTATATCAATATTATCAATTAGGCATGAAAAATATTGAAGAAAAATGTGATATGCGAGACATTTTTAAATAAAGTGATATTCGATATGTGATACAATTCTTTCTTTTCCCAGAATGAATGTGAAACATATAATTAATTAAAATATAAATTACATTGATTTTACACTCTTAAAGCGGGGCGGCAGTGGCTCAGTTGTTCATGTAGGTTGTCCACAAACTGGAAGGTTGGTGGTTCAATTCCCAGTTCCACCTGACCAAGTGTCGAGGTGTCCATGACAGTTACATTTACATTTAGTCATTTAGCAGACGCCTTTATCCAAAGCGACTTACAACTGAGGACTACAGCAAGCGAGTCATCGTGAAGAGGCAAAAAATAACGCAAGAAGTGCTCAAAATACAAAGTTCTGGCATTGCTCAGAGTAGCATAAGCCAAAACAAGGGAGGTTAAAGGAGAGTTTTTTTTTTTTTTTTTTGTCACGGAAGAGATGAGTTTTCAGTTGTCCTTTGAATGTGGTCAGGGATTCTGCATTCCGGATGAGGGTAGGGAGATCATTCCACCAGCAAGGAACCATGAATGAGAATGTTCTGGAGAGTGATTTTGTGGCTCTCTGTGATGGTACCACGAGCCGTCGCTCATTGACCGATCGCAGGCTTCTGGTAGGGATGTAGACTCGTAGGAGCGAGTGAAAGTAGGAGGGAGCTGAGCCTGTGGTCGATCTGTAAGCGAGCGTCAATGCCTTGAACTTGATGCGAGCAGCGAGTGGTAGCCAGTGCAGAGAGATGAACAGAGGAGTGAAGTGGGCCCTTTTGGGCTCGTTGAAGACAAGACGGGCAGCAGCATTCTGGATCATTTGTAGAGGTTTTGTTGCACATGATGGAAGACCGGCCAGAAGAGCATTGCAGTAATCAAGCCTAGAGATAACCAAGGCCTGGGCGAGAAGTTGTGTTGCATGCTCAGTCAGGAAGGGCCTGATCTTCCTGATGTTGTGCAGTGCAAACCTGCATGATCGAGCTGTCTTTGTGATGTGGTCTGTGAAGGTCAGATGCTCATCAAATGTTACTCCAAGGTTTCTGACCGACCTTGATGGGGTGATTAAAGTTGAATCTAGCTGGATAGTGAAGTCGTGCTGTAGAGATGGATTGGCAGGGAGGACGAGAAGCTCAGTCTTTGCCAGGTTGAGCTGCAGGTGATGTTCCTTCATCCATGCCGAGATGTCCGCCAGGCAGCTTGAGATACGTGCAGCTACTGTGGGATCATCAGGTTGAAATGAGAGGTAGAGCTGGGTGTCATCAGCATAGCAGTGGTAAGAGAAGCCATGTGCCTGTATGATGGGTCCCAGTGATGTGGTGTAAATGGAGAAGAGGAGCGGTCCAAGAACTGAACCCTGAGGAACCCCTGTAGTCAGTTGATGTGCTTTGGATACCTCGCCACTCCATGAGCAAGACACCTAACCCCAGCTGCTCCCGACGAGCTGGATGGCGCCTTGCACGGCTGACACCGCCGTCGGTGTATGAATGGGTGAATGTGAGGCAACATGTAAAGCGCTTTGGTGGCCATTGGGTCTGTGAAAGCGCTATATAAATGCAGTCCATTTACCATTTTAAAGCAATATCGTATCATACGTAAAATCTATTTAATGTTTTGAAGTAGCCTATTAAAATCATTTGCAAGCCATTGCGATATGCAGATTGCGATTTGTACATTTGCAATGTTCCGATATATTGTGCTGCCCTATTATCAATAATTTTAATATAACTAAAATATCAATTTTAAAAAGAGTGCTTGTCTCAAAAATAAAATGTTGACAACTTATTGTATTATTGTAATAATAACAGTGCAGTCAAGAGAATTATTAGGACCCTTGGTAAATATGAGCAAAGGCTATAATCTGCATTGTCTAACCTTTTGATCTTTCAATTTGCAACAATCATGCAAAAAATCTAACCCATCATTGAAGTAAAACAACTGAAAAAGAAATAAATGCTTTTCTCTAATTCACTTTGGCCATAATTATTGGCACCCCTAGACATTTTTATGATTAAAATATCCCTGAAGTATATGCCCATTTTTTAGCACAGCAGGGTGACTAGGAACATGACATTGTCCAGCTTTTCTGCTTGCTTCAATTAAAAAGTATGTTCAGTGGTTATTACTCCTGGTCCCTGAAAACATGAACGTGATTTAAACCACAGCAACAACCGGCACCAGGCCGTGAATACTGTTTAACCCGAGTGTAGATCTCGTACTGTACAGATACAGTCATTACTGTGAGTCATTGAGTCTGACTAGCACTATAGCTAAAACAGTAAATATGAATCTGGTTCTGTTTAAGTCAAGTTATTAATGAGCATGAGAGCATCTAATGTAATTTCAATTATTATGATTTTGCCATTCAGTGTTTCACAGCTGGAGTTTGATGTGAACACAGGACTGATTTCAATAAGAACATTACAAACAATAATGCAGATTAATCCATTTAAAATCAGTTGGAAATATGCAGCAATTAGTGTCAATTAGCATTAGTGTCTCCCGACTTACTTCAATACTTTAATATACTCTCTTCATTGGGAATCCAATGAGAATATATATAAAACAATATGCAAAATTGGTGTGCTCCTTTGTAATATAAATGTAATCAATGTTACCAATCATTTAAATAAAACTAAAACATTAAGTTTAACAAAAAAAAAAGAGGCTCTTAATTACCAAATATTAAGACAATATGGTAATGACCATAATAGTATTTTTCACAAATATCTTGTAGTTTCTGTTCAAGTTGAAACGTGTTCTTTTAACTTTAGGATTTAAACAAGAACACTTTTACATCGACAGATTTGATCTACTCACCAGTGACAGTGACAGTGAATCTCTTGTTTATGACGAATCTGCTGCTGATGATCTTCAGCTCATAAAGTCCAGAGTCTGTGTATCTGGTGTGAGTGATGGTCAGAGATCTAGTCTGATGATCCAGCTTCAGTCTGTCTCTGAATCTCCCGTCAGGACCATCAGATGTGGAGAAACTATCGCCTGCTTTATTGATTTCAGCTATAACAGTGTCTTCAAACATCCACTGCATTACATCATCTGTCTGTATCTCAGTAAGATCAGTGTGTAGAGTGGCAGAATCTCCATTCATCACTGACACTGACTTCCTTTCCCCTGTAACACACACACAAGATCACAGAGTAACAGCTCCTCAGACTTTACTTCAAGCTACACTGTGTGAATGACGTATGCATGCAAATTCCTGAAAATCCATATAACTGCTCTAAAATATAAATCATTATTATAGATTTATTAAAGTGTATTTTGGTAAAGACATGGGGTCTCATTCATGAAACACGAGCAGAACGAATTCTTGTGTAAATCGTGTGTAAAGTGGTTCTGGCGTAAATTTTCGGATTCATTAAAATGTTCGTATTTTCCAAATGTTAGTTGGTACGAAATAAATCTACACCTGCTCCCAGCCACGCGTAAATAGTGTGTTTAACATCCGAACGTTTTGCTCATTAATAAGGCTGCATTTTAATTCACCTAATCGGGTACATATTTACACAGCATTTTGAAAAAATATTATATATAGTAATTACATATGTTTTTTCTTTTTACTTTTATTATGAGAGCCAGTGATAGCATCTGCAAACGGTACACTTTAATCAAATAATTAATTGCTTTCAATAGGGCTGGGCTATATTTTTTCGAAGTGAACTAATTCGTTTTTTTTTTGCAGTCAAGCTTCATGTCGAACCATTTTCTGCATTTCTGGGACTGTTCGATTAACAGATGAAACTCCATTAACTGCATCTGTAATATCTGCCAAGCTTCCTTTTTTTAATACCTATAATACGCCACTAGGCTACGCTTGAAAATAAAATGTGGCGTTTTGAATGAACTTCTGATAATAAAACTTCAATTTCTGCATCTGAGAAATTGTTCTTTTTCAATCGCTTTTGAGAAGATATGTTAAAATCCTTCGTTTGGTGTCATAATATGATGCCCATATATGGTTGTCAGTCGAATTTAATGGGCGGGGTTTATGGTAATTGAGAATGAGCGTGCACGCGCGTCCCATTTACGACTGATTGGAATTCATTCACACACACACACGTTTCACTATCACATCTGACGTTTACGAAATATTTGTGAATCAGGAGAAGAGTTTTCGGGAAGGTCTCTTTACGCGCAAATCACTCACATATTTACTCGTATATTTACGAATGTTTCATGAATGAGACCCATGGTTTGGAAGATTTATTTTTTTGCACTCTCTCATTGATAATATTTTATTATTTTTTAATAATAATAAAAAATGGTATACATGGTATACTTTAGATGCATGCTTGAATATTTTTAACATTCAATAATTTCAGTTAACAAATGCATTATAATCAAGTCTTGTATAATAATGCTCATTTAAATGAGTCTGTAAAGGTCTTGAATCTGTCTGATTTATGCACAAAATGAGAAATGAAAAAAAATTAGTGTTTCATCCCCCATGCACAAGCGTACAGTAAGCATACCGCTTTTATCTAAACTGATTTACAAATAAGGACACACTCCTGACTGCGCCTGCGCTTTTACTGGTGTTTGGGAACTGATGAACAGAATTATTCAAATCTCCACTTTTCATTAAATTCACCAAATGATGAAATGAAGCACTCAAATCTGAACATCACTTCTGCATAATGATCCAGTGTTTGAGGAAAACTAAACTAACCGTTCCACATACATGTTGTTTCTTAGCCTTATTTTTGTGCAAATAAATGTTAATTTCAACTTTTCTAGGCTGATGATCTAAACAAATTCATTATTACTATAAAAGAGTTGATTAACTCACGGTCACCACTGGCAGTCACGCTGTATGACTTGTGTATGGTGTGTCTGCTCTTCCTAATATCAGCTTCATAAAGTCCAGAGTGTTTGGTGCTGGTGTTCCTGATGGTCAGAGATCCAGTCGAATAGTCCAGCTGCAGTCTGCCTCTGAATCTCCCATCAGGACCAGCATATGTTGAGAAGTTTCCAGTCTTTCTATTGTTTTCCGCTATAAGAGAGTTTAGATCTCCAAACCTCCACTCGATCACATCATCTCTCTGTATAATAGTCCCAGAGTTTAGAGTGACTGAATCTCCCATTGTCACTGACACTGAATTTACTTCAACAACACCAGACAAACCTGAAGAAGAAAGAGAAACAGATTTTCTGTCAGAGAAATACATTATTCTGTTGTTCTTTTGATAGTGGACGGGTGATCCTTACATCAGTGGTTCCCAAACTTTTTGAAAGCATGGCACCTCTATGTAGCATTTTTCTTCCCACGGGTCGGCACCCCAACCCCATTAAACTAAACATACATGTGTGTACATGCATGTTTAATATTATTATGAAAATAGCATATCAATGATCAAATTTATAAAAATTTTGTGTCATTTATCCACTTTTTACACTCACTGAAGTTAGCTGAGCAGTGTGTGGGACGTGCCTAAGTCACACAGGCTACATCCAATCAAAGAAAATGCTATAAAATGAGAAACATTTCAAGAGATTTATCATTGTACTTCTATGTGTGTAAATGTTTGTTGATTTATCATAAAACCTCAGAATTCCATTATTTTGCATTATGTTCATGATGACGGAGTTATTCTGATGAGGACACCAAAGGCACTTTATAGTGATTTTGACCCATATATAAAATGAAATCTAGAGGAGCAAACAACAAATGAAGCATAAACAGCAGCATGAACTTATAATGAATGCATCACAACAGAGATAGGCCTAACACTGTGTCCTAACCAGACGCGCGGCGACACGCGATGATTCTATTTTAGAAACGGTTTCTATTTCTGCGACGTCGCGCTGGAACAACAACAGAAAGTATGATAATCTCAGGTACTGTTTATGTGGTTTATTTAATGTTAAAAGCGTCTGTGTGAGTTTGAATATGATTTTGTTTGTATTTTATAGTCGTACTTAAAAGAACAATTCACCTCAGATCTTCAAAAAATAAATAAACATGAACAAGAACGTTCAAACTGTCAACAGACAAGTATATTTTATTACAATGATTGTTTCAGTAAGTCATTTGAACCAATTACTTTATGTGGGAATCATTGGAACAAAAGATTGGTACTTAACTCTTTAAAAAATAATAACCACTCCAATTAAATGTTTCTTTAGTTTCTCATTTGCTTTGTTCAAACCTGACCTTATAACTTAAATGAAACTAAAATGTCTGTGCATGGAACTGTGTCGCGGGCATTTTAATGGGACACATGTGCCTGCTTTTGCGAGGATTGAGAGGATAGTGCAACTCGTAGATCGTGCTCCACTGACAGGCGCTGTCTTTTTTGGCAGACAGACGACTTTGTTTTCCACGTATGCCAGGGATGAGAACGCTCCATCTTTGCACTATCCTCTCAATCTCTGCATTAAATATAAAATTGAGCGTGCACCAGTAGGCCTACAAAAGGCGGAGCTGAGCGGAGCAGGCAATTTAAACTTTAAATAGGCTATATTTGAAATATATCTTTGTAGTTTCGCTTATTTAGGGTTTATTGGTTTGGACATGCTCATGTGTTGGTATTTTGATATATATTTTTAAATATATGCTATAAAAAAGTTATTATATGGTAGGATAGTAATTTTAGGCTGTTTAAGTTGGAGAAAAGCTGAGATTCTGCGGCACCCCTAGCCAGTTGACACGGCACCCACTTTGGGAACTACTGCCTTACATAACGGTCTTGAAAGAAGAAAGCAACCTTAGTCTAACTGACTAGTTTGAGCAACAGACCCGTTCACTGGAGCTCAGCTATAGAAGCTTTATTGCACAGGACACAGAGCCCAACTAAAGCAAACACTGATCGCCATAATGGTGTCTTAACATTAAACATTTTCAATAAAACATCAACATCTAACCTCAGTTGATTCTCAATAAAAGCTTCTGACAGTGTTCATTTAGGCTAACAATGGGGGGTTTTACTGTGTTCTGTTTTCTATTTTTAAAAGTTTATAATTCCATTTTCAGCTGTGCTGGCAAAGCCCTGGCCCCTTTGCACTATTTATGTTTGAATTGCTAAATAATATTCCATACACTGCTGTCTTGACAGAAGAAAGCAAACTCAACATGACACTAAACCCCAGCTTCTTCTGCTACAGTGAAGAGACTCTGAGGTGCTGCTGGATGAATGAATGAATGAATGAATGAATGAATGAATGAATGAATGAATGAATGAATGAATGAATGAATGAATGAATGAATGAATGAATGAATGAATGAATGAATGAGGCATTTATATAGCGATTTTTCATATGTACTACTGTACACCCAAAGCACTTTACAATCATATCGGGGGTTCTCTCCTCAACCACCACCAGTGTGCAGCATCTACTTGGATCCACACATCCACTTGGAATAAATGTATGTTTGTGTCTTTCTGGCCAGAAACGTATATTGGCAAGTACAGCTGAACATCTTAAAGTCGGCATGAAATCAAAATTGACCCTATTTACTTTGTTAGCAGATATTACTAGTCTTGTGGTGAACAATTAATCCATGCAAGTTAATACACAGAAAAAAATAGTTTGCCGAAGTTATCTTTAATCAAAGTCTGAAAAGTTACTTCCGGTCTGGAATGGTTCTTTTTCTGATGATAGGCTTGACGGCTTGGGTTGGTTACTCGCTTAACCACTCCCCTCAAACCGTTACTCTGCTTTGGGCAGAGATAGAGAGGAGGAGCGCTAAAGTAAAACCCTGCCCTCTGTTCAATATTCCCTTTCACTCGGAAATACGTCACAACACTTGAGAAAAGTCGTTTGCAACTTCTGGTTCACGCGGACTAAACTGAATGCAAGAACACCTGAGAACTGCACACAGTGGCGATTCTAGGGGGTGGCCTGGGGTGGCCAGGGCCACCCCTGAAAGCTCATTGGCCACCCCTGTGGCCACCCCAGATCTGATAGGTAGTTGCATGTTCGTCAACACAACAAGAGATGCTGTCAATGATGACAGCTGTTCAACTGATTTAGGGCCAGTACAATGTTCAAAAGTTACTTTTTAAAGAAGCACCTTAATCCTTAAAATATTTTTGGTCTGTTGGCATAGGGGTGGAACGGTAATGTATTCGTATTGAACCGAAACGGTTCGGTGCATGACACGGAGAATAGGGGAGCGCGGGGCACAACCTAACGCGGGGCTAAATGTAACACGGACCTTTTACGTAGTTACTCAGGGTCACGCGGGTTGTGTTTACGCTCTTTTTCTCTCGCTGCCAGAAGACGGTCTCCCGTGGATTTGTGAAAAGTTTTGGTAATATTTTGTGAAGATACGGGACAAAGAGTGTTTTGACACCATGTTAGTATTTTTTTTCATCATACGTATTTTTCTGTTTCTGAGTTGTGTGTGTACGTCACCAAATCTAACTTTATATTGCCTTAATCACTGTCTTGTTGGCTAAAACATGGCACCATTTTGAAACATGTCAGCAACTCCTAGCAACTGTTAGCTAGGTTTAAAATATTTTTTACACAGCGGGGTTAGTTGTAGCACAGTGTTACAACTAAGCCGCCAAGTGTTCACAATATTGTAGGCTATGGGATTTGTTTACTATATTGATCACTTGTTTATTTATTAAAAATATTGCCTGTTTTCATGTAATAAACACTTTAAAATGTGATTTTAAGCTTGTTTTTATTATTATTACTGTTACTATTAATAATAATAATAATTTTGCATGCAAAACTGTTCAGCCCTTTCCTATATCTCTATCCATGATATTGATCCATAATAGAAGGATGATTGGATGAGGGATGGATGTATGGATATCTATCTATACAGATGTACAAACAATATCAAACTATACAGATAAAATAGTACTGAATTGTGTGTGTTACAAACAAGTGTTACAACTAACCCCTCTGTCTGTTACAACTAACCCCGCATATGGGGTAAGTTGTAACATTTGCACTTCTGTCACTTTCAGTGCAACTGTACGAAAATGGAAGGTCCTAGAAAAAAACTTTAAGTGTTCATTTGTAGCAGAGATGTGTATGTTTCTTGTGTAAAAAAAATAATTAATCTAACCTAATTATTTTTTAAATAATTGAGCCAAAACCAAAATGCGTTAGGTTGTGCCCCGCTCTCCCCTACATAGTATAAAAAATAAATAAAACTCGCGTGCAAATTAATGAATGTAATGCAGCGGAACTACTGCTAGATACGCGGGTTATTTGTGGAAACCTAATCTGTAGCCCCGCCTTAAACTAGGTTTGTTTATACTTTCGCATCCGATGACTGCGCGCGCGCCTCCCCAAATGGACGAGGCATTTACTTCCCGCTCGCCGGTGTACTATTCTTTGAAACGACAGGATGCGACTCGGTGTTCTCTAAACCACCAGGAATCGGCGGCGAGAAGTAGTAAGGTACATTCGTGAATGTTTATTTAAGTACAACACTTAAGTTGACCAAAACCACACTACAAAAGAGTTGTGTAAAGCAGTAGCTAAACCAGATTATTCCGTGACATTAGAGAGAAAAAATGGATATGAGAACGTAACCTACAACTAAATTAACGTTAGGCTACATATTTTCTAAACATTTTTATTTAGTTTTGTGAACCTTTTTATAAAACATGGCCATTTATTTTTATTTAAAGGGCTTATGTCTTCTATTGTAGGCTCATTTTGTTAATGTAAGCAACTCATTTAGACGCAAGGATAAGGCAATCAACACATAAATAAGAGATGCTGTATTTTCAGTTTTATGGCTGATTGTCTTATTTTGTTTACAAGTTAATGTTAACTAACTTAATGTTAACAAGATAATGTGGGGTACTTATTGTTTACTGTTCACATATTACTTTACACACTTCAGGCTGTTGCAGCTGCTCATGGGACTGTATGACACTAGGTGGTACAGACTGAGACATGCACAATAAAATAAAAATGCCTTCTGCATTTTTGTTTTGCTTTTCCCTCCATTGTACCGAATTCATACCGAACCGTGACTTCTGTGTACCATTCCACCAGTTGGCATCATTGGACTTTAAGTCTTGTCTTGTGGTCTTATGGCCTATGTGAAAGCATTTTGTAGCAGGAGAATGAGCAAAAAGCAAGAACTAGCTACCTCTATTGCACTTTGTTACTATTATTAGAATCCTCTATTGTTCATGCGAGTTTCAAGGTTTACATAACATTACTTTATAGTAGATATTGCCACCCCACACTAGCTTTGTGTCCCATCTTGGCCACCCCAGTAAAAATGTCCTGGATACGCCACTGACTGCACAGCTGCCAATGCTGCACTGAAGGATTCATAATGAACAGAAACTCTGAATAACATACCGGTAAATAAAATAAAAAGTATTTTGGAATCGTAAGTTGTAACATATAATGTATTTACAGTCATTTTTAATAAATCTAATACAGTTAATGAGTAACGTATTTTAAATGTATACAATGTAATGTATTTTAAAAACTTATGCATTTCTTGGTTATTCCAAACAATAGTGTATGTATATGCCTAGGCTATATGTAATTATTTCACACTTACAGTTCCATTAGACTGAAGTAAGCTAAATCTGATTAATATACACTACAGTTTAAAAGTTTGGGGTCACTAGGCTTTTATTTATTAAAGAAATTATATATTTTTATTTAGCAAGGACATCTTAAATTGATTAAAAATGACAGTAAAAAAATTCTAAATAAATGTTGTTCAATCTTTCTGTTTTTAACGGTCACCAGCTGGAGTGCCCTTGAGAGCCACCAGAGGGCACTCCACACCAGACTTTCATGTTCACTACATCTCTCATCATTCTCTGCCTGGACTCATCAGCACTCATTATCACATTCACCTGTATCTCATCTTCTTGTTTAGTTCAACCCATATAAGCCTGGTTCACCCCATCACTCACTGCAAAGTTTTGTATGTTGTTGTTACACTGCATTTCCGAGCGTTTTCCCTGGTTTCATGTCTCTTGGTTTTTTTTTATTTCTTGCCTGTTCCGTGGATTACTCTTTTGCCTCTGACCCCTGCCTGTTTTGTTTGTTTCTTTGTTTGGACTGCCTACCTGTGCTTTGACCTCTTGCCTGTTCTTTGGATTACGTGTCTGGATTGCCCCATATGATAAAGCTGCATTTGGATCTCAACCTGCAAGTCTCGGAGCAGTTTCGTAACACTGTTCATCAAAGAATCCTGAAAAAGCAGCACTGTATCGCAGTTTCCACACTTCAGTAAGAAGCACAACATGCTTACTGAAGAGATTGATCCAACATGGCGGCGAGCTAGATAGACGTATTACTCAACACTCCTACCACAAACATAAAGATTTTTAGTTTTTAAAACTCTCTTAAGACACATTCATTATTATGCGAGTTTAACCACAATCACAAAGAGTGTGATCTCCCATGCTATAGTTCATCACTAAAATCATACTCCCGAACAGACTACTTTTTGATTTCTAATAATTTATATCACCAGATTTTTGACTGTTCCTATGAGTCTATTGTGATTTCTGATCATGGCCCAGTTAAACCTTGTAGATGGAGATTACACCCAAGATGGCTTCATGATTAAAAATGTATGGAGTTCATTGGAATTCATATAGATTTATTCTTTACAATTAACTTGGAAAAAAAAACTTAATAATAAAATGAAGTTGGAATTACAAAATTTAGATGAAAGAATAAGAAAATTGGAGCAAGATATACTCAGATCAGTCAAATTCGAATCCACTTACGCAGGAACTGCTCATTTTAAAGGAACAGTCCTGCGTAATAATCAAGGAACTGCTGCCGTACCAGCAGCGCAATGATATTACGCAGCACCTGAAAATAGTCCGCAGCTCGGTAACTTCCAATATGACCGGCACTAAGTTTGTAATAACATTGCGCTGCTGGTACGGCAGCAGTTCTTATTACGCAGGAATGAGAGTATAGTTCCTACTCATATTGGTGTAGAAAATCACAACTTTTAATTTTCTGTCGGTCTTAGTACACAATGTAACTACAGAAGAGTCAAGTTTTAAACAAGAAAAATATCGAAACTCTTTGGTCATTTTTTTGAGAGAGATAATAACGGTCTAATCAGATTCAATGATCTATGCTAAGCTATGCTAAAAGTGCTACTGCCAGACCCGGAGATCGGCTGAATGGATTCGAAAACGGTAAACTTAACTCGTTAACTCTAGGGGAGTTGTAAACTTAAAGTGTTCCTTTAAGGGCACAGTATAATGAACTATCTGCAGCAAAAGCTGAAGCCAGCTTAATATGTCTCAAGCAAACATTTTATGAATATGGAGAGAAGTCATGCAGACTTTTAGCCTGGCAGATTAAACAACTACAATCGAGTAAAGCAATAAATAACACTTACACAACAGCTGGAAACCTGACATCAGATCCGGTGGAGATTAATGAAATTTTCACCAAGTATTTCCAATCGTTATATACTGCAGAATCTACAGGTCAGAGTATGCAGCAAACTATATTTTTAGACAATCTCAAGATCCCATCTATGAACAGTGAAGCCGAAAGACAATTGGATGAACCCTTAACTAGTGAAGAAGTTTTAAATGCTATAGTGAAGATGAAGAGTGGTAAAACAGCTGGCCCTGTAACTAATCGCTGGTTATTAAACAGTCCACGCTTCCGAAGTACTGATGTCCATTTATTTATTTATTGATGAGACACCGTGAAAACTAGACACAAAAGGAAAACAATCCATCATTTTACACACAACACCACTAAGGACACAAAACCAAAACATAATATACAAAATATTAACACTTTTACCGTGTTCGCCTGGTAACCAGCAGTAGAATAAGTCAGGAGCATTAACATGTGTATCTGAATTCACGTCTCACCATTCAGTTGACGCTAACACGTCCAGGTGAAATAAATCAGCAAGGGTCACATGACACCCAACTTAGATAAACTGAGTAACAATAAATTGCATTGCCAACTAAATTATGAAATTGGCACAACACACAGAAATACACATTCAAATTATAAAGTCAAAAATATTTACAAATCCTTTAAAGATAAATTAGTGATTCCGCTATTAGAAATGTATAAAGAGTCTCAACTCGAGCGCTGCCTTTCCCCTTCTCTTAGAGATGTGTTAATAACACTCATCCCCAAACCTGTAAAGCCCCAAGACAGATGTAAATAATATAGATCAATTTCTTTAATGAATTCCGATGCCAAAGTTATAGCCAAGGTTTTAGCCCTTCATAATTTACCCTCCCTAATAGGAATTTACCAAAATGGCTTTGTACAAAATAGACAGGCCTTCCATAATATCAGGCGAGTACTTAATATTGTTTATGAAAAGGATGGCTCTACAGATACATGTATTTTGACGTTAGATGTAGAAAAAGCATTTGACCGAGTCGAGTGGTCTTACTTATTTGATGTACTCAGATGTTTTGGATGTGGTCAGAACTTTTGCCAGTGGATAAAGATTTTATATCAGAGCCCGACAGCAGAGGTCATTACAAATTATTTAACTTCCAAACCTTTTAATTTATACCGCGGGACTCGCCAGGGTTGTTCACTCTCGCCATTATTATTTGCAATGGCCCTGGAACCCCTGGCAATTGCGATTAGATTTGAAATTATAGGCCTAGAACATCGGATTTCGCTATTTGTAGACAACATAATTGTATATTTAACGAAACTTTGGAATCTTTTCGGGCTATAAAGTTAAAGGGGTCATGAAATGAGAAACCAAATTTGCCTTGATCTTTTGGTATATAAGAGGTCTTTGTACCATTAAAACGTCCTGCAAGTTTCATAGCTTAAGACGTCCTCCCCATTATAAACGAATCATTTATTTAATCAAGCTCTAAATACAGCTCGTTCTGGATCCATGGTAAGAAGTGACGTCACGGTACGAAGTGACGTACCAGCGTTTGCATACGACCGCCTCCAGCACAAGACAACTACGCTTTAAGCGCAAGACAACTACGCTCATTTCGTATCATTGTCGCGCGCCGCGCGCCTCACAAGTGTTCAGTCGACGGACGGACAGCGAGTGGGTCTGTGTACATGGATATTACGATGCCACGCAGATGTGCTGTTCCTGGCTGTGGACAAACAACATCTTTGAATACGCTGCGAAAGATCCAGACGACAGGGAAAAATGGATGCACTTTATTTGTCCCAGTCACGGCAGTGGTAGAGAACAAATCCAGAAATTATGCTGGCTTTGCCAGAAAACTGTTGCTCAAAGATAAGTCCGTGCCGACTATTCGGGGCTCAACAATGACGACGCAAACTGTAAGTAATGTATTTAAAACTGTAAACTACTTTTTAAATACGCTGAATCCGCACAGGTTCTGGCTGGGGGCGTTAACAATTGATGCATAGGCACTGACGTTAGCCAATCACAACAGTGGGGGTTAGCACTGAACTCTTAAAGGGGAAACACCCCCAAAACAGACTGTTTGAATCAGAGGATGAGAAACAGGGTGGGAAAAGGTCATAAATCACTACATTTTAAAAGTTTTTTGTAAAAAAAACTATAGTAATACTATAATTGCACCTAAGGGAACATAATAATAAAATAAAAAAACCCATGTCATGACCCCTTTAACAAATCAAAATCATCTATACTTTTTCTTAATGAACAGGAAAGGCTGAATCCAACAGTTCAACATTCCTATAAAACCTCTATCGATGGATTTAGGTATTTGGGAATCAAAGTTATTACACGGGTGGAGGATCTGATTGCGTCCAACTACACTCCCCCGATAGCTCAAGTAAATGAAAGTTTGAATAGATGGATGTCTCTCCCTCTCACTACTATTGAAAGGGTGAACACCATTAAAATGAACATACTCCCTACATTTTTATATTTGTTTCAGTCAATCCCCCTAACTCCTCCTCCTTCCTTTTTTTCAAATATAAAGAAGACATTTGTTAAAATCATTTGGAACAAGAGACGCTCCAGGCTTTGCTTATCGCTTCTGTACCTTCCATTCGAAAGAGGGGGGTTACAACTCCCTAATCTTTTATGGTATTTTAAGGCAGCCCAACTGAGAGCCGCATTTTTCTGGTTTGCTGGCTCATCTCATACTCCATGGGTTCAGATTGAAAAAAAAGGCACAGGAGAACTGAGTCTGGTTGTGGGATGTTTTGAAACATTGTTATTCATAAAAATAGATCATGAGAACATGAACTTCATCACTGCATGTGCAGGAATTGTAAAATCTTTTTTCTTATTAACTGAAGTTGCCTAACGCAATATTTTTACTCTAACAGCTTATCTTTCCCCACACATATGAACTGTGATCATGCAATAACGTTAACTTTACATCGCGATGCTGAGCTACAGTGAAATGATAGAAAAGACATTATCTGTGATAGCAATTCGCCTCATTCGCGCAAACTGGAGTAGAATGAGGCTCGCGTCTACCGCGCTGTGTTAAACACCGCGCCGCAGGACCTCTAGACGCGCATAAACGCGTCTTTACATTGAAATCACTCGCGCCAGACGCTCAAGAGAGAGTGAGTAATCATTTTTAAATAAAATTGACTTTAATCAAACCACGGATCCGTGATAAGTTTTGTGATCCGTCTCGCCACTATAGTAGCACTATGATCACTTTGAGGGGAGGATAAATTTATCCCCACCGGGGATAAAAATAATTAAGCAGAGGCAGGGATACATTGACCAGAAAGGGGGAAATCCCACGCATTTTCATTGTCTGTACAGTTCTATGCACGTAGCAAACTATTCACAACTTGAGCTAATGGATTGTTTTTGAAAAAGGAGAGCTATATAAAATTAGCCACATTAGCTATATTAACTCTTCTTTTCTGTAATCTACGGTCACGTTTCCTTTTACGTTCTATTTTTGACTTTTTTGGCGACGATGTTTACTTCTCCTGTGGCTTGGCATATGTATGGTCCATAATAACAATGCAATCCAGACTTTTAAACTTGCCGGTGCAGTTTCAAGCGCCTCTCACTGCTCTGCACCTGCGTTTCTGCTGGTTTCGGCTGGCTCTGAACGAAAACGCGTTGTGGAAACGCGTTGGCTTAGTACTTTTTGTCCCTCTCTGCTATTATAGTTTTGCAAGATGGCGGAACTACATGGAAGCCTCTGTGGACCTACCCGTCCCATGTATATAAAGATAATAAATTCTTCATTTATAAGGATAAGTCAGATAATTGGCCGAGGTATTTGTACACCATTGAGGACATATTTATGAATAAAAATATTGATTTTAGATAATAAAATACCTAAAAAGATACTTATTGTCCCTTTAAGGGAAAGAAACAAAATCCCCCAATCTCTCTTTTTGAAGTTTCAAGTATCTAAGATTCATTCATATCAGTGTCCTCCCTTAAGCAGTTTAGAAGAAATTGCAGTTAAAAATCCCAATGATAAATGTAAAATCTCTATGATATAAAGCAAATTTGTTAATGCTTCCAAAGATTCAACAAATCATAAAAGACTGGCTTGGATTGATGATCTCCAAATGGACGTTACAGAAAATGAATGGAAAAAAAACTTGTGTCCAAGCACAAAATTATCAATCAACACTTCAAAATTGATCCAATATAATTGGATACTGAATAAATTCAATCCAAATATTCTGGATATCTGTGGAAAATGTACAACTCATAAGGGAACATTATTTCATTGTATTTGGCAATGTGAGCACTTACTATGGAAGTAAATTAATGACAAATGTTTTTGAAACAAAAAGCCTGTTGAATTGCACTACTTGAAAAAAAATATGCATTGCATTAACCATGCTTGCATTTTAATGCATTGTATTTTAGGACTTGCATTTTTTTATTGCCTCAAATTCAACATGGTTGAATATTTAAGCTGTGAATATTTCAATTCAAAACATTTCAAACACATTTCATTATTAAAAATTCAATAATCCATATTCACCTTTCATATTTCAATTCCAAAATATTCAAACGGTTTAAAAATACAACCTTTAATATTCAACAGGGAATATTTTCAGTCCATTTTATTTCGCTTTAAAAATTCGCTTCCTCAAATTCAGTGGTTAAAATTCGACAGTAAATTCAACATTGACATCCAGGAACTGCAGGAAAAGCAGTAGACTACCGAGCATAATCTCCACCTGCTGTTATTCGTCCTCACCAGCAGGGGCCGCAAGCGCGTGTTGTTGACGAAGAGGAGAGCAACAGTTCATTCATAAAAACCCGTTTATAGAAATGTAAGTGTATTTGTGATTATTACGAAAGCTGTTTTTACAGCTGAGATTATAATGTTATTCCCCCGATGCTGATGTACAGATCAAATGTTACATTTGAAGTAGACATATATTTCTCTTGGTTGTTTAGTTGCCTTAACATTATATCACTGCGATGTGCTGCAGTAGCCTACTAGTGTTTCCCTCAATACAGGATTGCTGGACATATAAAACGCTCAACGTAGCGTGGACTAGTAGATATAAAAGACCAAACTCTCACTTTAGGCTGTAAGTAGGCCTACTATGTGGTTACGGGCAGCAGACGGACTCAGAATCATATGAATTTAACGCGCAAAGTTTCACGCAGTTTGTTTGTGTGTCTGTTTTGCTAATACAATATTAAATCATAAATCAGATGTGTACAATAACATTACGATGTCCAGCTATCAAAAATATAGTGGCCTAGGTCTACATTGGGTTTCATTTGTCGTTTAATGAGATCTAATATGTTGTCAGTGCCGAGAATTTTCCTATGGAATTTTCACATGAATAGATCCGACTTAAAATACAAATGTACTTTAATGGTCGAGTGGTAGAACTTTAGCCATGAGGGTCAGAAGTTCTGGGTTCGAATCCGCACTCGTATAGTTTTTTTTCCTCATCAAAACCGATTATGTTTATCAGTGGTTGTATATCAAGCTGGGACACTTTGTGTGCAGTTTGTTTTGTGATTTCACCGGAACGAGAGTCTCCGCAACTGATTGAAGTGCGTCTGAGTGAAGAGTGTTCGCGAGCCACATACTCTATCCGCACCACTGATCGCAGTGGCAATGAGCACTTGATTTCATACACATTTCAGCGCTAGATCGCCTCTTGTTTAACAAACGAACTAAATGAATGCTCTGCTGGTTAACTGGAGTTGTTTTATTTCGGCTGTTTGTACATCCGTGCTGCGAGGTGGGGACAATATACCTGGCAGAAAGTGGTGGGACATATCCCACCCGCATTATATGCATATGCATACTGGCATAAAGTTGGCTTGACATTGGACTTTCGCACATTTAGGGACCGTCTCTAAAATTACATTCAACATTACACACGTTTCTAACTTCAATAGCAAACTTCAACTTATCAAAAATATAAAAGGTGTGCATGTGTATCATGCCTGACCTACCAGTTTTCTGTAAGTCATTCTCTCCCAATGCTATTGAAGTTAGAAACGTGTGTACCAATGTCGTGTGTAACTTTAGAGACGGTCCCTAAATGTGCGAATGTCTAATGTCAAGCCAACTTTATGCCATATATCACAGGGAAACTTGGCGTGAAACCTTGCGGGTTAAGTTCATCTTTAGTCTGCTGCCCGTAGCCATATACAGCCTTCTCAATAAAGTGCGAGTTTGCCCTTTTATATCACTATTAGTCCATTAAGCTATACGTTAAGCGTTTTATATGTCCAGCGTTTTATATGTCCAGCAATCCTGTATTGAGGGAAACACTAGTAGGCTACTGCAGCGCATCGCAGTGATATAATGTTAAGGCAACTAAACAACCAAGAGAAATATATGTCTACTTCAAATGTAACATTTGATCTGTACATCAGCATCGGGGGAATAACATTATAATCTCAGCTGAAAAAACAGCTCTCGTAATAATCACAAATACACTTACATTTCTATAAACGGGTTTTTATGAATGAACTGTTGCTCTCGTCTTCGTCAACAACACGTGCTTGCGGCCCCTGCTGGTGAGGACGAATAACAGCAGGTGGAGATTATGCTCGGTAGTCTACTGCTTTTCCTGCAGTTCCTGGATGTCAATGTTGAATTTACTGTCGAATTTTAACCACTGAATTTGAGGAAGCGAATTTTTAAAGCGAAATAAAATGGACTGAAAATTCCCTGTTGAATATTAAAGGTTGTATTTTTAAACCGTTTGAATATTTTGGAATTGAAATATGAAAGGTGAATATGGATTATTGAATTTTTAATAATGAAAATGTGTTTGAAATGTTTTGAATTGAAATATTCACAGCTTAAATATTCAACCATGTTGAATTTGAGGCAATAAAAAAATGCAAGTCCTAAAATACAATGCATTAAAATGCAAGCATGATTAATGCAATGCAAAAACATTTCAAGTAGTGCAATTCAACAGGCTTTTTGTTTCAAAAACATTTGTCATTAATTTACTTCCATAACTTACAGTCCTTTTGGAAAGAAGTAATCAGTGTATTATCTGAAATTGTTAAAGAAATCCCTGTTTGCACCAAATGAAAATACATGAGCAGAAGCTTGTAAACCTGTCTATTGCAAGCGAAACGCCTGATTGCCATACACTGGAAAAGTATTTATGGTCCAACTATATCACTCTGGGTTAAATAATTGTCTTCTTGCATAGCAATGGAAATACTTACTTAAACAAAAAAGCACATATTTTACAAGATCATTTTCTAGAACAGAATGGGCTGACCCCTGAGTAATGCCAATAATGTGATCATGGTTTCTCTCAACCTTTATTTATTTCCTTTTTCTTCTTTTTGTGTGTGTGTGTGTGTGTGTGTGTGTGTGTGTGTGTGTGTGTGTGTGTGTGTGTGTGTGTGTGTGTGTGTGTGTGTGTGTGTGTGTGTGTGTGTGTAAAGTATTCAGACCCCCTTACATTTTTCCCTCTGTTATATTGCAGCCATTTGCTGAAATCATTTAAGTTTATTTTTCCTCATTGTACACACAGCACCCCATATTGAAAGAAAAACACAGAATTGTTGACATTTTTGCACATTTCTTAAAAAAGAAAAACTGAAATATCACATGGTCCTACGTATTCAGACCCATTGCTGTGACACTCATATTTAACTCAGGTGCTGTCCATTTCTTCTGATCACTCTTGAGATGGTTCTACACCTTCATTTGAGTCCAGCTGTGATTATACTGATTGGACTTGATTAGGAAAGCCACACACCTGTCTATATAAGACCTTACAGCTCACAGTGCATGTCAGAGCAAATGAGAATCATGAGGTCAAAGGAACTGCCTGAAGAGCTCAGAGACAGAATTGTGGCAAGGCACAGATCTGGCCAAGGTTACCAAAAAAAAAATCTGCTGCACTTAAGGTTCCTAAGAGCAGAGTGGCCTCCATAATCCTTAAATGGAAGACGTTTGGGATGACCAGAACCCTTCCTAGAGCTGGCCGTCCGGCCAAACTGAGCTATCGGGGGAGAAGAGCCCAAAGATCACTGTGGCTGAGCTCCAGAGATGCAGTCGGGAGATGGGAGAAAGTTGTAGTAAGTCAACCATCACTGCAGCCATCCACCAGTCGGGGCTTTATGGCAGAGTGGCCCGACGGAAGCCTCTCCTCAGTGCAAGACACATGAAAGCCTGCATGGTAGAGCCCTGCACTGGCCTCAAATCTAGGCCCTAGCCCGGCCCTGGCCCGAGACGCTCAGGCCCTAGCCCGGCCCGTGTCCGACAGCTCATCATAATTATAAGCCCGAGTCCGACCCGAGCCCGTTTTATTTTATTTTAAAAGGGGTTTCAGCTGCAGGGACATGACGACTGGTTGCAATCGAGGGAAAGATGAATGCGTACATCCTGAATGAAAACCTTTTCCAGAGTGCTCAGACTGGGCCGAAGGTTCACCTTCCAACAAACACACAGCTAAAGTAACGAAGGAGTGGCTTCACAACAACTCCATGACTGTTCTTGAATGGCCCAGCCAGAGCCCTGACTTAAACCCAATTGAGCATCTCCAGAGTAGGGCTGCATAACGATTCATCGCAACTAATCGTTTGCAGAATAAAAGTTTTTGTTTACATCATATGTGTGTGTACTGTGTATAATAAATATATATATATATATATATATATATATATATAAATACACAAACATGTATAATTTAAAGAAAAAAATATAGTTATATATTAAGTATTTATAATTATATATAATATAAATTATATTTAAATATAAAAATGTATATAAACATGTATATATACATTTAAAAAATATTTACATGCATGTGTGTGTATTTATAAATACATAATTATTTTACACAGTAGGCTACACACACATATATAATGTAAACAAAAACTGTTATTCTGCAAACGATTAGTTGCGATTAATCGTTATGCAGCCCTACTCTGGAAAGACCTGAAAATGGCTGTCCACCAACGTTTACCATCCAACCTGACAGAACTGGAGAGGATCTGCGAGGAATGGCAGAGGATACCCAAATCCAGGTGTGAAAACTTGTTGCATCTTTCCCAAAACTCATGGCTGTATTAGATCAAAAGGGTGCTTCTACTAAATACTGAGCAAAGGGTCTGAATACTTAGGACCATGTGATATTTCAGTGTTTCTTTTTTAATAAATGTCAACAATAATGTGTTTTTCTGTCAATATGGGGTGCTGTGTGTACAATGATGAGGAAAAAAATGAACTTAAATGATTTTAGCAAATGGCTGCAATATAACAAAGAGTGAAAAATGTAAGGGGGTCTGAATACTTTCCGTACCCACTGTATGTAAGGTATAAGACTGTGCGTGAATATGAGGATTGGCCTTGTAGTATTTTTTTATTTTATGGGTGTGAATATTTCTTCATGTCTCTCTTATTGGGGTATGGAGGGTGTGTTTTTATTTCTTTTTTATTATTATTCTTTCATGAAAATCCTGTATTGTACACAATAATAATAATAAAATGTTCACAAAAAAAGAAAGAAAGAAGAAATACCTGAATTACAATTTTCTCCCTTTTCTCTTTCCCATGCTATATGAAGAATAAATAACGTTTTGCTCCACTGAAATTCTGCCTAGTGAATTATTTGCTTTAACATCCCGAGTTAAACGCTCTACTGGTGTGTAAAGGTCTACTGGGGTGTCAAGTCTGGTGTGTAAAGGTTACAGCACACACCTCGAAGCGTGCACGGCTGTGTGACAGCGTGTAAATGATAACAATGATTTCTCTTTCACTTCTCCCTGTCTGTGTTCTTATTAGCCACTGTCGAGCCAAAAGCAGGCTGCTAGTGAGTGCCAGGGCTAGTCGTGTTTCCACTGTCACTTCCAGAGCTTGATCGGGGCCAATGGCCAGGGTTTGTTGGCCCGCTGAATACCTTGGTTCAAAGCGGGCCAACTCGGGCTTGAGGAGTGGTTACGAACAGAGGCGGAGTTTACCTGGAGACTGCAGCGCCGCATATTTATTTATTTATTTATTTATTTTATTTAATAGGGACACGTGTGAACAATAAACATGTACCACACTACAACATTTATAGCCAAGGCTAATTTGCAATGTCCGTCCCTAGAAGGGCTTTTCACATACATACAAAAAGTACAAAAAATACATTTACATTTACAGTAACATTACCTAATTCTGACATTACATAAAGAATGTGCATTTGAGCGCAAACTAACAATGATTACACACTTGATCTCTTTTTAAAATACGCTTTAGTTAATTTTTAAAAGCCCCCAGATCTGAGACCGGTTTCAGCTCGGTAGACAAGGAGTTCCAGAGTTTAGCACCCTGGACAGTAAAGGCTGACTGTCCGAAGCGAAGGTCTTTTTTCTAACGGGCACTTTCACATTTCCATTAGTAGCTCCTCGTGTGATGGAGCCCACTGATCGAAGTGGGACTATGTGACGTCTGAGAACATCAGGGGCTTCATATACCAGTGTAGCATTACAAATTTATTAAATGTTTAATTTAGTTATTACTGCAATAGTGTATAAACTGATACTGATTTCAGATGATTATTGAGTCTCCAGCAAGAGTCTCCTGTCCTGCCAGTCCTGTTTTCTCTATTGTATTTTAAATGAGTCGCATCACTGAGAGATTCTCACCTTTCAGCCTAGCTGTTGGGGAGACTTTCACCTTTTGTCTTTAATGGCTCTCGGATGGCCTTTGGAACCGGAGTTCCTGGCCATTTTTAGCATGTGAATAGTTATGCTGATTCCTAGCTCAGACGTTAAATAATTAGACTGATTAGATTGGCAATACAATAGAGTGAATATGCTGATTTTGCTCAATTTCTCTAGATAACCTACCAGACCGGTTTTAGCTAGATAAGAATTAACTCCTCCTTGCTGTCGTATGATTTGTTTAAATTTGTCTCCACCCCAAGAAGTCTCCTCCCCCTTGGAATGTATAAATTACCATGTATACTGTTTAGATTCAGACTGTTTGAAAGAATTGCAGCCGCGCGCAATAAAGAAGAACTTCTGCTTGAACGTGATCCAAACGTCTCCTGGTGTTTGTTTAGAAGAAGGAAAAGTTTCCTACACCAGCTAACATCAACATTAAAGACTTTTAAAATCATTTTAGCTCATAACTCACTTTCAGATAGCAGATTGTTTGAAATAACTTCTGTTTGTGATCCGATGTGGATTCTGATCACCGTATAAGGCAGATATATTTATATGCGATGCAAAAGACTATGCATGCTGACCATTACTATAATAAACATGGTAAAAACAACTGCTTGAAGAAATCAAGACAAATCATAGGCTATCACAATCATGTTTTTATTTTATCAGTCAGTATGTCTCGTCTCTTTATAACAGACTTTCTGATATCCATATGATATTCTCCGCATATGTCATAAATTAAAGCAAGTCAGATTATTTGGGAGCTTCCTCTGTTTCTCTGACTAATAAAATACCACTTTATTGCTGTGTGACTAATGTGTAATCTTGACACACATTGATTTAATATGATCACTGTATCATTTTTTATTGTAAACCTGTGAAAAAAACCTGCTTGGGTCTTAAATATTTAAGTAAACAACAAAAAAATGCCAGCAAACGGTCGCTTTTATCATGTTCGTTTTGCAATCTCAGTTTCCAGTGATTTCTTTCTGATTAGTTTTCTAATAAAATTCCTTTTGTTGGTAAAATTATGTGTTTGTGTGACGTAGTTGCAGAGAGGCGTGTTACGGCCGGGTTTTAGTGAAGCTTCTGGCCTGTGTTTTGGCCCCGGTGCTACAGGTCCGGGGATATTAGCCCGACACGGCCCGTTCAGGGTTCTTGCAGGTTTCAGTAAGTCAAATTTAAGACCTTTTTAAGACATTTTAAGACCATAAATATTTAAATTTAAGACCTACATGACGCATTAACCAGCAAATAACAAATATAATTAGCATCAATATGCACTTTTTGTTTACATAAACATTAAAATAATAACAAAAAAATTATGGCTAGATTTTAAAAGAGTGTCTTGCAACATGTTATCTACTAACATGTACAAGTTCAAATAAAGTTTTGACAAAAAAGGTTTTATAAAAAGATAAACCTCACGTATCTCAGCCTTTAAATAATTTTTTATAGAATTAATGCGTCAAAAAAAGATAAATTACTGACATTTACAATGCACATTACCTTATCTTTTATTATTAATAGTAAGATTTGTTCCGATTTTCCCGTTGCGTCTGTCGTTGCTATGCAACCATGCACTGCGCAATCCACAAAGGCAAAGAAGTTTTAGTAGCTAGCTAATGATTTCCACCTCTGATAAACGCTTGCTGTGGCCATTATTTATTTACAGAGAAGAGAAAAACATCTGTAGTGTTTGGGTGCACCCCCATCCTTCATGTTGACGGAGCTTTCAATGTTGTTACGGAAAGGGTGAAGCGGATTGGTTGGTTCTTGTCACATGACCCGCTTGCAGAATTCAGAAAAGTTGAGCTTTTTTTTTTTTTTTTTGCTCCGCCTGGAAAAAACGTCCGCATTGCTTCTAATATGAGTGCGCTTGCCGCGCGCCTAAATTTGAAATAACGAACTTGAGCGCGCAAAAGACGCAATATGTGAATGGCCTCTTGGCGAGCTACCGCCAATCAGGGCACGAGCTACTGGCAGCTCGCGAGCGACGTGTCGGAGACCCCTGCTACAGCTCCACTTTGTAGGCCATAGAGCATCACAGTCCCGCCCACAGCCGGTGCCGGAAGTAAAAATTCAATACAATTTCTCCATAGACATTTGGGGTATAAGCCATAAAAACGTAACCATACATGGTAGACTTAAAACCAGCAACGGCTGTACTAAGCGATTGTATATGCTCATATAAACGCCAAAAGTTAATGGGGCACTAACCTTGATTTGAGATAAATGCCTTTTATTCGCGATGTCTTGGATAAGTACTTCATTACCCACAATCCTAAACAATCCCACAATCCCACAGTGATGCATCTGATTGGTGGATGTCGTGTAAACCCCGCGAAGGTCAGAGCGTTGCCATGGAAGCAGGATTCTAACAGTAGAGACCAGAGCCCGTCTACATTCTCTGGTAGAGACTTGAACGGACTGTTTTCTTTAGCGGAAGCCATATAAATAGTTTTTAAATCAATACATTCCTTTTTAAATTAATATTTTGTGTCAAATTATTTATTTATTTGGTAGGTAGCCATGTAATAAGCGGGATAATGTAAGTTATAGCGAGTTGGTTGTTAACTTATAGCGAATACAACTCCCTTCAGGCTCCGCTTCGGGCTCATAATCAGCCTTTCGCGAGTTGTATTCGCTATAACAACCTTTACATTATCCCTTACTTATCGTTCACTTTAGATAGGCTACTGTAGCCTTCATATGGTATGAGTCATATCAAGCATTTTATGATGCCACTGTCAAAAAAATATTAAGCCTAGGCATACCTCTTCATGCATTTACTGAACATTTGTGTAATAATTCATGGCAAGTTAATAAACTGATTATGACGGTCCAAGAGCAGACCATGCACCGGTCCATGCATCAGACCGGTGGCGCTGTGCACTTTCTGGTTTGCTGACCGTCACTTTTTAATTTTCACTTGTTGTGGATATTAAGAAAATACATTACATGTTATTACAATTAAGGATGAACTATAACATCATGAAAATGAGCATGGACCTCAACCTGTCCTGTCAGCAGAGTGTCCTGTGTCATAAAGGGCTTTGAAATAAACACACAAACTAACGTTACACACTGACTGAACACACGTGTGTTGATGACTGAGCTGCACCATGTTGCTAACGCTATCGTTAACCGCTTTCACACACGCACACAATATATTATTATTTTTATTTACACGATTATTACTGAAATAACTGCTATTAACTACACATTTACTATATAAATTTCATTTAAAAGGCTCTTTTGCGGCTGTGGCTTCAGTCGACTTCAGTGAGGCGCGGTGGTTTATGGGATGAGTAGTTCCTTCGCTCGGAAATGAAAATATGTACACAGTCTTGTACCTTTGCCTTTTTTTGGATTTTCTCTTCGTTTTTTTACTCGAAATGATATGTTGTATGCTTATGAGTTCAGCCATAGCTGGTTATCCTCAGACATGCTCTAAAACTCTTTAGATACGGATTTTTCCAAAAGTCAATGGGAGAAATGAATGGGAAATTTACTTCCGGCACCAGAGCTCTCTCGGGCTGTGGGCGGGACTGTGATGCTCTATAGACATCATATAAGATAGACGCCCTATCGACCGCTACTGCCTACTAGCGCGGTCGAGCCGTGGGGCCGCCATCTTAAACCGGTCACCCGCTCCACTCAGTGTAATCTGTGTGGCAGGAGCAATGAGCTGTCAGCGCATTTAATTAATCATAACTCACTGAAGACCGAACTGATTTTCATGCGGGGTTTTTTTCTGCAAATGTCATTCATGTAGCTATGATACAGGACACATGGTTCGGCATATTTTAATATTCATAGTAGGCTTAACAGTAATATAATATTCTGATATAAGATATAAAGTGACCAGACGTCCAAAATCAAAATATGTGATGTAGGATATAAGGTATTTTATAAATCACACACTATAAATATGATAAAGAAGCAGAAACAGAGTTGCAGTAAAGTAAGATATTTTAATAAGTTGAAGAAACAATAATGATTTGTGACACACACACACACTCTCTCTCTCTCTCTCTCTCACACACACACACACACACTCTCTCTCTCTCTCTCTCTCTCTCTCTCTCTCACACACACACACACACACACTCGATTTGCGCATCGCCGACGCCGTCATGTGTGTATTACACAGGTAACTAACGTTAACGTTATTACATTGCTTCCTGATATCACGTGCGCAAACACAAATAACCTATATTATATATGTTTATACTGCAGGGCCGTTGAATGCTTGTATCTGATAACCGTGAAGCTCTTGTAATTATTACTTTACCCAACCTCTCCATGCCGAGTGATGCAGTAAACATAGCCTAGCTAACGTTAGCTGGCTACGATTTCAGTACAGTAATATCAAAGATCCTTGCTCCTTCTCAATTATCTGGTAATATTGTATTCACACAATACAACCAAAAGTACGGTAATGTTCAAATGTACTTGTTAAAAGTAATCCCGGGCCCTATTTGCGCTGGTCCGCCGATTAGAACAGGAAAATGCTCCACAGTGCTCTGGAATCGAACTGCTGCTAAGCAACGAAATTAGGAGTACGACCGGTTTAAGATGGCGGCCGTATTTCTCGGTGCCCAGCGGCCAATAGGGCATCTAGTCTCTATATAATATCTATGTTGTAGGCTATGACTCGATACTTTTTTGCTATTTTGTAATAACTTTCTGTGGCCAGCATTTCAGGAAATGAACGAGGTTAAAACCTTTTTAAGACCTGACTAAATTAAATTTAAGACCTCAGATGAAAATATGGCCGTTTTTAAGACCTTAAATTTAAAGTTCAGAATTTTAGACTTTTTAAGACCCCGCGGGAACCCTGACCGTTTACAGCCCTGGCTTGTACTGGCCCAACAGTGGAAACGCGGCTAATGTTGATCTAACTACAAAAGACAAAGAAATCCCTCCCTGCTCTTCAATGAATAACGTTTTTGTAACTTTAATAAGGATTCACCTTTAATTTGCACAGTGAATAATATTATATGCAGTGTTGTTTTACATTTGTACTTTATTAAATTTAATTTCTGTCCCTGAGAACTGTTAGACCTACCATTTGTATCTTTGTTTTATTGTACTCATTTATTTGTGTTATTGCTTGTAGTTTAATTATTTATTCTTTAGTTTGCTTGTCTTTAATTATCTTTGACATTTTTATTTTACCTGTGACAAATTTCAAAAGTTTCGGGTGTTATAACCTTATTTAATATACAATACAAGGATACATGGGCCAAAAACAATAACTATTTTCACTGTGAGTTTTCTTAAATGTATACAAAAAAAATCTATGGTACATTAATTGTCAAGACACATAGTAACATTTTAGCAACAGTGTGAAATAATACCAGTGTGGCACAATACCGGTATAAACATGAATATCAGTACAATGTGCGTCACATGACTAAACTTAAGTCATTGTTTTCAAATAGCTCCATTTTCACAGTCACTACAACGTAAAAAAGGCATTTTCAAATGTATCCACTTTGGTGAGCAAAAAGCTTTGTTTTCATTAATAAAACACTGTCTCAAAACAGAGAGAAAAATATACGTTTTAAAATGAAATGTATTAATGTGGACAAGGCCTTAGTTAGCTTTTTTTTGGTTATTAATTACCGTAAAACTTCAAATAATAGCCGAGTCCCAAATAGACGCCTGTCTCTTTTACACGCCTGGTGTGGCTACAGGTTTGGATAAATAAAGGCCGGTCTCAAATAGAGGCCGGGTCTTTTTTTAGTTTCGGGTTGTATTTAATCTTCTAAAACCCGTCAGATCGTCTGTTTAAGCCAGTTATATAGATTGGCACGCAAGAGAGCCCTGCGCATTTGGGCGGGAGCTGTTAGCGCAAGCAAGGCAGGAGGTATCGCACACCGGACGAGATGCGCCGCGCCGCGTCTATGTATCGCACACCGGACGAGAAGCGCCGCGTCTGTGACAACTATCACACACCGGACGAGAAGCGCCGCGCCGCGTCTATGACAACTCGCGTTATCGCACACCGGACGAGAAGCGCGCGCGTGCGGCGTTTATGACAACTCGAGTTATCGGACGCGCACTTTGTCAGTTTATGGCCAGCAATACTGTTATGTTTAAGGACATTATGGAATTAAGATCATGTCTATGTTATGATTGTACTGTACAATTACATACAATCGTTGCTTAGTCTACACTACAGTCTGAATTCACTTTACCTCAGAGCGTCCGTTAACTGAATTGAGAATATCATCTGAAAATCCGATAGCAGCAGCAATTTTCATTCAACCAGCTGATTTCTGTAAATGAATGTAAAGCTAAATGTATATTGCAGCGCAGGGTGAAGTCTCAACACTAAATTAAAGGCCTGTCTCATATAGACGCCTGTCTCCAATACAAGCCGGTGTAGTTCGGCGATTTGGGAAAATAAAAGCCCGGGCTATTATTTGAAGTTTTACGGTAGCTCTACACCTGTTCTGATTTACCTTGATTACCCTCAGTTCACTGTCTGGGATCATTTATGGTTGTTATTTTTCCCTGTGATATTCTGCTGTGGATTGCAGTGTTTGGATTATAGAATTGAAGACTGTTCTTTGTTATCGCTGGTTGTTGTACACACATTTACTGACATGGATTAAATACTCACCATTAACAGTGAATGTCCTAGAGGCGATGCCATCGATTAATATTTCATAGGGTCCAGCATGTTCATTTCTGATGTTTGTGATGGTGAGATCTCCAGTTTGACCGTCCAGCTTCAGTCTGTCTCTGAATCTCCCACCAAGAACATCATCATATATTGATATATATTTTCTTACTCTAGCTATGCGGACACGTCCATCTCCAAACCTCCAGTCTAACACATCATCTTCCTGTATTTCAGTAAGACCAGTGTGAAGAGTAACAGAATCTCCATCTATCACTGACACCGACTCACCACCAAACACACCTGGAAAATAAAGAGGAACAGTTGTACGGACAAAAGATGAAATGACAAAACACTGACAAAACTACATAACTCTTTATAACAATTTTATTTTATTAATAAAGGTAAAGTAATATATACAGTCCTTGGCTAATTTATTAGACCAGCACCCAATGTAAGGTTTGTGCCTCAGCTGCCCTAAACTAACAGTATTGGTTATTAGCAAAATAATGTTTTATGTTTCTGTAATGGTTAATACACCAGTATGTGTAAGCTATTTAGTCACAGTAGTGTTTCTAATGCTAAAATATAATTATTGTTGGGATTTAATGAATTCAAAATTAGATAGTTTTTGGGAAAGTACATAAAACAATGCCAGCAAGAATGTAAGCTGTTATCAAGGCCAAAGTAGGCATTACAAAAATAAAATATACTTTTTTGGGGGTCTATTTAGTTGTTTAAGTTTGTTATTTACCTGATAAATGACTATATATTTTTTTAGTCTTAGTCTTGATTCCTTAAAAAATAATGATGCATCTTTATTATGACAGGTTGTCTTATAAATTTGTAAAGCACTGTATATTTAGCATGGGCCTGTAATGATCAGCACTTGCATTACGAACACAAAACACTAAGACAATTATACCTGTAGAAAAATATGAATTCAGCCTAAATTAAGCATAAACTTTAAAAACGTGGTGAAAATGCTATATCAAGGCCTGGAGTATAAAAGCTAGTATTGTTACACTTGACTTACGTTGAATGTTATGCAACAACTTTAATATCTCTCCTATATTGAACTAATATGAACATTTTCACATTTCATTTATTTACAAACTGCAGGAAAAAGATAAACGAAACACAATGAGCATTTCCGGTTTATACAAACTGAAACAGAACATTTTAAAGACATATCAACGTAAACATAAAACATACCTTCAATGGAAAATGATAACAGGAAGAACAATACAAAGTTCTTCATATTGCTGCAGATTTCAATAAAAATCGTAGTTTCTTGTAATAATCTACTCCGAAACGACTAACTCACTAAAGCACGACTGCAGATCAACAGAGATAATTAATAGGCTACTGGCGAAAAATATCTAGCCTACAGGATAATTTTCTTGAATATATATTCTGCACTGCTTATCACGGATGTTAATCGTTCATTACAGTGAAAGTAAAGAGCGCAGTCTGTTGCTGCTGATGGCGTCTTCTGCTGATTCTTTTTCCGTGGATTTATTTGGCGGGTCGCATTCCAGCTTTTTTGGCTGCATACCGCCACCTCCTGTGCTGGAGTGCAAAGTCATATCTGTCTTCCTAGATACATGAGCTCAATATACTACTGACAGAGCCGTCTACCGACAAACACCACACATGCACAAACACACACCTGTAACTTAACCCGTTGTTTAGTTAGGCCAAGTCATCCTCGTCTTATAAGGCTGAACAATTGCGGTTATATTCAGAGATTTGATAATGCACATTTTTTGTTTGTGTTGTTTAAGCATTAATAATAATAATAAAGTCATCCTCATCCAAAATGTGCAGCGTTCCAGACCAATGTCTGAACAAGATGTCCTTCTCAGTGATCAAATTAAGGCTGCCTCCATACACTGAACCGGAAATCAATCCTCCTTAACGGCTTCGGCCTTCGTGCCGTGGGCCGGACCCCGAAATTGTGAATTTCACTGATCCCTGCCAAGGAACTAAGTGATTTGTTTACAGATGGCATGTAAAAATTATTATAAGTATGTAACAGGTACAGAAAGTGTACTGTTTAATGTATGTATAGTTTATGAGAAATTACACAAAATTGTATACATACACCTGATATAATTGCCTAAGTGAAATGAGCGTTTTCCCCTTTAATTGATGTGACGTCATAAGTCAATATAATTTCCTGTTCTGTCTCCTCCTCTTCCTCTTGGCATTGTTAATGCACTGAAGAGGTGAGTTATTTTGGGTTCCTGTTAATCTTAATTAATCTTAATTTTAATTGTACCTTTTATGTCTATATTTTCACTCTAATTTATGTATATAATATTATTTGACCTATCTCTGTGGTTATTTTTGTCATTTCATCTTGTTTAAGTTATATTTTTGCATCTGGGCCTAAATGTGATATGAGAGCACATGTGACGAGTGTATATCACATTTGTTTTATAGAGATCTTTGAGGGTGATTCACTAACGAGGCTGATTACATTTGTATATTATTATCAGGTATGTTTTCTGTTACATGTATTTTATTCTATGTGATTTATTCCTCTTGGCATTGTTAATGCACTGAAGAGAGATCTTTGAGGGTGATTCACTAACGAGGCTGATTACATTTGTTTGTATATTATTATCAGATAAAAGATCTAGCAAAACTGCCGCCTGTTGTCCCGTGTCTGTCTCGACAAAGCTACACACACAACGCAGACAAGTTTATAACTGGTGTCGCGAGCCACCGGTTACAAGTAGTGTAATCATTGTTTCCAACGTTGACGTGTGCACAATTTTATTAAGATATCGATTTAAACTCTTACATTTTTAAACGGGCAAATTTGTAGAACTACTAAATCGTAGGTTTAAAGCCCATGCAGGTTAACCACCACTGTCGATTAATGGGTACATAAATCACTCAAGATATGTATATCATTTTTAAAATGTCTCAAAAATGGTCTTAAATAGCCTACCAGTTTTTTACGTTTTTGGTATTAACGTTTTTTTTTTTTTACGCAATTCTGTGATGACGTCACGTTGGGGAGAAGTGGAGGAAAGGTAGCCTGATGGCCGTCAAAGTTAATGAAATGCATGGTCCGAGCAGAATGAGTGGAGAGTTGGTGAAGTGTCCTGGTGAGTTGCTATCATTTAGCAACGCAGCAATGAGATAACGACACATATTTTTTTACTGTCATTGAATAGTGTTGTAAAGTTTTTCTTTCATCGAAGCAAGGACCAGTGAGACCGTTTGGATCACGTTCAGTGGCGGCTGGTGAAAAATATCTTAGGTGGGGCTGTCATATTCAGCCGGTTTCAGTAGTCTGGTAAGGAGTATTAGGCCTACTTTCTGCCCTTGGTATGTGTATTGTGCTTTGATGTTTATTTTGTTCTATTCCTTAACCCAGTCCCAGTGGTTCTCAAACTTTTTAGAGTTGTACCCCAAGAGGCTTTAATATCCTTCTGCGTACCCCCACTCTTCAGTCACACCTTTTTCAGTAAGGGACTATTTGCCCCCCTAAATCTATTTTTTTCAAGTGCATTTTTACCTTTACAAATACCTTTATAAAATAAATAATGCTTTGAATTAAAAAAATTAAGTTAAATAGATAAATATGCAATGATGGTAAAAACGAAGTGATGCTTTTCAATATTAAATTAAAACTGCCAGTAGGTGATGAGTCATCGAGTCATTCATTCAGTAACGAGCAAGTGGCTGCATTTATGAATTAATCATTGAATCATTGACTCTAAAGATTCGTTCACAATCATTGCTGTGTGCTGCAGTTCTCCTGTGGCTTTCATTGGAGCTATTAATTTATTGTAAAAATACTGACAACTGTGTTGAAAATGAACATCAATTAATATTAATATTTCGTTTGTTGAACTGTTGTATAAAATCAATGTCACTTTTGCAATCGTGTGAATCTTCATATAATGTGATCATCATTAAACACAGGAACTCACACAGGGTATGTCTTTGTATTGAAGAGTCGAGAGTTTGAATTATATCGCTCTCCATGCACAGCCTGTGTCTATATTTGTTCTTCATGCTAGTAAGTGCTAACTTAAATCCCTACTTTTACAAAGGTAACGTATATTGTTGAGAACGGCAGTATAGCGCGATTTGCTGAGGCCTGTCATAGCCTATACACGCTGCTTAAATGCAGACAGTTTTGACCGCAAAAGATGAGGTAATTTGTCATGTATTTACAGCATTTAACCAGAGAGAAATGCATGCTCAGTTTAAATCTTATTTTAAGATGAGGTAACGTTAGTATTAACGTTAAAGGAACGGCAAAATTCAGCATTTTGTTCCCGCACCACCACCTGTCACCTCACGGTTTGAGAACCACTGCCTTTACATATCTTTGTAAAGCAAAAAATAATAATAATATTACAAATAATTATTGTTAACCACCCAAACACAATTTAACACAAACTGCATGATACCAGTGCTCTGTGAAAAAGTCAGTAATTATTTAATGTCATATTACAAGACTGAAGCATTCTTAAACAAAAACAAACAAATTGCACAAACTTTCCATTTGCATTTGAAATTTAACTCAAAAAGTTTAGTTACTTTCTCAGACAGATCCCTCACTTCGGTAACTGTCCATGTTGGATCTGTCCCTGTTGTTTTATAAAGTAATCACGGAAAGCAAAATAAGGCATTAGCATGACGCATCCAGCTAGCCAGGCGATAGACTGCTGTCTGATCAAGATAGGCGCGCATGAGCGCGGGCGCGGGCGGGCACAAGCGCCCATAGCTGACTAGATTTGAGCTCGCTGATTGGCTACAGTTTCTGTCAAACATGTATATCTTAAATCAGCAATTGGCTAAGCTGCTCCACAGACCCGCCTCTCTGGGGCGATTTCTCCAGCGCCCCAGTGCTGATGAGACGTGCACGCAGGTGGAGGAGACGTGTTTAATTTCTATCATATTTTTCACATATACTGGGTGTATTTAATATCTTAAACACACAAATACTGACAATTTGTATGTATGATTTATGTATGTATTTACTTATTTATTTAATTAGTGTGGCTCATAAACTGTGCTCATGGGGGGGCGGCGCCCTAGCGCCCTCTATTGGCCAGCCGCCCCTGATCACGTTCAAGCAGAAGTTCTTCTTTATTGCGCGCGGCTGCAATTATTTCAAACAGTCTGAACTGTAACAGTGTACTTTCAATTTATATACTTTTAGGGGCAAGGATTTACATTATGATGAGAAATGAAGTATTACAGGTTTTGGAAATGACAGCTTTAGCGTAGGTTCTGCCCATAGACTGTAAAAAAATATGGACGTAGTGTCCGTGACGTCACCCGTAGGTTTCTGAAGAGCATTTTTGAAGCCTAAAGTGGGCGGAGCCGGCCGTCGCCATCTTGGCCTCGCGTCACCGCTCGTCACTCCCGGATAACAGAATATGGGCAAAGAGGCGGAGCTGAGGAGCCTGGCTATCTGAAACCACGCCCACCTAGCGCGACGTTATGGAGTTAGCTCCATGGTTAGCGCAGGCTTGGGAGCTAATGCTATATGCTACTGACAGTACCAAGTCTGCGACTGCACAGGGGCTCGCGCTAAAGTGACAGTTGATGATTAAAATCAGAATGCCAATTAAAAAGGTCCTGTTTTTGCCCTTCGAAATATTATAATAGTTAAAAGACATAACGTTAGCTACAAGTGAGACTGTGTATCGTGATTCTGTACAGCTATTCTGCTAGTTGAAAATGTATTATGCAGTAACTTTACAATATTACTCCGAGAGTGTGTGTGTGTGTGTGACCGTGATTATGTGCATACATGTCAGTCACTCTTTTATTACAGTAGATGGTCCTTCAGGGCGGAATCGCTCGTCAAGTTCGTAGAGAGCTTTATTATTCAGTCCATTTTAAATTCTGATTTTGGCCGCATCTCAATTCTCAAATGAGTCAAAACATAGATATATTACCTATGAAGTTCAAGTAAATGCGCTAGAAATCCGCGCTCATTCAAGGACGTGCATTTATTGCATGGACGGAGACAGACACCTGCAGGATTTCATCTGACGGCACATAAACATGTTATAATCTGTTCCAGAGCAACGGCACCGCAGAACGAGTGTAGCCTTATATCTATAGACGTTTTTAAATCTGAAAACTCCACAAAAGCAACGAAATTGTCAGACATCCATTAACGTTAGTGCATGTTCACAGAGGAAAACAACTGAAATACAGCGCTGGTTGTTCTCTCGTATGATACTCGACGACAACGGCGGAATCCAAAGCCGTCGGGGAAGTAATGGGTGTATTAAATTATATGAAATAATCCCGAAAAAAAAGAACAAACACGGCAGAGATGGCAAGTTCAGCAGCTGGAATTTGCTGAGGTGAAGTGACGGCTAACCGGCTAGCATTTACATCAGCGGGAATCCACCTGTCACTCAAAAGTGGACACACCCTTAATTTTGCAGAACTTTAAATATTAATCAACTAAACGGGTGAGTTCTAAAAAAATTCACCCCCCTCACAGTTGTTATGAAGGGCAAAATTAGCTGTATCTATAAAGCCACAGAGAGAACCAGGCTGTAAACATGTTTTTTTCTGCTGTAAAGTTGGACAGTTTAACATGCGGGAGATACAGATTTGACTCCCTTCTGCAGCCAGCCTCAAGCGGCCAGTCGACGAATTGCCGTTAAATTCACTTCCGTGTTGGTTTCAAGAGAGAGACAGGGAGGTTGCCGCTTGGTTCTGCCAGGAAGACTCAATCAGCGTGCCACGTATTACTTCTCTTCTAACCAATCATGTGCTAACACTCACAGTATAAAAGATCGGTACTTACATTCGTCTGAGTTCGCAGATGCTGACGCTGCCAAGTACCTCCATCCTCCCCAACCACCACCAAGATGGTACCTTCCCCTTCGTCCTCCCCACCACCACCAGGATGGTCCCTTCCTTAACCTCCAGGGGGGGTCGGCTGCGCCCCTGCCTTCGTCTTCAGGCAGGATATGCAGATTCCGCTACCCTCGCATTGCTCTCTAAGGACGGGGCCTACGCCAAAGAACTTTATAAATTCATGCTTGCTGGGCTGTTAATAAATATACGCTGTTATATCAATTTATCTCCCGAGTCTTTCTGGTAGAACCTGCCCTAGACCCAGTTTGCATAACTATTCAAACGCTGAGACCCGAGAACAGGGCTGGCAGGAGCTTTAAGGGCCAGTTTCAGTAATCTAACAAATACAGAAAACAGGACTGACCGGACTCTCTTGCTGGAAGTTTCGCAGCTGATCTAAACATTTAGTCTCTTCACTTTTGCAGTTTCCTAAATTAAACATTTAATAAATTTGTTATTCTTCAATAGCACAGAGTGAAAAATGAACGTTTTCTTTATAGTGGCGGTGATCATGATGTTAGTTCAGATAAGTACCGGTAACCTTGTCATAGTACTGGTAAACTTTGTCTTTGTCATCTATAAATAGAAGGCATACGTGCTAGCTATATGGGCGTTTCTAAGCGTTTCTCTTCCTCCGGTGAAAATGTTGTTGCAAATGTAGCCGCCGCGTGTCTGTCGCGGTGTTTGGCAGGTGCTCGTGCGGGCGGTGCCTGCGTTGGAAAGCTTGTGCTGTAGGGCAGTGAGTGCGTTTTGGTCGCTGGTCGAGGAGCTCACCCCGCGACCAGATGTGACTGAATGCTGAATGCATGCTGCCTGAATCCGTTTGTGCTGAAGATAGCATAGGCCTACACCCATTTCAGGCAGGATCATAATCCCCAAGCCAGCACGCACGAGTATGTTGTTTGTTTATTTTTTTCACAAAGTCTTATGAACCAACTTAAACGGTTATAGGTGACTAGAGATGTGTTGCAATAATCATGTTCTATAATCTGAATACTCGTCTACTACTCGTCTCTCTAGTCACTCTCAAGGCGGGCTTTGGTAAACTCTCTCCCCAAGGTGACGTCATGCAATTGTGGCGGAAAGGAGAATCGTTGCCGCTGTAAGATAGTAGCCTACCTACTTTTTCGCATTATATTCCGTTTTGTGATACCCAACAACATAAAATACAATGGATAACAGTTTAAATGTTCATTACCAACAAGCAAATTGCACAAATTCATTGAAAAATTAAACCTGCAACACAGCCTTTAATTGGTACTAATTGTGGGTGTTGTCAGAATTGGATTGTTCAGCACACAGCTGTAGGTGTTTTTATCCTGATATTCCACCTCCAGAGGTAGAGAGAGACTGATGCTGAGATCACACACACTGATGATGGACAATACACTGATTCCTGCGTACCTGGAGAGAGTCGCATCACACACATTCAACACTGATGAACACACCATGATGATGAAGATGATGACAGGAACAGGCAGACGAGCTGAGAAACGAGAGAATAAACAAATCTGGATAAATAATCAACAATCTATATGTTCAATTGTGTTTAGTAAGTATTTCTGTGATCTCAAATTATAAAATTTCAGTATGTGAAAAATTAAAAAGATTATCTTAAGGATGAGACAATTGTCGTAAATTGGTCGTTAAACCACGTTGGTTTATGATGTCACGCTGTGCTGGAATGATACTTTTAATGAAAAAATAGGTTGAGATCGAATGAATCCAGATTCAATCATAGGCTCGTTCTTTGTTAGAGCACTTCAAAAATGACGCTTTAAATTTCTTGACAAACTGAATAAATTACATATATGTATTCTAAATAAAATATACAGATTGTACTGAACGTCATCATGCTTATTTGGCTCGAGACACGGGTTTATTAAGTCCACATGTAATGCAAACAAGAAACTGCTTCTAACCACAGGTCGAGAGCTCATGTCGTTCAAAACAAGTTTGCGATGATGTTTGCGTATGTTCATTGGACCCAGAGGCGCTGCAAGGACAGGCAAGGCAGGCAATTGCCTGGGGCCCCGCATTTTGAGGGGGCCCCCGAGGATCGATCATTTAAACAATCAAAAATGTTCCTATTAATATAGCACTAACAAGCAGTGACGCTGCCACACCTCCGCATACCCCTTAGTGGGGCCCCCTCTCTTAATGCTGTTTATACTATTGCAGCCTTTGGCGCTTTTTTCTAACTGCCGCTGCTTACTCGCGTTTCTATAGCTATTTTCGAATCCTAGCCAGAAATGCATGAATTCATGTATTAAACACGAAGAGGAACACCATCTGGAAGCCAGAAGCGGGGAAAAAAGCAAGATGAAGTGGAAAAGAAAAAACAGAACTGCGGTAAGTGATGAAGAATGATGTCTCTGCCATGAATGTGCAGGTACGACAGCACTGATATAATTCACATTCATTCACTAATGTGTTGATTTTATCGAGACTTATTACATGCCTGACAAGCTTCTGTCATCTCATGTTTTTAAAACGGTTTTATTTCTTGGGTGGAGCAGAAAATGTTATCTTTTTAAATTCATGAAAGACTAAAGTCAACTTGTTGAAAATCTACATTTATTTTATCATTTGTTTCATTAGTTTCCCCAGAGGTCCACGCCCCCTGCTGTGATTCAGTTGAAGCTGTGCTGCGATTGGTCGTCACTGCGCGGATGGGCGTGGCTTCTGCGGCTGCTGCTGTTCTTCTGGTCAATGACGTCAGAGCTTCAAGAGGTAAAATGGAGAAAACAGAAGAGATATAAAAATTGTGGCATATATTGGATTTTTAATCGTAAAGATGAAAATATGTCTGGTCTAATTGTTTAGTGATGGCAAACGAAGCTTTGCTTACCTATTCTCTCACTCTGAGGCTAAAACTATGAATGTTATTTAATATTTAATTTTATTTCACAGTAGTACAGGCAAAAAAAAAGACAGGTTAACAACTGCTTGACGTATTTTTTCAATATTTACATAGTATATTATGTAACATAATAGTAGTACATTTACCTCTCTCTCACGTGTCCCACATTGTCCTGCAAAATCTCATCTACATGCAACAGAGTGATAACTGGCTGCTGTTCTTCTGGTCAGTGATGTTCAATAACAGAGCAGATTTACATTGAATTTGTCCAGTTATTGTCAATCTGTTTTATTGTGTCTACTGTAAGTCTATTAGTCTACTATAAGACTATTCTGGAAAGATTTAGAAATCTATATTAATGATATTCATATTCATGATAGAAATGTGTGCATTTGATGTGCGTTATGTATTATTTTTTCTCTCTTTCTGGCAGCCAATGTGAATAGTTATCTTGTGGCATTGAATACAAATAACATTTTAATCTATAATAGTGATTTACATGTATGACTGTACTGAGTTGCTAAATAAAGTCAGGCTCCGAAGACGTTGTGTACGAACCTCTTTTTATGAATAACTTGACACTTTCTGAAAAAGGCAAAAGAACGCATGAACATTTTCTTAATATGATAATTAAAAACCAACAGACTGATGAAAATGCGGGACATTTTCTCAATATGCGACGTGCGGGACAAGGGGTGATGCTGTGCTACGCAAAGCGGGACGGGTCACGGGTGGCCAGGAGTGACTGTCACACAGTTAACATGTGGTTTACAGCTTGTAACGAATGACGTTACAAACATTTTTAAATTAAGAAAATATCCCTCAAAACCACACAATCATTAGACTGTAGAACAATAGCAAGCATTGCAAAGAGCGAGAAAAAAAAAGATATATATATATGATAAAAATAATAAATAATTTTTATAATTAATTTTATAATCCAAGGAAATAAAACACAACATAGACACCCTTAGATCATTCACAGGTAAACAGTGCTTTAACATTAATAGAGTTACATTCCTCAAATTCCAGTTCAAAAACAAAAGATATATTTCATATATTAAATATTATTAAGTAGCCTACTATGTTATAGCCGGACACTGTTGGGATCCTCTCAAATCACACGTTCTGTATTTTTATTCTGTAAGGAGAGAGAGAGACACACAATCAGCACATCTGTCATCTATCAGTGAATTATATTCTGGTAAATGATTTGATTTGCTATTAGGATGAGTATGCCGGTGCAGATGAAATCAAACATAGATCTATAATAGTTCAGTACAGTATCTTACCTCATCTTTTTCCAGTTCTTTGTAAGGTCTTTTGATTTTATCCCTGGCTGCTTTCAAAAAAACAAACTCATACACAAAATCAAACACTCAGTAGGCCTATCTGATAATGAACGCAAGCACACAACAATAATTTTGTGATGAACACAAGCTGCAAAATATAACTTTTCGGGGGAAATTTCGGTGGCGTTATAGCATGTAAGTACTTTAACAGCGTCAATACAATGCGAATGAACTGATTTCAGTTAAAAAATATTTCGGGTTAATTTGTGTTGATTGCAAGTGACACCACTTGCAGAGGAAGCGCTGGTGTCTGAGCGTGCAAGTGCAACTATTGGAGAAATTCAGCCAACGGTCCGCGGGCGAGACGAGACGTCTGAGGCAAACAGAAACAACTCCACACACCTACACACCTACACACCTACACACACACACACACACACACACACACACACACACACACACACACACACACACACACACACACACACAAAGTTGTGTCCCGCTCTCCCCAAGTCACAAAACGTATCCAGTGTTGGGGTAACACATTACACATAACACGAGTTACATAACCAGATTACTTTTTCAAGTAACCAATAAAGTAACAAGTTTTTTTTGTCCCATTTATGTCACAGTGTCTGGTTTGTGTTTCCCCGGGTGTCCACTAGAGGTCTCTTCCCCATACTGTCACCATTACTTCTGGAACTGTATTTCCCATCATCCTGTTCTGTCACTCATTGTTTCATTGCACACAGCTGTCTCCCGTCACCTTGTTAGTGGTCGTGTATATATACCCTGTCTGTTCTAGTACTTGTCATGGAGTCGTTGTTTAATGTCACGTTGCACTTCAAAGTTCTGTTCTTGTTTGTTTCTTGTTTTGGACTGTCTTTGTATGGATTTTGACCCTTTGCCTGGCTGGATTACGATTACGGATTACCCTATTAAAACTGCAATTGGATCTTACCACTTTGTGTGCGTGTCGTGACAATTTATTGACAGACAGCTCTCCTGTCCTCATGTTGAGAGAAATCATGAGTAATGCAGAGGCGTTGTGTGTCCACATGATGTTCTAGTCTAAATGTGAACAGGCTTTTACTCATTACACGTACTCAAAAACAGATTCAGAATATTACGTGAACCTGCAATAATTAAACATGTTAAGTAATACAAATATAATTTGTCTTTAATCTCACTTTATTAACCAATGATCCAATTCAATCATACTAACAGTGACTTTAGATAAACATAAAATATTTTTCATTTTTATTATTAAACTGTCTTCTCCTGCATCCTATTCTTCTGTAATCTAGAATGGCAGCACAGCTGTGATGTTTGTCTGAGCGGCGCCCTCTACTGTACAGGCGTGAATTTGCATTTACATTTACAGCTGAGGGTTATGCATTTAACTTTTGATGTGAAAGGGCCTTAACATTTGCCAAAAATACAACTTTGATTGTTGTTTTTTTAGGTTATTACAAAACAAACCCAGCAAGCCCAGCGCAGGTGAGAAAAAGTAATGCAAACGTAACAGTGCATTACTTTCCATGAAAAATAACTAAATAATTCAATTATTTACTTTTTTTTATGGAGTAACGCAATATTGTAAAAGTACCTTTCCCCAACACTGAATGTATCTAGTATTAAACACATGTCTTAACAACATTTGAAATGCACAACGAGTGTTTTAATACATCACAAACAAAACAAAAATCACAGTTTTCATTCAGTTGTTCACTTTTGAACACCGCTACAAACGCCTTCAAGTGCGCAAAAACACTGTTTGGAATTCGTCCAAAGAGCGTTGCTATTGATGACCTTTGAATGTCGCGACTGACCAATCAGAATCAAGTATTCTAGAGAGCATTGTAATAATTGTGTGTAAAACACATAGGGCCAGATTTACTAACAGCTTGTTGCAGTGCAAACCTTTTTTTGGCGTTTAAAAACTTCTGTCAGGATTTACTAAAGACACGCAGTGAAAAATTAGTTGCAAAGTTATTTTTGCAGCTGATCTTATTGCATATGCATATGTAGGAGTTTCCCTTTCAGACGCAAATTTATGAGAGGAGAGTATTTCAAAGAATCATGCAAGGTGATTTACTACAGTTTACGCTCGTCAATGAACTGGTGTTTGCAGCATTATTTACCACCCAACAAACCAGACTCTAATTTGCGCTGCTCTTGGTGGATTGTGTTGGGCATTATGGAAATGATCCGACTGCGTCTGTGTTCTTTAATTTGCCGTCGTCAGTAGATCACACACAGAACTTTACACTCACATCAATGCGCTGATGTTTTGGAAATGAGCTCTCAAGCTAAGTTGCCCTGTTTAGTAAATGTGGCCCCATAATATTTTCCTCTCACTATAGTATCCGTATAATACTTACCCTTTGAGCTCCTGTGGCGATAGTACATCACACCAGCAAATGCAGACACCAGCAGCAGAACAGCAACACTTATTCCTGCGATAACAGCTGACAAACCTGAATCTGAAGACAAACAGCCATTAGTGCGAGAGAATATGACTGTTTATGCAATATTCTTTGAATATATTCTCTAGGACACTTTTACATGTCCAAATTGGAGATGAGAAATGCTTACTCCTCTATTCCAAAGTGAAATAATCCCATAACAGTTTATGAAATTTGGGTATGTTACTAAATCATTTTTCCACAGGAGAATTAGAGATTAACTTCCCCTGTTTACAACTAAACTATCTGTGCTTCAAATCTATGGAAGAGTAAACCATATGTCGAGAGACGCCTGACATCATGAACTTTACATCTGTTTGTTCAGCCGACATGTTTCTGTTTGCCTTTCCAGTATATGTATCCATCAGCGTTAATTATTTCTGACATTGTTATTATAAGTAGGTTTTTAAGATAAAGTTTGACAAACAATATTTATAGATATTTGAAATGTGTTTAAAAGAACAATGGCAATATCGTTTTAAGTGAACTATAAAGTCAAGCTCCGACAGTGCATAAATAAACTGTACTACATGTTATGCAATAAATTAATAGATAAAAAAAGAAAGGGAGAAAACATACTCAAGTCAATCTCCCGCTTCTCCAAATGGGTTTCTTCATTGGTTTCGTCTTGATCAGACAGAGAAGCTAATCAAAAATAAAAGCAAAAGAACACAAGAATTTATGTTTTTGATGAACTCTTTTGATGAAAGATTACAAAGACATGAATGTAGGATCACAGGATTTCAATAATGTCATACATTTAATTATTCGCAAAATATTTCTCCTGAAAATGATTGAGCATAGTCATAAAAAAATGCAGTTTGTATGTTGATGAACTATTCAATGTACAGCTGTCACAATTCTGTTTAGTCAGTTTCATTTTCATGGACTTTAAGTTTTTTTGTACATGAAACTTTATAATACAAGATTTGAAAAGATGTGTAATATTAAATATTCAGAATATACAAATAACCGTTTCAACATCTCTTATGACAAATACACCACATCAGACATTGTTTTAACAAATAATTAATTGAACACCCCCCTATTTTTTTTATGTGAACACCAACAGAATCAGTTCACCGCCACACCATCAGATGGCGCCGGAGCGCTCTTGTGTAGCACACTATAGAGACTAGCTTTCTCCCAGGTGCGATCTCAGAAGTAAACTGACGCGCCAAGGGAACGACACTCATTTTGTCTGTCTCTTATTATTTCAGTGTTTTCACAGGTACACAGTGCATGTGTGTCCTTTGCTGCCAGCCCAGATATATAGGTCTGAGTTCAGTAACACTTCCTCTGATATATTTCAGAAACATCCTCTATGTGTCACACTATGGCAGGGAGAAGATGAAGAAGGTGAAGAGGTTTCCAAAACAAAGGTTTTTAATCCAAGAATAAACACAGAGCAGTCCAAGCGGAGCGACACACAAACACAAGCTCTTGTACGAACACTAACACATTCAGCAACCGACCACAGAGAATGAATGGAGGAACTTAAATACAAAGAGGAATCAGACTAAATGACAATCAGCTGTAGGAATAGTCTATGAGTGTCGGGTTATAAAGACAAAGAAACATGTTGAAAGTCAAAACTAAACTAAACGTCCATGAAAATGAAACTAACTAAACAGAAATGTGACCGCATGCCAATGACGTTGATTGTGTTTTTTTCTAATATTTCATTCCTTAAAAAAAAAAAAACTTAGGTAAATAACATTGAGTGACTCACCAATGATGATCACACTGAATGTTTTTATGGTGTCATCATGAGAGCTGCTGATCTTTCTGGTGATTTTTGTGCTGTCACACTTGCGGTTTCTGTTTAAACTTTGCCTTTTGCCTGAACTTTCGCTTCTGATGAGCTCTGCTTCATAACGTCCAGCGTGTTCAGATCTGATGTGTGTGATGGTCAGAGATCCGGTCTCATAGTCCACCTCCAGTCTGTCTCTGAATCTCCCGTCTTCACCATCATATAAACAGCTCGTATTCGGATTCCCGTTGATCAGAGCTATGCGAGTGTCTTCAAAATACCACAGCATCTTGTCACGCTGTTGTTTGGTAACACCAGTGTTTAGAGTGACAGAATCTCCCTCCATCACGGACACTGTAATCAGTTCATCACCAAACACACCTGAGGACACAAATAAACAATTAGGCTTCTTGTGTGTGTGTGTGTGTGTGTGTGTGTGTGTGTGTGTGTGTGTGTGTGTGTGTGTGTGTGTGTGTGTGTGTGTGTGTGTGTATTTCTGAAATGTATTTGCTGAATTTCTCCAATAGCGTCTGGCTGCAGACTTGCAAGTTGCACTTGCACTCTCAGACATTTTGCACAAGTGTAAACTGTAAATGTTTTAAATATTTTTTTGTCTCATGCTTGAAACGCAATTTACACCGTTACAAAGCGTGTGCATGCAAATATTGTCTTTATCATCATCAACTACTTTTAAGTCTTTATGTACATATAATATAGGAAAACAGCCAATTTTATATATGTCACATATATTAAAAACCTATATCAAAACCTATATGTTTATATAGGTTCTTTCCAGGTGGGAAGCCATGTAAAGACAGTTTATATACCACAAAATAGTTTCATTTATGTATTTAAGACTGTGAGTGGTTGGCTTGTTAGGAATATTTGTATATCAGAGATTAAAAGTCGTGTAAATTAACGTAAAACGTATTATCATATATTGAAAAAGCATATATATTTATATATAGCCTACTTACAGCAACGATTTTGAATGACATTGGGAGCTGTGCAGTGACACGTGACGTCACGTGCAGAGGAAGCGCTGGTGTCTGAGCGTGCAAGTGAGAGTGCAAGTGTGCAGCCGATGCATTTGGCACACTTTTCTGGAACACTCCGCCTGCAAGTTAACAAATACCGTGACGCCAAAATCCCTCGTGGAAGAAGAAAATACGTTGTCTTTACTACCGTAACAATGAGCGCTTACTAACATTGTTGCAGTAAACTTGCACAACATTCTTGAATGAATGAATCATGCACCACTAAACATGAAGTGGAACAAAACTGTTACATGTCAGTCAAATGTCCTCTTGGGCGTTCCTTGGTCAAGAAAAGCTGCGATAGAGTCCAGACCATATCTATATGACATTCTGCCGTCATGCAGTGCTGGGCAACGCTAAATGGGATATCTCGTTCACTGATCAACTTCCTGCTACCTATCTGCTCTCATGATCTGATATTTAGCGTTGTGGAACTCTAGTAGCCTTCATTATTTTGATCAATTAAATGTCAGTCATTTTCGGTAGGCTATACTGCGTTCGATACGTTTCATTTTACCCAATGATGATTACGAATCAAATTAGAGATTTGATGTAATAAGAACAAAACCATCATACTCGTTTTAACATCACTCGCCAATTCCTAGTCCGGAGCATGAAGCCTCATATATCAAAGAAATAGCCTACTAAATTATTTAAAACACTGAGTATCCTAGGCTATAGGCTACAATATAAGACTTTAGGAGTTGACAATAAAACTGTAATTTCTCATCGATGAAAAGGATTACAAAAAATAGTATAATATCTTACCATCGGCGAGTAAAACGCACAGATTGAGCAAAATCCAGCGTCCCATCATCTGCGGTGTTTCTTCTGTTGCTATGGAGTCTGTATTTTTTCCTGCCCCCCAAAAAACTCGATATATTTGATATTCAATGTAAATATATATGTCGGATAATATATAGGCTACACCTATAGGCACAACATAAAATGGCAATAATCTTTGTTTCTAGGCTAAATCACGTGACAGTAGCCTACTGTACTGGGAGATAGCAACAAAAAGCGAAAGCAAATGCGGGATCGTCAAGCACACACACAGTGTAAAATAGCCTACATAACATTATTTTCGAAAAAAATATGTTGTGTCTTTGAATATAAGCTACATATTATATTTAAACAGACCTAAAAAAAAAAAAAAAAAAAGCCACGTGTTTTTCCTTAGCAGAACGTGATGTGAATCACTGAATGCCTGTGACGCAGTATAGTGAAACTGCTTTAAAGTCTTAGGTAGGGCCTATGACTGAACTAACATGAATACACCAACCTCGCTATTTGGCTCCCTCCACGCAAAGCACCATTTCAATTGAAATAAGATGATTCATCATCATCATCATTGATTTTAGGGAAACATTCAAATAAGTCGAAGGCAGGATTCATGCATTCCCCTATTCATGAAGTTTATGGACGCTTATTTTTAACCATAAAAACTACACAAAGCAATGTATACTTCAAAATACAGGTAAGGCCTTTGAATAATTGGTGTGTTTGTGTGTGTGTGTGTGTGTGTGTGTGTGTGTGTATGTAGGGGAGCGCGGGGCACAACCTAACGCGGGGCTAAATGTAACACGGACCTTTTACGTAGTTACTCAGGGTCACGCGGGTTGTGTTTACGATCTTTTTCTCTCGCTGACAGAAGACGGTCTCTCGTGGATTTGTGAAAATTTTTGGTAATATTTTGTGAAGATACGGGACAAAGAGTGTTTTGACACCATGTTAGTATTTTTTTTCATCATACGTATTTTTCTGTTTCTGAGTTGTGTGTGTACGTCACCAAATCTAACTTTATATTGCCTTAATCACTGTCTTGTTGGCTAAAACATGGCACCATTTTGAAACATGTCAGCAACTCCTAGCAACTGTTAGCTAGGTTTAAAATATTTTTTACACAGCGGGGTTAGTTGTAACACAGTGTTACAACTAAGCCGCCAAGTGTTCACAATATTGTAGGCTATGGGATTTGTTTACTATATTGATCACTTGTTTATTTATTAAAAATATTGCCTGTTTTCATGTAATAAACACTTTAAAATGTGTTAAGCTTGTTTTTTATTATTATTACTGTTACTATTAATAATAATAATAATTTTGCATGCAAAACTGTTCAGCCCTTTCCTATATCTCTATCCATGATATTGATCCATAATAGAAGGATGATTGGATTAGGGATGTATGTATGGTTATCTATCTATACAGATGTACAAACAATATCAAACTATACAGATAAAATAGTACTGAATTATGTGTGTTACACACAAGTGTTACAACTAACCCCTCTGTCTGTTACAACTAACCCCGCATATGGGGTAAGTTGTAACATTTGCACTTCTGTCACTTTCAGTGCAACTGTACGAAAATGGAAGGTCCTAGAAAAAAACTTTAAGTGTTCATTTGTAGCAGAGATGTGTATGTTTCTTGTGTAAAAAAATAAAATAATCTAACCTAATTATTTTTTTAATAATTGAGCCAAAACCAAAATGCGTTAGGTTGTGCCCCGCTCTCCCCTATATATGTATATGTATATTATATGTATATGTCTATGTTGGAGATCATTTTCCACCTGCAAGAACAGTAAGTATTGAAAGCTAGAAGATTTATTGAATATTGTGAAATATGTGGTCTTTCAGTGATGTGTGGTCAGCTTTGGGGGAGGATTTGAGGATACACACACACACACACACACACACACACAGACACACACACACACTAGATTATATCTCACTTCTGCTATGTCGAAGAAGCAGTCTGTTTTCAGACACTTCCAGCGCATTCACATCTTAGGCATATTGTGCTCAAAGAAATGGTTCATGTTGTCGTTCTGTTCTGCTTGTGGATTTACACACTGTCTGGTAAGTAATACATGTGTTTTTTATTTAGTTTTTATACAGAGTAATAACATGGAGATGCATTATTTTCAGATATTTTGAAAATGATCAAGTATTATTTATAAATTCTCCTTTGGATTCAGGACTATCATCAGATTAACTTTAGAGATTTTAGCTTTTAATTTATGTTAATTTAGTTGTTCATTCGTTTGGCTTCTTCTGTTCTTCATTTTACTTTTACATGGTACTGATCCTATGTAAACCAACATAAAGTTATCTGGGACACTTGATCTGTAAAAATCTCTGTTCTCCAGGAGTGTTTGCAGGTACAGATGCAGTGAAGTCAGTGTCAGTGACGGAGGGAGATTCAGTCTCTCTAAACTCTAGTCTCACTGAAATGATGGATGATGATCTGATTCTGTGGAGGTTTGGAGATGAAAACACTTTAATAGCTCAAATCGATGTACTGGCCGACACCATGACTGTTTATGAAGATGGTCCTGATGGGAGATTCAGAGACAGACTGAAGCTGGACGATCAAACTGGATCTCTGACCATCACACACACCACAACTGAACATGCTGGAGATTATCAACTTCAGACCAACAGTGTAAGAAAGAGTTTCAATCTCACTGTCTATGGTAAGTTAAATCATTTTTACACACTTATTTTTTACTTTCCTTTTCAGTCTATTGAATACTTTCGTTTTGAGCAGTGTATTGTGACATCACAAACTTTCTCAACTCATTAAAACACAGTAAAAAAAGCTGCCCTTTTATTTACTGATATGATTTATTCTAATCTTTCTCAGCTCGTCTGCCGGTTCCTGTCATCATCAGTAACTCTTCTAACTGTTCATCTTCATCATCATCATCATCATCATCATCATGTTCACTGGTGTGTTCATCAGTGTTGAATGTGTGTGATGCGACTCTCTCCTGGTACGCAGGAATCAGTGTATTGTCCAGCATCAGTGTGTGTGATCTCAGCATCAGTCTCTCTCTACCTCTGGAGGTGGAATATCAGGATAAAAACACCTACAGCTGTGTGCTGAACAATCCCATCAGCAACCAGACCACACATCTGGACATCCACACACTCTGCCACACATGTGCAGGTACCACAGCACTGATCATATATGTGTGTGTTTACTGACCTGATCTCTGTCTTCTGTTGTAGATCAGATGTGTTCACTTCTTTGTTTATCATTACAGAGCCGGACACACAGTCTCCTTCTCCTCCTCCAGTGTCTCTGATAGTGTTGATCTCTGCTGGATCTCTGATGATTGTTGCTGCAGTCGGGATATTTTGTCTTTGCAGGAAATGTAGAAAAACTGATCAAGAAGGTAAGTGTTTGGCATTTATTTATTAAAGGAACACTCCACCGTTTTTTCATATTAAACTATGTTATTCCCTTAACTAAGACGAGTTGATGCATACCTCTCTCGTCTCAGTGCGTGCACTCAATCGCTCTGGTACGCGCGGCGAAACTTTGATAGCACTTAGCTTAGCCCAGTTCATTCATTAGGATCCAAACAGAGATGAAGTTAGAAGCTACCAAACACCTCCACGTTTCCCTTATTTAAATACAGTTACACGAGTTACACAACCAAGTATGGTTACACAAAATAAAACGTGGCGCTTTTCTAAGCGGGTAAAATGGATAACTATAATGTATGGCGGAATAGCACGTGCAGCACTTCGACTCGGCGCAGTAATATCATCAGGAGAGAGGTATGTATCAACTCGTCTTAGTTAAGGGAATAACATAGTTTAATATGAAAAAAAACGGTGGAGTGTTCCTTTAAATTATTTAATATAAAATTTCTCAAAATGCATTAAAACACAGGGTACGTACAAAGACTCGAATTTTACTTGCCATGGTACATGTTAGTGATGTGACAATAAAAGTGATTTGATTTGATTTGAAGACAAGACAGAAATGCAAATCTGCGTATGATACGTGTGCAAAATATGCAGAACTCAGCTGGTGTTTACATTAATTTCTAGAATAGCAGTGACTACATAGATCTATATGAGGTACTATTGAATTAATACCTTTTCTTTGCATGACACATTGACAGTGCAGTACAGAACAGCTCTTTCAGCATTATCCTGAACATTGTATTCATTTTATGTCTCATTGAACGGAAAAGGCTCTCGGGAGTGCATGTAACCATCACATCCTTTTCATTTTTCCCGCCAAAAACGTCCAGAGTTCTTCACATAGAAATCAGTCTACAGGCTTTTGTAGACAAACAGGAAGTCAGAGAAAGTCTTGTTTTTTAAGTTTCACACATTGCCAATAAATATGTGATTAATAGGCCTACATGAAAATCCATACATACTGTACACCCCCTTTAATGCTTTGACAGCCCTAATAATAACACATACAGTATGTTGTGAAAAGTCAGATCTACTGTAGTTAAGAATAAATTGTTGTTGTTGTTTAATGTATCTTTTATTTTTGTTTAAACAGATCAGACTCTTGAAAAAGAGATGAGCCAACGTTCATCAAAAGAAATGCACATAAAACGGTAAGATGAGTTATAAAAATTATAAAAAAATAAAAACATATATGTGTGCGTGTGTGTGTGTTTTATTATTATTGTATTATTTACAGAATTTTAAAGAGGACCTCACTTTTTAATGCTCCTCATTTTAGATGACCAACAATCACATACATATTTAAGAACTGGGATGTGCTGTGTGGAGGGCCTGAAGAAGCTCTGCACTGCTGTCCTCTACCTCTTTTTAATGCATCTCATCATACATTTAATCACACAATCAATAGGGAAAAGGGTGGTGCTTGGGATGGATCTGAATAAGTTCTACCCCCTGCGCTGCACCTCTTTTAATGCACTTAGACCTCATTTAGACTTAGAAGGCACATATTACAGGGACAGTGGGGTGTGTAAATGAGCTGGCCCGTCAGTAGGACAACAACTGATGTTGGGAGCAGGGGAGGGCAGAGGTGGGGAGGATTTCTGGGTTTCCCCCATCCCCACGAAGCCCCACTCCACCCCTGGGTTTACTGTGTTCCTCGGCCCCGGTGAGGGCTGGAGCAGTCTGAGGAAAGATCCGTTGAGCCTGACCCAACCCAACCCAACTCATCCCCTCCTATAACTATGGGACAGTACTTTAACTTTAATTATAACAACCAATACTACACCAGTCCTGCTGATCTCAACATTCAAACACAGAACACTTAATCATACACAAACATACACGCACGGTCATGTTTATTCCTACGCACTCACACACACACACACACACACAGGTTTATTCATACGCGCACACACACACACACACACACACACAGGCACTCGCACGCACATACACGCCCTCCTTTTCCACCCTTATGGTAACCAACCCCTTTTTTTTTTTTTTTTTTCCTCTTTTCTTATGTTGAATGTGTGAAACATGCTCTCTCCATATTTTTCCATATAATATCAAACAATCATTGTATGTTGTATGTTTTATGTCTTTTACACTTTGTTTGGGTTTTGTACGTGTGAAGTTTTGCCAAAGAGGAAGATCAAGTAGAGTATGCACCCCTTGCCACGAGAAGAATTTACCAAAATGGACCCAGAACGTCCTGCGACAAGCTTTCCAACTCCTGCTGACAAGTTCTTTAAAACTAGACGAGTTTTGGGGTTGTTAACTATCACTACATGCAACACCTAAAGAGGACACTGGACTAAGATGAAACTTTCTAGAGTGTATGTGTCGACTTGCGCATGCTATCAAATGGAGTATAGTTTGAAAGGCTACGCATTTGACTGTACCACAAACGCTAGTGTACAGGAAAAAAATATGAAGTATACATTAAGCTTAAGCCCTTGCTGTCTTACTCCAAGTCCATACTTTAGATACGTAACGCCGCTTTGACTGTCGGGAAGAAGTCTGCTGTGCAGTGCGGCTCGGCAAAAGTGTGCATTGTGGGCGCATATCGGACACTAAGGGCTCACAAGCACCCTTCTGAAACCTAAAATGACAAATGGGACACACTATGGTCACACATGAAGTGTGCCATTTGGGACAGGGCCACAGCTTTTTCACGATTGGCCGATTCACCGAAGACAATGAGACAATCCGGGTACTTTTTGACTTTTATTCAGTACTGTGAATTCAGACATAGCCTACTTATACTGTTTTTTGTTGTTGTTTTTTTACTGTCTATAGTAGGCAAGTATGCCATTTCAGATGCAGCCAATTTTCTATAACAGTAAAAAGTAATATCATATAGCATAATCTTAATGTAATATTGTGTCCTGTTTAGCAAAATAAAACTGACAAAAGATATAGACAGACTTTATTGGTATTCAAATAGTATATTCTTATGTTGAACTTAATTCTTGCACATACACCACTGCATTAACCAATACACTGTCATGAAAAACGTCTGAGATGTCTGTGTATTTGCATCTAATCCACTCCATCTGTGATAAAGTTGCCTACGCACGTCTCTACAGGAAGCAGAAGGTGTTTGACTTCAAGTCTCTGTTTTCAATTCCTCCCCGACTGAAAGCAGCAGATCTCACCGGTTCAATCCAGCTGAAGTCAGAAACATCTAATGTTGATTTGGCTTAAACAATGAGGAAACTCATGATTTAGTAGCGGTCAGATGACACCTGGAGTTGACCTTTTTTTGGAAACCCCAGTGAGTTTGAGCTTCTGGCCCACTAACAGTTTGAGTCACATTGAAACCTGAGGTGGATTTATTTACTGCTGAGCTGCAATTGTGGTTTGACTTGTTAGGTGGATAAACAGCGTGTTTATGAGACTGTGTCTACTGATGTGTGTGTGTGTGTGTGTGTGTGTGTGTGTGTGTGTGTGTGTGTGTGTGTGTGTGTGTGTGTGTGTGTGTGTGTGTGTGTGTGTGTGTGTGTCAGAGGTGTGAACAGCGTTGAAGAGCTTTTTCCATTCCGGCTCATATGAAGGTCACAGTCGACATAAAACAGCTTCACTACAAAATGCTGAACCTATCAATACAGTCTGACTGATAAAATATTATCTTAGAGTTAGACAGTGATATGTTACTGTGTGAATGTGAACATGTGACAATATCATGCGTAATCGATACTTATTACTTATCAATACTAATGCATACGCTTCTCTCCATGACCTCACATATGGAGGTTAAGCAGTGCTAGTTTCAGTGGTTATTTCTAACTCCAGTATACGAGAAGCTATTTCTACGCAGATCTATTCTTTATATCACACCTTTTTTTATAAAGTTCATATCCTGTTTTTTTCCTGTCAATGTCATGGGGACATTTTTAAGAATAAACGGAATTTACTGTTAATTTACTGTTGCAAAGTTTATATTATAATTCTGATGTCAGAGTATTAAATAATTTCTTTAATTTTCATCAGTCTCAGGAGTAACTTGTAGCAAAAAAAATTTCAGTGCTGCTTTCCAAAGGCAAAAAGCAGTAACTCCACATTTAGTTAAAGGGGTCATGACATGAGAAACCAAATTTGCCTTGATCTTTTGGTATATAAGAGGTCTTTGTACCATTAAAACGTCCTGCAAGTTTCATAGCTTAAGACGTCCTCCCCATTATAAACGAATCATTTATTTAATCAAGCTCTAAATACAGCTCGTTCTGGATCCATGGTAAGAAGTGACGTCACGGTACGAAGTGACGTACCAGCGTTTGCATACGACCGCCTCCAGCACAAGACAACTACGCTCATTTCGTATCATTGTCGCGCCCGCACGCTGCGCGCCTCACAAGTGTTCAGTCGACGGGCAGCGAGTGGGTCTGTGTGTGTACAGGGAAATTACGATGCCGCAGATGTGCTGTTCCTGGCTGTGGACAAACAACATCTTTGAATACGCTGCGAAAGATCCAGTCATCAGGGAAAAATGGATGCACTTTATTTTTTGCGGACGTCCCAGTCACGGCAGTGTTAGTTTAAGCGTTTGTTCTATACATTTGAAGGATGACTGTTTTGAGAACAAATCCCAAAATGATGCTGGCTTTGCTGGCAATGGGCTATTTGACTATTCTGGGCTCAACAACGACGACGCAAACTGTAAGTAATGTATTTAAAACTTTAAACTACTTTTTAAATACGCTGAATCCGCAAACGTTCTGGCTGGGGGCGTTAATAATTGATGCATAGGCACTGACGTTAGCCAATCATAACAGTGGGCGTTAACACTGAACTCTTAAAGGGGAAACACCCTCAAAACAGACTGTTTGAATCAGAGGATGAGAAACAGGGTGGGAAAAGGTCATAAATCACTACATTTAAAAAAAACAAACAAAAAAAAAACTATAGTAATACTATAATTGCACCTAAGGGAACATAATAATAAAATAAAAAAAAAACATGTCATGACCCCTTTAAGTTTTGTCTCGGTGGGCGTGATATTGAGTCAGTCATAATGACTCTATTAAAACCTTTACAGGGAAAAAAAGAGTCTATTTTAAGAGTCTATGGGGAAAAAATCTGTCAACATCTTCTAAATGAATGGCTGTCCATGTGAAGATATGATTCTGCCCACGTATTGGTGTAAAATGTTAACAAAAGCGTTAATTCACCTTTGACTAAGCCCCGCCCCCCTTAGTTACTGTTGCTACGTCCGTCAACTTCATCTGGGTTCTGGTTTGGTATCAACATGGCTTATGCTGTGACGGCTCTTCCTGCTGAAATTTTATCAAACTTTTATAAAGCAGCAAATAAAGTGTCCGATAGAAGTAGGCAAAAGGGGCTCAGTGTGCGTTCGAAGGCTATATTCAAGACATACCGGAGAAACGCAAGCAACAACAAGGCATCCAAATAGAGGCAAAAGCATAACGGTCACAGTCAAAAAATGAACCACCGCATATCCTAATGGAGACGGAGGCTGGGACTCACAATATCAGGAGAAACACTGTTCAAAGCTGGGTCTCTATTCACTTCTATAATCGTTATTACAAAGCAAAAGGACTACGCGAGTATAAAGTTGTATTTATTAGCAGCGTGTGCTAGCGTATCAACAATTAGGGTAGAGAACCGAAATCATAATCTAAACCAGCATAAAACTGTCTAACTAGTATAACTTCACAGTAAGGTTAAAAGCTAAATTTATCTTAGAGCAAAAGTGTGCTTGTTGATCCTTGAGGGGTTTCGCTGACTGTGAGGACGTCCACACAGTTTAATCCAAAAACGACACTTGTCAGGATTTGACTTCGGTTTTGGGAAGGGAAAAAGACGGACACCCCCCTCCAACCTCTCTGGGAAACACGTATCTGTGTTACAAATGCCCCAGGCACAACGTTTAACCATATTTTTGATAAAACTACGATGGTAGTAGCCTGCCGAGACCAAAAATATGAGACGCCTGTGTTAAAGTCAATGGAGCGCTGTGAAAAAGTGTGGGAGCTCGTTCTTGGCTGCGCTGTGATTGGTCAATCTACATTCTAGGGCGTGGCTTAGCCAAAGGCGAATTGACCATTTTAACCAGACAAACCTTGACACTTTTTTGTGTTTTTTTTATTCATTAGAAAGACTTTCACTGTTAATTAGAGCACCATCTAAAGTCCAAAATTAGACTACACATCTGGTACAATAACACCTCAGAATTTGACAGATAAGGTGAGCTATGAATACATCTCACATCAGAGAAGCATAATAAACATGAAAGCGTTGTTGTTTTTCATATTCTTTATGACTGTAATTTCCAAACACTGGAGTCCACTTTAGGAACACTGACAGGACCTCTTTCGTGAAACAGGAGCTAAACAGATTTCTTAATTATCCAAATCATTCAATAATGTTCTCAAAGGGTTCACACAAAAACTTTATTTATACATTGTTTGTAGGAGTTTTTTTAAAATGTCTTCATAATGCATTTTCATAATGCATAACAGCATTTTCGAACATCCTTTAAACGTTAGAATGACACCTAACTTTAAATGAATAATGTTATGTGGCCGTTTCAAAAGAACGTCCTTGGAAAGTGGGAAAGTTTTGTGCCATGTACCATTCCTAACTTTTCTCTGAAATATATGTAAAGGTTAGGCAAGTGTTAGAATTCAACGCTTTCAAAACAATGTTTATGAAATCACTTCATATTGTCAGTAGTAATTGATGAACATTCTCATTATGTTGGCAAGATTGAACAAGATTCTTTGAATGTCCTTTAAATATTAAAAATCACTTACTTTCTGGCTTAAAGTTAGTTCTTTCATGACAAGTTGTATGCTATGTCAAAATTTGATGATCTATACAGGTGGAGCTGGGGAAGGTGGAGGGTTTCTGAAGCGCGCTGCACTGCTAAGGCAAATGCTTCCCAAGTATTTGAAGGTGAGCAGTGAGCTCATTGGCTTATTGGGAAGTGACGTTATCAGTTATTTTGTTTCCATACAATGAAAGTTCATGGTGATTTATTATAAAGCTCCCAAATAAGGCGCTCATAATTTTCTGTTTCAAAAAATTGGTATCATCCCAAACAGCAAAAAAGTGTCGGCCCAGATCCAGCCCATAAATGTAAGTGTGGAATCCAGTTGCTGTTTGAGATTTTTCTGACTTTGAAACTACCTGTATTTTTTTAAAATTTTGAGTTCCTGGCAGTGACTAAAGTCAGCTTGTTGAAAATCACCATTTTGTCATTACTCATTTGTAATTTCAGAAGTCCAGGTCCACTGGTGTAATACTACGAAAGCTGTGATCCGATTGGTTGTCTCTGCTCTAGCGGGCGTGGCTACCATGCCTGTTCTTTATGACCTCAGATCTACACGAGGTTGAAAGGAGAACATATAATACAAATATTGTGACATATGTTGAAGTTTTAAATTCAAGATATCAATCAAATCAACATAATGTGGTCTAAAGGTAAACGTTAGTAATGCAAAACAAAGATTTACTTACAAATGTTTTACTCAATACTATATACTTGTGCTGGGGTCATCTGGTGACCAAAGATTCTTCAATATTTCTTTAATACATTTAATAATTTATTAAATGCCTTGCATTTCATATTATTTGTCAATGATATGTTTTTTAATATATTTTATGTTGCTTTGCATGTATTTCCTTTATCACCGTTAACTGTACGCAGCAAATCTGCATTTGCTTTGGCAACAACAACAAAAACATTTGTCAAGGTAATAAAACACCTTATAATTCAAACTGAAAATGAAATATCAACTGCTGAACTGATATACATCTATGAATCATATGCCCATATATATGTAGGCCTATTATAATTGAAGGAGTGTCACAGTAACAACAAGCTTCATTTGGCCTGATGTTACCAGATGTTTAACTTAATGAATTCTAATTATTATTGAAAGATTTCTGTACTAATTGTGTACATTGTAATCTGTACATCTTACCCCAATAATGGTCTACTTTAAACTTTCATTACAGACCAAAAAAATATAATTAATTGTGTGAATAAAACACATTTACAGCATTTACCCACACAGACAGTGCAAATAATGTACACATCATAACACAAAAATGAGTTCTAAATATTATTAGTTTATTCATTCTTTATAGTAACCTAAATAGTGCAACTTTGTAAATATTTTTCCCATTTATTTTGACAATAGAGATTTTACAGAAATAGTTTTAAGCCTGAATCAAATCATCAAACTCAAATATGAATTAAACAGGATAAATTTCTCTATGGTGGAAATGAATGGGATGAATGGGATTGTATCTTCCAGAAAACTTCTTTGTCTTTAACAGTAAAAGTGCTGCAATAGTACCATTATGAATATTTAGTTATACAAGTTATACATTGAGTACAGTCTACAGACATAATAACCCACAACCATTAACAAAAACACTTCCTATTGTTTTTGTTTAATACCATAAACATGTACAATATAGTTGAAATAACTGCCCTGCAAAACTGAGGTAGACATCAGACCTACAAAAGAAAAGAAATACAAAAGAAATACAAAACCTGTGCTAATTGAAATAAATCAAGTTTATAAAAATATTTAATCCAATATTTGGTAATAATACAAGTCATTTTTGTGTAAAAAAGTATGATATCAGATATTTGTCCACCTTTAATGCAATATTAAAAATAAATGAAACAATCACAAATAAAAAAAAAACACCTAAATGACCTTGCGTAAGTGTGCACACCGTAATGGGGGATGTTGAGAAATGAACCAACCATTCAAAGTCTTACTGAAAAGTAATTAAAATCCTCCGGTTATCATTAAAGGGATGTGTTACGAATGGCCTTGGGCGGTTGGAGGCTCCAATTGACAGCGGAGACAGTGGTCATGGTTAACAGGGTTTTTATTGCAGTGCAGGATGACAATCACTCAGGATTGATGGGACGAGAAACAAAACAAAACAAACAAAAACTTAGATGCCACAAAATATCGATACAAAACATAAGGTCAAAGCAATCTACATCAAATAAGCAAAACCTGACCTGTATGTGCAACTGTACTACATAAGCAGTACTTTCCCAGAGTCCCCAATTGCAAACTCAGCACTATTCATGGTCTGCCTAGACCTCTCCTCACCTCCTATCTCTGAACTATCCTACTAACTTTCTGGAGTCATTTTATAGGCCTGACTCCTCCCACTCGGGAACATACCACCTGGAAGATAACATAGTTCACATACTTTACAGGAGTACATAATAATAATAATAATAATAAAGAAAACAAAAACAAAAGTAATAAATACAAATGAACATGCATGCAAGAAAGCATATCTGCAAGTACACATATTCACGAAAACACATAACTCAAGAAACTATGAGAATAAACTCTTCGGTGACGTCACTCACATAAACGCGCCATAATTTGGCGCGGATACAAAGATCTATAAATAGACCGGATGTCTAACCAGACAGGTTTGGCCAAGGACTCAACATGTGGTAAGCATCATCTATATCTCTTCCACTATTCAATAAAATATGTAAATCAAATAGCCTACTCGTGGTGGTGATTTATTTCTGTACGAGGAAAGACAATTCTATTATGCCATCATCATATGCACTCCTATTACGGTTGCTAGTTCTCATAACTCCGATAAAACCACATACAGGACATCATACACAAGTTAACAACACAATGATATCAAATGTTACACAGGTCAATGCATACATGAATATATGTCGGCTAACAGACTGTAATACATGACGCCGGTGTATGCGCGTAACGTGCATGTGTGCGTGTAGTCCGTGTGTGTGTGTGTGTAGTCCGTGCACAGTCGCAGGCTTACCCTGTGACAGGATGCTAATTATCCATGATTTAAAATAAGCCGTTTCTGTAGGATTTTATTAGCTATGGCCAAAAGTATTTACAAACCATTAGATGTGCCGTGGAATACCATGAAGGAAGTCATCAACCAGTGGAAAACAACATAAGTGTCGGCCCAGATTCGGCCCACATCTGGTATACGCGTTGAACCCACACCAGATGTGGCCCAGATGTGGGAAGACACCGGTATGTTGCTGTCTGGGTAGGGTAACAATGACATTCCAAAGAAAACTGATGTAAAAACAAGACGAAAATGATTTTAAGAAGTCTGCCAAGATATCCAGTAACAGGTCATTTAAATGTGCTTTTAAAAGTGCTTTGTCATATATTGTAACAATGTAACTATTTTCGTAACAATGGATCAACTGGAATCATGCTTCTGGGAATCCTGTTGGGACGCCAGTCGCCACAGACCTGAAACCTAATCATACATATAATTAAATACAGATTTTATTAGCACAATAAAGACGATGTTTTCCTCTCACTACAGTGTCTGTAAGTGATACTTGCCTTTCCTCTTGCGATAAAGGTAGTACATCACACTAGCAGCTGCAGCTAACATCAGCAGAACAGCAACACATATTCCTGCTAAAACAACTGAAGACAGACCTGAGCCTGGAACAAACGAGAGACAGTCATTAGTGTGAGTGAATCTGTCAGACTAACAACACTGTGACATATCAGAACGTCTGAGAGAGTTCACGTCAATCTCATTCAGTTTAAAGTGGAAAACTCTTTCATACAGACAGTGATGTCAGAAGTACCATCCCAGCTAACAAATATTTGTTCTACAAATGATTTCCAAATGTTAAGTTTTGGTCATGGAAACATTTTTTTAAGGTTACTATGATATTCCTGAAATTTTCTTTTTATTTAATTGTTATTAACAACTTAACATTCTAGGAACGTTGATTTGTAAGATTCTAAGAACATAAAAATCCAGTTTCTAATTAATAGAACATTATTTAAATGTTAGAATGAAGTTCCTGAAACTCATTCAAACAACTGCTGTTAACACGCAGAATCACTGAAGGAAAGAGAAACACAAGAACTACAACTGACTTCACACACAGCCTTAGATGAACAGCTGAAGAGAAAAGAAGACTTTACATCTCTCGATCTCAACTAAACTACTCTTTTAAAACAGCCACACAACCTTATTCATTTGGAGTTATTGTTATTCTAATGTTTAAAGGATGTTTTCTCCCAACATGAAGACATATTAAAAACATTTCTGTAAAAAGTTTCTGTGCAAAACTTTTGAGAACATTGAGGACCAGAAAACGTTGAACAAACATTCTATTAACATTACTGGAAGAACGTTTGTTCATAACTTTGACAGAACCTTGCCAGAACATTTAGCCAATTCCCTGTTAGCTTTCTTCATTTCCAAGTCATCAAGTAAATATACCGGTATATACTGTATATACAGTGCTATGCTTAAGTTTAGACACCCATGCTAAAGTTGACTAAAAAGAGGAATAAAAAATCATATTTTGGAAATTGAACTTAATGCCTTAATTTAAAAAAAATAGGAAAAATCCAACCTTTAAGGACACCAATTTTCTTTGTGAATGAATAATGTATCGTAAATAAATAAATGTTCTTGCTTAAAATACAGGGTGCATAAGTTTGGACACCCCTATGTTAAATTCCCATAGAGGGAGGCAGATTTTTATTTTTAAAGGCCAGTTACTTCATGGATCCAGGATACTATGCATCCTGATAAAGTTCCCTTGGCCTTTGGAATTAAAATAGCCGCACATCATCACATAGCCATCACCATACCTAGAGATTTGCATGGGCTACTTTCCATAAGATCATCTCTCAATGCAAATCAAACCAGCTGTTAGGCTAACTGAAATAAAACCATGCCAATCTCCAGGTATGGTGAAGGTTGTGTGATGATGTGCGGCTATTTTAATCCCAAAGGCCAAGGGAACTTTATCAGGATGCAGAGTATCCTGGATCCATGAAGTAACTGGCCTTTAAAAATAAAAATCTGCCTCCCTCTATGGGAATTTAACATAGGGGTGTCCAAACTTATGCACCCTGTATTTTAAGGAAGAACATTTATTTATTTACGATACATTATTCATTCACAAAGAAAATTGGTGTCCTTAAAAGGTTGGATTTTTCCTATTTTTTTAAATTAAGGCATTAACATAAATTTCCAAAAGATGATTTTTTATTCCTCTTTTTAGTCAACTTTAGCATGGGTGTCTAAACTTATGCATAGCACTGTATATATATATATATATATATATATATATATATATATATATATATATATATATAATATAGCAATATCATGTTTCTTTATATTCCACAGTGACAGTGTTTTCACTGCCAGATGGACAATTGCATGAATGACTAAAGTACACTTACCAATGACGATAACATCAAAGCTCTTTACACTGCTGATGCTGCGACGAAGACGACGACTGCTGCTTCTGATGATCTGTAGATTATAGAGTCCAGAGTCTGTGGTTCTGGTGTTCATGATGGTCAGAGATCCAGTCTGATGATCCAGCTCCAGTCTGTCTCTGAATCTCTCAGGAAAATTAACATCTGTGTAGGTCTTATTGGGATCTCCAGTGATTTCAGCGATGAGAATGTTATTATAATACCACGTCATCACATTATTTGGCTTGTTTATTACACTGGGATCTAAAGTGACAGGTTCTCCCTGCTTCACAGATTTTGTCTTCATTTTATCTTGTTCAGTTGCAGGAACACCTGAAACACAAACAAACAGCTGATTGAAAGATTGTTTTGGGGAAAGAAACACCACAGCAAGAAAAAAACGTGAAAATACTTGTGATTTTCTTGTGAATGTATAAATTGCACATTCTTTCTTGACCTTCAGTCTGTAAAGCAACATTTATTTGTTGGGGTCCAAGGACAGAAGATACCGCTGTAAAAATCAAATGCACTTTTTTTTTTTTTTCTATAACGGTACAGGCTACAACAAATATTTTTTCGAACCTGTCCCAGGAAATTTGTCCAATATACACAAAATTTGGCATATATCACCTAGGTGTCATAGGTCATCTGTTCTTGTCGTAAGGTCACTGCTTATGACAACATGTTGTTAGCCTACCAGAACTATAGGTAATAACCTTTTTTTCAGGCCTCTTATTGGCTAACATGGCTTTACGGTAAGGGTTATATCGACACCTGTTGGTTTGGCATGCGCTTTGTAGTGCATTTTAGAGATTGATTTTTAAACCATGCTTATATGGACGAGTTTTTTTTTTTTTTTTTAACGAAGGAGGAACAACTCATGTACGTGTGGACTAGGTCTGAGTATCCAGAGTATTTTGGTTTGAGTTGAATAAAATCAACTGCCTGCAATTAAATTCAGCGCTTTTACCTGCTTCAACAGAAGAACAGACTGACTAAATGGATATAGCGGCAGTAAAGATCCTCCTCTCTCTGAGGAGCACATGCAGATGTTTTTGGAGCTTCAACATCTCGTCCACTATGATGACGCCAGTCTCTGCCTGTTTTTTCAGCTTTGAATCTGCAAAAACCAAAGCATGCCTGCCTGGAGATGGCCTTTGACGGATGTCATGGAGTTTGTGGACTGGGCCCTTTTTCACTGCGGATCCCCCTTTACCATCGGTACGATGGAGGAGGATCACAAAACCATGGTCCGCGGTGTGAGAATCGCCACTTCAGCCAAGCCCCCAGCAGAATTAAAGGAGAACTCAGTCGATTGTCGAGTTCACGCGCGTGATCATAGGTAACTAAACCTATGCGCGTGAACTCGACAATCGACTACTTTGGACTTCGACCGAAAACAGGATGTAAATACAGGTATGTGCGCTGGCTGAAATAACTCATTTTTATTCATATCTTTCACATCTACTGCAGTCAGATTCACTCGTGTTCACTCTGCAGGAATCATCTAACATGGCTGGGCACTTGTAATGACATATCAAAGATGTTAAGAGGATAAAAGCAGGTTTAAAGCGTGCCCCATTGTAGTCAACAGGGTGCAAATTTTAAAAAGAGGATAACACGGTGTAGGCAACACCGATTTTTGTCGTTGTTCTCTGTATTGACAGCACTCCACTTTTAATCTTTCTGCCCATCTTGAATTGGCAAAATGGCCTCCATTTTGTAACCTTCTGCCCAGTTCTTCAGCCCTGTCTTTCCTGGCTGCGGCCATGCTCTTCGGCTCTTCCTAAACTGTCTGATGTAAACTGTATCCTGGATCCACCTGGAGCTTCTAGTTCACCAGGTCCGCCCTGGAGTGTCAACTCTTCATCTCCAAGGCCGTAACTCCATCTCAGCCTGTCGACCAGTCGGCTCCACATTGGTTACTCACTCCCTCGGCTCCACCTAAGATGTCCGTCCCTAAAGCTCCTTCCTCATCCCTCCAATTCCGCCATTGCTTGTCCGTCACCATGGACTTCCAGGTCTTCATCTGCGACTCGCTCCTCCACCCCTCTGGCTCTGTCAGGCTCCACCTTCCCTCCAGCTTCACTTTGGTCCTCAGTTACAGCAGACTGGCTTCACCCTTTACTCCCTGGCCCCATCTCTGCTCAAACCGTGAGTGAGTGTCGCCTTTGGCTTGCTTAGTTGGGGACATTTAATATTCAACCACATTATTGATCTGCCTGCATTTGACACCATTATATGAGAACTGAATTGAGCTGGATGATGACATCTGTCATGATTCCTGTCTTGTGTGGACTTTTATTATTTCCTGTTTGTACCATGTTTTTGCAGACCTTTGTAGTTTCCCCTGCTGATTAGTTCATGATTGTTTCCAGGTGTATCTTGTTTCCTCATAACTTAGTTAAGCTTGCTTGTCCCTGTGTATTTATAGCCCTTGTGTTTCCTTGTTACTTTGTCAGTTGTTATGTGTAATGATTGCCTCTGTCTCTGTGATTCCCCAGGTTTTGTTCCTTTGCTCTTCGAGGTCTGTGTTCTCTGTTACTTTATTAAATAACCCTGCGTTTAGATCCTCGTCTTCGCCTGCTGTCTTCAACCCGTTACAACATCACTGTTTTCTCCAGAGGATCTTATATATATATATATATATATATATATATATATATATATATATATATATATATATTAGGGCTGTCAAAAGATTAATCGTGATTAATCACATCCAAAATAAAAGTTTGTGTTTACATAATATATGTGTGTGTACTGTGTATAATTATTATGTATAAATACACACACATTCATGTATATATTTAAGGAATAATTTCATTTATATACTGTATATACATATATATAATTTATATTATATATAAATATTTTAGATATAAATATAACCAATTTTTCTTAAATATATACATGATTGTGTGTGTTTTTATATATATAAATAATTATACACAGTACACACACATATATTATGCAAACACAAACTTTTATTTTGGATGTGATTAATCATGATTAATCTTTTGACAGCCCTAATATATATATATATATATATATATATATATATATATATATATATATATATCTTACAACAAAAATAAAATTAACTTACTTAAGCTGGACTATGACACTATTTTCTTCTAGATCTATCTAATATCTAAATAAAGGTGACACTAATGACTGTTCAGTGAAAGTGTTTTTCGTAATTTATTTATTTTTTGGCCTAGAATGACTAATGTATTGACAAAATTTATCTATTTCCAAAGGTGCTATAATCTAAGAAACGTTAAAAAAAAAAAACCCACTTAGACATTTTTCCATCAAGTGTACTTTGGATTCCTGGTGAACTAGGAACAATGAGTATACAATATTAGATGTGTTTAATAAGACGATAAGAGAAGGGGATCAGAGATGGTATGATGAGAAACTGACATCTCCAGAAAAAAACTGGAGCCCTTTATGCCTTTATTTATATACAGTAGTAGGCCTACAGGGCAGGATCAGATGCCCACAAGGATATTGACTATAACTTCAAAACTATTAAAATGATCAGCTGGAGAATGAAAGGACAATTCAGATTTAATTTATACTGTTTAAAAAAAGCAGCTCCAATTGACCGTTCGCATCAGTTTAAGCTTTCCGTGAACCGATCATCTCTTCCTTCTAGTTAAATTATAGCATCAAATAACATGAATGAACATAAGGAATGTTGTTTTAACCGCGGAAAGGCGTCAAATCCTTCAGACCCCAAGTTCAAATCCTCCCACGTTAATCTACTAACTCTCCTGACTGCTTTGTCCGAAAAATGGCGGATGGCGAAGTATGATTGGTCAGACTGCCTGTCAATCAAGCTCCCTGCGAAGGGTCAGTTCTCACTGTTTCCAAAAAAAATTACAAATGTGATTTAAATGCATATATAACTGCATTTAAACATTTGTTACATGACTCACCAGTAACAGACACACTGAAGATCTTTTCAGTGATGCTGCTGATGCTGAAGATCTGCAGTTGATAAACTCCAGAGTCTGTGTTTCTGATGTTCCTGACGGTCAGAGATCCAGTCTGATGATCCAGCTTCAGTCTGTCTCTGAATCTCTCAGTATCTTTATTACACTGAACATCTGTACAGATCTTACTCAGATCTCTATTGATTTGAGCGATGCGGGTGTCATTATAATACCATCTAATTCTGTCTTGTTGGGTTTTCACAACACCAGTGTTTAGAGTGACTGAATCTCCCTCCATCACTGACACTGACACTTCATCTGTATCAGCACCAGACACACCTGAAGAAGAAATTAATTTGTGATAATGCAAAAAAAATATACAATAGCAAAAAAAGTGCTGTGACTTTACATAAAACAGAACACATATCATAAAGGTTGTGGGTAAAAAAAAAAGAGTCTGGATTAAAAATATAATACATGACACATGCAAACAAACATACCGGATTTACATATTCACTCATCACCAGACAAACATAGGAGCCTCATCGATAATTTTAAACAACTTGATGAACATCATAAAATCTACATCCTGATTCATATTTTACCTCCCTTCCCTGTACATTTGGGCATTCATATCTGAGAAATTCACTACTAGATTGCACAAAAACTCACCATAGCACTTTCCTGTTAGGGAAATAGGTCTAATTAGGCCTATACTGTAGGTCATTTTCATTGTCATTCACGATCTGAAATTGCTCTTTTTATGTGCCAGCAGCAACCTCAGAAATGTGTCGAAAAAGAAATGTGATATCACAAACCCATTTCACTTAAATTTACCCTCGAATTAAAACAACAAAATTAAGAAATAATTAATCTCTTTTGATTAGAGCTGAGTCAGCTGACACAAAATCAAACTACGACACGTCACATTCGTCGTTCAAATCAAAAGAGAGATTGTGATTAATAAATGTTTTATTATACACACAAGCACACACACACGAGAAATAAAAAATACATTTCCATCGAATGTAAAGCATCTGACACCAAATTACGGCGTCGTGTTTTTTTGTTCGTTTTATCGACCGTAAAAGAGATTGTAACAAATAAATGTCTTACCTTCGTCAAGAAAAAAAAAAAGTCCTGACAGCAAAATAAGAATGTTCATTTTCACCATCTTTTGTCCGAAAATTAAACGCAGAATTTGTGAGAGAGAGAAAAAAAAACCCTGGCTCTTCCGGACTAGCGAGTCAAACTGAAAGTAAAACTGGTGGTATCAGCCTACAGATCTGCGCGGAGAAAACACATGATGACTGTCAACACAATAAAAAAAAAGTCTGTGAAAAATAAATTAAATATGACATATGTCACTAAAATGTATAAGCCCACAAATAAACAAAATGTGTTGGCTTTATTAAACAACCTTAATTTCTGTATACAGGAAAATTAAATCATTTTTACACTTTTTTTAATAAAAATTTTTTTGGGGGGATGGGACAAGGCATATCGATGAATGTACAATATAAATTGACGTGAATACGACAGATTTAGCAAAATGCTAATTTCCATCTGTAGTCCCAGACATGAAAAAAAGAAGAAGAAAAAAAAACATAATACCAAACAGACGTATAGAGCTAAAAATAGTTAAAAATGACTATGCTTGCATGGTAAAATACTTAATTGTTTAAAATATGTATTTTTAAGTGCCTGTGCATGTGCACCCTAAAGTGCTTGTTATGAATATACCCATTTTAAAGAGCATATTTTAAAGTGCCTCTTATCTAATGTTCACAGTTTTGATTGTTAATCAGCCATATTTTAAGTTGTTTCTTAAATGAAACAAAAGTGGGGGTTCCCTAAAATTACCGTTGGCAGTGTTCCAACGTGTGCAGCCGTTAGAGAGGACGTTTTGTTCAAAAGTAAACTTTCTAAAGTGTACTTCACAATTAACTATTTAAAACATCCATGCATGAACAGAATGAGATGGTACAGATTGTTGCAGGTTCAATGACCCGTGAGATGTTCAGCTATCAATCTGTGTATGTTTTCAATGATGCATTGTGGGTAAGAATCCGGTTTGACTTCTGACCTGTGACGCTTCTTTTTCAAACATAAGTTTTGCTTCAGTGTTTTATTTCATCGTACATCTGTTCTATCTCGAGAGGAAGTCAGACGGTGAGGTTAATAACTACTAGGACAGGAAGAAGCTCTCCACCTTCATGTTACATGCACAAGTTTGTTCAAAACGTCTGAAGAGATCAAACCACAGCAGGTTTCAGTTTGACTGATGAATATCTATACTATAGCTATATATAGTGTCATATGCTAAACTGATAATGTGAGGTTTTCAACTTTTTTGTTTTACCAAACGCAACAATTGACATTTGAGTTATTATAACTATTTTAAAACCAATAAGTTCTGTTGTCATAAAAATCAGGGAGATTCACTCAATATTCTTGTACTTGCATGTTTAACACAGCCAGGCCATTTCAAAAACTATCAGTGTTAAATGATAAAGAATTAGGAATGTATGTTTTCCGCCATTAAGTTAAAGTCTTCAAACAGTTACAATCGTAATAAGGGCCAGAGAGAGAGAGAGAGAGAGAGAGAGAGAGAGAGAGAGTGTGTGTGTGTGTGTGTGAACTATAGGAGGGGCGACGTCTGTCAGGGGACGATTCAGATTCACACATCAGATTATCAGTTCGAGTGTTTTTGGTACGTAGGTCAGACAAAGACAATGTTTCACGTGTTTGTTTTGTTCTGTTTGTGCTGTTGGGGTCCGAATGGTAAGTTATTAAAACATTTTACGGCTTCATTTCTTCAGTTTCAGAGCTGTAAGCTTCTGTTCAAATGACCCTGCTTTCATGCGAAATGAATGTGAGGATTCAGGTCCTGGGTTCGTGATCTCTGTTTGGGTAGAAATCCGGGAATTTTGAAAAGTAATTTAATTTTCGAATGACTATTAACATTTCACATCAAAAGTCACAGAAAAGTAATGGAGATTTCTCAAGAATGTAAACTAAAACTATTGGAGGCTTTGTCATCTTCGGATGCTTTCTAATGTCAGTTTTTTGGTGTGGGTTATAAATGACTGTTGCACATGAAAATGGAAATCCTCGACAGCCATAAAGATTAAGTTATTGGTTCACATATATCTGTTTGATCATTGAAATCATCTTTCATTTCTGTATGTGTGTGTGTGTGTGTGTGTGTGTCTGCTGCTGTTCAACAACTTACATATTGTAATTTGATTCAACTTACAAATTACAGCTTATTTCAGGCTTTATAAACAACATGAACCCTAATCTGTGATTATCTGATTTTATGTTTGTTCATCAGGTGTGTTTGGTGAGTCAGTGTCAGTGATGGAGGGAGATTCTGTCACTCTCAACACTGATCTCACTGAAATACATGAAGATGAAGATATACTGTGGATATATGGAGCTGAAAACTCTCTGATAGCTGAAATCAGTAAAACTGATGCAGTCTTCTCCACATCTGATGTTCCTGATGGGAGATTCAGAGACAGACTGAAGCTGGACAATCAAACTGGATCTCTGACCATCACACACACCACAACTGAACATGCTGGAGTTTATAAACTAGAGATAAGTGGAGTAAAACGATCATCAAAAACATTCAGTGTTTCTGTCTATGGTGAGTAGAAATTTGTCCAAACATTCACATGTTCTTGTTTTAGTTTTACATATTGAATTGTTGAATAATTTTACAGTTTGAGATGACAGACTGTACAAACACTTATTCAACTCTCTGAACTGAAAATAAGATTGATACGATTGATTAATTTCTGTTTATTTTCTCATATTTTCCAGCTCATCTGCCCACTCCTAACATTACCAGAGATTTTTCACAATGTTCTTCATCATCATCATCATCATCATCATCATCATCATGTTCACTGGTGTGTTCATCAGTGTTGAATGTGTGTGATGCGACTCTCTCCTGGTACGCAGGAATCAGTGTGTTGTCCAGCATCAGTGTGTGTGATCTCAGCATCAGTCTCTCTCTACCTCTGGAGGTGGAATATCAGGATAAAAACACCTACAGCTGTGTGCTGAACAATCCCATCAGCAACCAGACCACACATCTGGACATCCACACACTCTGCCACACATGTGCAGGTACCACAGCACTGATTATATATGTGTGTGTTTACTGACCTGATCTCTGTCTTCTGTTGTTTTGATGCGTTCACTTCTTTCTTTATCATTACAGAACTGGACACACACTCTTCTTCACTCTCACCAGTGTCTCTGATAGTGTTGATCTCTGCTGGATCTCTGATGGTTGTTGCTGGACTCGTGATCTTCTGCATCTGCAGGAAATTTAGAAAAACTGATCAAGAAGGCAAGTGTAATCTATAATTTTAAACAAGTGATATAACACACAATACTTTTCAATGTACAGTCTATTGTAAACAAGCTCTAATAATCATTTAATCACAGTTATTCTCATCAATTTTCTAGATAATACCCTCTTAGTTCCTTTTTATGGAACGAAACAAAATGAATATAATGTTATATATTTATTGTAATATAGTGTATAAATGTAATGTTATTAAATTTGGCAATTATTACACTCATCAAAATACATTTCTGAATAATATCACTGAATGTCTCACTGGCACATTTCTCAATCTTTATTTTAAAAAATAAAGTGCGAATATGCTATTAATTCAATAATAAATCAACTTCACTGCCCTAAGTTGTAAAGAAACATATCTAAGACAGTTGTGTTGTTCTAATGAATCTTGTATTACTGTTGTGCAGAAGAGATCACTTACGCTGAGCCAACATTCTACAAAAGAAAAGCACATAAATCGGTAAGATCATTTGTTCCTAATGTATGTTGTGTGTCTCTGTGTATCATTTCAGTGGCGAGTCAGATTTAGATGCGTGTGCTGGTCAGCAGGGCTTGACATTAAAAAATGTTGTTCACCAGCCACTGTGTCTATTGGTTTTCCCAAGTTAGACACTTAGCATTTTCACTGGCCACAATTTTGACGTCGATAAGATGGGGGAAAACGACCATATAGAGATTTGGCAGCAGGTTTATTAGGCTGCTGTCACTTTAAGACCTGACGCACAGATCCATTACACTGTTACACATGCGTTTTATTTTTTTTACAAAATTAATAATCTCGAAATTCTGCAAAAAAAATAAAATAATTTACAAGATATAAAATTGCATTTGCGAGAAAAAGTCAGAATTTTATGATAAAATGTCACATTTGCCTTTAAAAAATTTTTTATTCCGCAGTGAACAAAAAACAAACAAACTGGCAATTCTTAGATGAAAAGTCCGAAAATGTGAGATACCGTACACACAAAAAGTGAGATAAAAAGTGACAAAGTTGACAGAAACAGGCTTCAATAGATAATCTTCCATAAAAATCAATCCTCTGGAAGATTTTTTTATTTGATTTAAAATGTTTTATTATTATATTTTGTGTTGTTGCTTTATTTATACAGAACATAAAAGCAGAAGATCGTGTGGAAGAGGATGATGTGGTGTATGTTGCTGTCGCCATGAGTAGATGATCAAATGTAAACCTTTTTCTGAACACCATCCAGCTTGCTCTATGAACCTGTGGTCTCTGCAGAGTTTTGCGATTCAGGATCACAACATGGAGCAACAGAATTGAGCACAAATTCCAGTGGTGTAAAGTATTTAAGTAAATGTAGTAATGTCCTCAAGTATCTTTTTGGTTACTTTGTAGTTTTACCAAAGATATTAGTAACTTTTACTTTCTACTTGAGTACATCTTTGAACAAGTATATACTCTTTACTCCAATACATTTGTGAAGAGTAATGCATTACATTTTGCATGGCACCTAACTTTTTCTGCAGCAGTTTTTTGCTGAGATAAAGCAGTGATATCGCCATCTGTAGGGCATTGGAGGTACTATAACTTGTGCGTTTTGCCTTTACTCACCCAAACTTGAAGACTGCTTTACATGAATGCGAGTGCATTCGCTGGTAGTTGCTGAATCACAGGTGTTTCATATATGAGATGAGGGCGAAACCCAACACGTCCAGTGTTAGTGTAACGAGGTATGTTGTTATGGGAAGAAGGCGGGAACCGGCGAACATTCAAAGACTTTTAATAAATCAATAAACCAATACAGAAATGAAAGTATAAGCCAGCAGCCCCTCGCGAGCGACTGCTGGCCACACAAAACATAAATAAAACACAACATAAAATCAGGCCTGTTCCTCTCTCGATCTTCACTGTCGTCGCTCCTCCGTGAGAGATACGAGACCGGCGCGTCGAGCAGGTGCCGCTCATTATTAATCACGCCACCGGTCTCACGCCCCTCGACCTCGTCCTGCTCGACACAGTTAACGTTATTTTATTTATCTGTTATTTCAAATTTACTTTTTTTGAAGGATATTAGTTCATCTATGCTCTTTTTGAGCACTTGAGCTTAACTGAGACGAGTGTTTGCAGATGTTTAAGAGGCTGTTGTGTCGACCTTGATTTATTGCAATATTGAGATGTTCAGTTTTATTTTGATTTTTTAGAAAATAAACATGATCGCTCTCCTCACAAATCAACTGTTTCTTGTCTTTCACTGGCATGTATCTTGGGTGCTGAGTAGTTCATATTTGAGCCTACGTTCAGTGTGAGTAAATAAGTATAGGCTAATGTTAAAATCAAGAGTTTTACTTAAGTGTAACTTGTAATTGAGTCACCTCTCTTCACACCTCTGACGAATTCTGAAAGAAAGACATTTCATAAAATCCCAGCAGAGATACAGACGGATGACTCTGAGGGGTTTAGATGGACGAATGAGCAATTCATTGACTTCTAGCAAATTATCTAAATTAATGGCACATTACAGAATTTTCATGTTTGACTTTTAAAGCCTCAAAACTATTTTGTTTTCTATTAGAAAAAGTCTATACTGAACAACAAACAACAAACACTTCGCATTCTCATAATCAAAAAAAATTAAAAGGCAGGACTATGTCAAATTGTAAAACTGTATTAGTTAAAAGATTGGTTTGATATGTTTGATGGACAAACATCTTCTGCATGAGTGTGTGTCTGGAGGTTTGTGGTTGTTCATGCACTTTTATGTTGATGTGTCAGTCGCATGCTGTTAAAGGGTGTTTTTCCATTCCTGCCCACACGATGTTAACAGTTTAACTTCTGCTATTATTTAACAGTTTAACAGCTTTATTACTAAAACACTGCATTCATTCTGATGTTTGACAACAAAGGATTGCCTCAAGTCAAACTGTAAAATATGGAAATATCATACTGTTATGATCCTGAGTCATTTGTTCATGTAGTCCATTGTGTCTTGTGTATGTATGTTTGTGTTATATGTGGGCGGTGTCTTTGTGTATATTGTCTCTGTGTGTGTGCATGTTTGTGTTATATGTGGGCGGTGTCTTGTGTATATTGTCTCTGTGTGTGTGCATGTTTGTGTTATATGTGGGCGGTGTCTTGTGTATATTGTCTGTGTGTGTGCATGTTTGTGTTATATGTGGGCGGTGTCTTGTGTATATTGTCTGTGTGTGTGCATGTTTGTGTTATATGTGGGCGGTGTCTTGTGTATATTGTCTCTGTGTGTGTGCATGTTTGTGTTATATGTGGGCGGTGTCTTGTGTATATTGTCTCTGTGTGTGTGCATGTTTGTGTTATATGTGGGCGGTGTCTTGTGTATATTGTCTCTGTGTGTGTGCATGTTTGTGTTATATGTGGGCGGTGTCTTGTGTATATTGTCTCTGTGTGTGTGCATGTTTGTGTTATATGTGGGCGATGTCTTGTGTATATTGTCTCTGTGTGTGTGCATGTTTGTGTTATATGTGGGCGATGTCTTGTGTATATTGTCTCTGTGTGTGTGCATGTTTGTGTTATATGTGGGCAGTGTCTTGAGATATTTGTTGCTGCAGATATAAGGCCGCTGAAACACTCCACTCACCTTGTGATTGATTGTAGACTGTTTTGCTATAACTTTGTTTCGTTGTTTTGTCTAGCCTAGACTAGAGTATTGTATCAGAGAGTGTGGCATTGTGTTTGTGATTTTGGACCTGTGATTATTCTTGTTAACCCCTGAATTGTCACCCCTCTTTTTGGGAATGGACGTTAAAATGCAATATTCAAACTTAATTGGTTTTAATTCAAGAATGCTTTAGAATAAAGACCTAAGTTTGGTCTTGTTTTAAAGAAGTAGCCTATTGCTGAAGTGAAAGCACTTAAAAAAATGAAAGTTATGGAAGTTTAAACTTTATATTTATTCTTTTTTATAAAATATGTATTTTACAAAGAAAAATGACTCTAAAATGACTATAAAATCAAAGCCATATATCTAATCAAGTTGTGTTCCAAATTCCAAAGTTCCCATGAGATTTTGTTCCAAAAAAAAAAAAAAAGCCACCAGGGGTCCGTTCTTCGTACGTCGCTAACTCACTTAGCTGGATTTGATTGTTGGCGATTTGGCATGATCTTGGATTGTTTGGTTCTTCGACGCTCATCCTGGACTTGCTGTCATAGCAACAGGTGCGCAATCTTAAACCTGCTCGCGAGCAGGCTTATTTCATGTTAACAGGATTAACGTTAGATCCCGGCTTTATAAGCGGAGGTGATACGGTAAGTCTTTCGCAGCCATGTCTTGTCCGTTTTTACGTCAGGAACCTAGTTGCTGAAGGTGCCAGAATAATTCGAAGAGCTTTTCGAATTAATCGCGTTTTGCGAGATCGACAGGATCCTTTAGCGCAGCGCGATAATCTTCTGATTGAGAGATATCGTTTTTCTCGGGAGGGTGTCATCTACATTGTTAACTTGTTGGAGCCACACGTTAAATGTTCGACTCGTCGGAGTCGGGCTTTAACAACTGCACAAACAGTTTGTATAGCTTTGAGATTCTTTGCGAGTGGCACTTTCCTTTACACTATTGGAGATGCGGAAAACTTGGGGAAAAGTGCTGTATGTCGTGCCATTCGCAAAGTTTATCTGGCACTCAAACTGTTTTTAGGGGGCTTTGTGATATTTCCGAGCCACTTAAAGGGGTCATGACATGAGAAACCAAATTTCCCTTGATCTTTTAGTATATAAGAGGTCTTTGTACCATTAAAACGTCCTGCAAGTTTCATAGCTTAAGACGTCCTCCCCCATTATAAACGAATCATTTATTTAATCAAGCTCTAAATACAGCTCGTTCTGGATTCATGGTAAGAAGTGACGTCACGGTACGAAGTGACGTACCAGCGTTTGCATATGACCGCCTCCAGGCACAAGACAGCTACGCTTTAAGCGCAAGGCAACTACGCTCATTTCGTATCGTTGTCGCGCCCGCGAGCTGCGCGCCTCACAAGTGTTCAGTCGCCGGACAGCGAGTGGGTCTGTGTACAGGGAAATGACGATGCCACAGATGTGCTGTTCCTGGCTGTGGACAAACAACATCTTTGAATACGCTGCGAAAGATCCAGTCGTCAGGGAAAAATGGATGCACTTTATTTTTTGCGGACGTCTCAGTCACGGCAGTGTTAGTTTAAGCGTTTGTAGATACATTTGAAGGATGACCGTTTTGAGAACAAATCCCAAAATGATGCTGGCTTTGCCAGAAAACTGTTGCTCAAAGATAAGTCCTTGCCGACTATTCTGGGCTCAACAACGACGACGCAAACTGTAAGTAATGTGTTTAAAACTTTAAACTACTTTTTAAATACGCTGAATACGCAAATGTTCTGGCTGGGGGCGTTAATAATTGATGCATAGGCACTGACGTTAGCCAATCATAACAGTGGGCGTTAAAACTGAACTCTTAAAGGGGAAACACCCCCAAAACAGGCTGTTTGAATCAGAGGATGAGAAACAGGGTGGGAAAAGGTCATAAATCACTACATTTTAAAAGTTTTTTGTAAAAAAAACTATAGTAATACTATATTTGCACCTAAGGGAACATAATAATAAAATAAAAAAACCCATGTCATGACCCCTTTAAGACCACAGGCTGTGAAGCAGAATTTTTTTGCCATTGCAGGTACATTATAATTGTTAATGAAGATCATGCAACCATGATCATGCCAAAAAGTAGCCTAGGACTTACAGTATTTGTTCCTCAGGCTTCCCTAACGTGATTGGTGCCATAGACTGCACACACGTCCCCATCAGGGCCCCACCTGGCCCCAATGAAGGGGATTTTGTGAACCGAAAGGGATTTCACAGTGTAAATGTGCAGGTAAATTACTGTTACGATTCTTAATATTCCAGATTAGAAAAAAAAAAATTATATATATATAAAGTAATCAAAAAGTATGCAGTTGACGGATTACAAATATTTTAGATGGTGTGTGACGCCATGTTCCACATAACAAATGTGGAAGCCAAATGGCCTGGTTCTGTGCATGACTCCAGGATTTTCAGAGAGTCACATTTATGCACATTATTTGAACGTGGTAAGGAAAATTTATAATTTCAAACTCACTGTTTACATTATTTTATTATGAGCCTAACAAAACTGCATTTTTCAGGTGCTTACGATGGGATCCTGCTAGGAGACAGGGGCTATGCCTGCAGGCAGTATTTCATGACACCATTCCCTGACCCAACCCCTGGACCACAAACCCGTTTCAATGCAGCTCTAGCCAGGACAAGGGCACGCATTGAAATGACCTTTGGGCAACTAAAGGGAAGATTTCAGTGTCTGAAGGGTCTGAGGGTTGCACCTGACAGGGCCTGTGACATTATTGTTGCATGTGCCATCCTCCACAATATTGCCACCATCAGAAAGGAGAGGACCCCTGTGGTGCAGGTGCAGCCTGATGATGACCTCCAGCCAGTGCACTTGGACCAACCCAGTGGCAGAGCTGCACGGGACCGAATTGTGGGACACCATTTTTGATTTTTTTTTCCTTTTTCCTTTTCTTTTTTTACACACACAAACCATTAAATTAATAATACACAAGACAACATGCTTAGTTCCTTGAGTTTTATTTGAATTGTTTCTCAAAAAAAGCCAGTGATGGTCATCTTTTGCCTGCAATAAGAGATATTGTTATGCAAGGTCAGCAATAGTACGGTGTGAAAAATAGTGTTTTAGCACTTACTCTGAAGTTCTTTTTGAAGCAACTCAATCTCTAGTGCCAGTTTTCTCTTCTTTAAGGCGTCAAGTTCTATTTCTCCCCTTAATTTTTGTTTTTTAAGTTCAAAATACTCAATTTTCTGTTGAAGATTCCGTTTATAAAGGGTACGGATATCACCCTGTGCCATTTAAAAAAAAAAAAAAAAAAAAAAAAAAAAAAAAATCAACACAAGCCTCATGCAACAGAAATAAAAAGGAAAAGTAGACTGCCCACCTCTGTATCACTTTGTGAAGTAGGCCTTTCCGCAGGCCTTTCCGCAGGCCTTTCCGCAGGCCTTTCCGCAGGCCTTTCCTCCTGCAACTCATATTGCAGTCAGAAATAATTTGTACACAGCTATAAATTAAATTAAGTTATTTATGCACTTACAAGTACTTCCTCCAAAGGACAGTCATCTGAGAGGGTTTCTTCACTGTCCTGTGCAAAAGAAAAATGGGTATTACAAAGTGTTGCACTTTCTTCCCTTTTGATGTAAAGTTTTAAAAAACAATCCACTTACTGCACATGCTTCAGCCACCACTTTCTTGGGAACAGGTAAAAGTGTTGGTGTATTATGTAAAACTACACAAAAGAGGAGAACTCAATGGCATTACAATGAACTACACTAGGAAAAAATAAGATCAATAACATATTGCAAAATATATTTAGATTAAGTTATGCAGTTTTCACCTTCACAAGTCAAAGCAATTGACTCAATATTTCTCTGTTGAAATGACTGTACCAGCCATTTGGATTATAGACATACTTAATTTAATGCAGCACCAAATTATTTACAGTGTAGCAAGATGATTTAAAACTAATTTACCTGTAATTAAGGTGTTGCTGTTACTGGTCCCTGGCTGTTGGTCTAAGGAAGAGCTACCCCCAGGGATGCCCTCTATAATGGGTCGGTTCACATTTAACCCAAGGGCCAGCTCCTCTGCCGAGGTATAATGTGGGGGTGCAGGACCACCACCTGTTTTTTTCATATCAGCCTTTTTCTTGGTTGCTGTTATAAACAGACAGACACATCATTTAAAATGTTTTTGGTAAAAGAGACTAAACAGTAGAAGTAGAAAAGATTACCAGTTTGAAGAATATTCTTGTACTTCACTTTTACTTGTTCCCATGTTCTAGTGGGTCCTGAGCTGGCTCTGACATCAAGCAATTATGAAATTATTAAAATACAAGAATATATACTGTAATAAGTGATATAACCATAACATGGAACACTTACGCATTTAGTTTGTCTGCTACTTTTTGCCAGCCCTCTCTCCTGGCTTTTGCACACTTTAAGGTGTTCCCTGGCGTTTTAATTATCTTTTCAAACTCCGCATACCCTTCCAGTAATAACTCTTGCTCTGCTGAGGTGAAAAACTGAGCGCGCTCTTTGGCCATGATGAGCAGCCAATAGCAGCGTTGCTGATCAATGTTTCCACTATCGATACATGTCCCCTTTTAAACCAGCGCATGAACGCGCAATTATCTCACTAACTCAATCCAGTTATACTAATCATAACCGGCAGGTGTGTTCGAAGAACCTAATTAGCCAGATCATGATTACCACGATGATATCATCTTGGATGTCTCATTTGATCTCGGATGTTTTAAGCAACGTACGAAGAACGGACCCCAGGTGACATACATTCCATTGAATTTGATTGTATGCATTCTGCTGTAACAAATTAATACATTTCTGTCCAAATATCACTTCTGTCACAAAATATGGAACCTTGAGACTCAGACCTTTCTGACAATATGTGTTTTGTCAAGATTAGAAAAGGTTTTGATCCTAAATTATGAAACATGACGACACCCAAAAGGGGGCGGAGCCTGATAAAATAATTTATAGTACTATGGTTTCTATGGTAACGCAACTTGACCCGCGCCTGATTGACTACAATTTTGGATTCTGATTTGGCATTTGTTTGTTACGAACGTGTATACATATTCTTGTATTTTTGCCAAATTAAGGGAGGTAGGGGGTTTGACGCCATCAACATTTTACATTGTGAAACCGGGTTTCACATTGTTTTTGGTTTAGGGGGTAGGTAAGTTTAAATTGTTTTTTTTTGTTTTTTTGTAGTAATTGCAAAAAAAGAAAAAAGAAAAGTTTTATTTTGGCCTTGTCCCTTGGCCCCTGACGCTAAACCCTTTTAAAAATAATACTTCATTTTTTTGGCATCTCTGGTAGTGAGACTTTTTCTTCCTGTTCCTGCTGACCCTAGCGGTCGTAACAATACACTTTGATTGCATGAATCATGACTATCCACATGCTGTGAACCTGCAGATAAGCTGTGCAGTCATTTCTAAATGTTTAATGTCTAAGAAATCATTGTAAGTCATTTTAAGAACAAATGTAATGTGTTTTCTGTTGGGATATTTATGGTTTAATGCGGATTATAACTAAGTTTAGCAACACTAACTAGACATTTTGTGAAAGTAGTAGTTTTAAACAACTTGAATGCCATTTTTCTCATCTGCAGTTGTTAGTGTTTTTGTAAGCGTGTCATCTGAGCTGTAATGTCTCGTGACTGATGACTCAATATTAAAACTCCCTCAGCAGACGGAAAAACACGACACACAAGTGGAACAATACCAGCTCTACTTCTACTTCTGTCAGATACGATGTTGATAAGATACAGTGTTTTTTAGGCTACTAACCGTATGTGGTTAGGGTGCTCGGAGGTTGTTTACTAGTTCAAATAGTGATTTGAGGAATGATTTACATATGTAGAATAAGGCTGAAACTGTGCAGGACTTTTTAGATTGGTATATCTGTGCTCTTTTCAACTCTGAAAGTCATAATTTCAAACTTCTACAAAAAAAGTGCATCGTGGGTCAAGTGACATATCGGCCGGAGGTGTTCAGTTAACTAGATGCATTTGTTAAAAAAAAATGTTTTCCTGTTTTGTATCACTTTTGTAATATCAGATGTTATAACAAAAGAGGCAAGTTTTGAAAGGGACGAACACAAACAATACTTTCAGGAACATGGATGATCGGTTGACGTCATTTCTACATGTCTGATGGTTCTCTTTACGCAAATGTGGTCATTTAAAGACATATCTATGACACTGAGTTCTCATTCATAAGAAATATCATAAGCTTTTGATTCTTAAACTGATCTTCCATTAGTCGTCTCCTCTTGTGGATCTGATGTCATAAACCAGAAGAATGTTAGTAGCCACGCCCACCACCACAGATCTATTGTGAAGGTGGCGCTGCTCTGCGGCTGACACGCACACGGGAGCTCTGACTGTTTGGTTAATGTTTGTTAGTACGCTGTTTTGTTTTCTTTGTTTTGTTTGTTAAATTGCGGACCTTATGTTAAGTCGGGGTTTTTTATGTTGATTTTGATTGGATTGCTTCGAAGTTAAACGCCGGTGTCGTGCCAATGTACTTACCCCTGAAAGAAAGTGTATCCCCGGTCGCGGGAGCGCGCACGCATTCAGCAGTGAAGGTGGGCCGTTTGTTTGACCAAGGTAAATTAAACTATAACACGTAAATTATTTAAGTTATCGTTTTACTATTGTTGTTTTTTCAATGAAGTTTAGCAAAGACAGCTATCACGTGGCACATCTATCAAAATAATTGCTTTTATTCTATAGGCTAACGATCGGACTAAATTTGCAATGAATTGACAATGTCTGTGAATACACAAAGCGAGTGTAGCTAACGTTACAGATGATGATGGCCTATCATCAAGTGTTTTATTTTGTGAATAATTCACATAATGTCTAATAACAGCAGTGAATATGGACAAGTTTATTGTGTCCTGACAAAAGTTATAGTGGGATACAGATTTTTTCAGACCGTATTTTCGACCTGACAAAATATGTATCCCCCCCAAAAAAATCTACAGATGATGGCCTATCATCAAGTGTTTAATTTTGTGAATAATTCACATCATGTCTAATAACAGCAGTGAATATGGACAAGTTTATTGTTTCCTGACAAAAGTTATAGTGGGATACAGATTTTTTCAGACCGTATTTTCGACCTGACAAAATATGTATCCCCCCCAAAAAAATCTACAGATGATGGCCTATCATCAAGTGTTTAATTTTGTGAATAATTCACATCATGTTTAATAACAGCAGTGAATATGGACAAGTTTATTGTTTCCTGACAAAAGTTATAGTGGGATACAGATTTTTTCAGACCGTATTTTCGACCTGACAAAATATGTATCCCCCCAAAAAAATCTACAGATGATGGCCTATCATCAAGTGTTTAATTTTGTGAATAATTCACATCATGTCTAATAACAGCAGTGAATATGGACAAGTTTATTGTTTCCTGACAAAAGTTATAGTGGGATACAGATTTTTTCAGACCGTATTTTCGACCTGACAAAATATGTATCCCCCCAAAAAAAATCTACAGATGATGGCCTATCATCAAGTGTTTAATTTTGTGAATAATTCACATCATGTCTAATAACAGCAGTGAATATGGACAAGTTTATTGTTTCCTGACAAAAGTTATAGTGGGATACAGATTTTTTCAGACCGTATTTTCGACCTGACAAAATATGTATCCCCCCCCAAAAAAATCTACAGATGATGGCCTATCATCAAGTGTTTTATTTTGTGAATAATTCACATCATGTCTAATAACAGCAGTGAATATGGACAAGTTTATTGTTTCCTGACAAAAGTTATAGTGGGATACAGATTTTTTCAGACCGTATTTTCGACCTGACAAAATATGTATCCCCCCCAAAAAATCTACAGATGATGGCCTATCATCAAGTGTTTCATTTTGTGAATAATTCACATCATGTTTAATAACAGCAGTTATTCCTGACAAAAGTTATAGTGGGATACAGATTTTTTCAGACTGTTTTTAAACATGTTATAAAAAGTATCTCCTCTCCATAATGCACAGATGATGGCCTATCAACGTCTCGACTTCCTGTGGCGCCTGAAGAAAGCAAGGAAAGTACCCCCCCACCCCACCACACCACATAGAGAGTGTTTCATTCAGCTGCATCACTTTCTGGCGTGGGAATTGTCGGGCCTCCGACCACAGCGGATAGTGAAGACAGCTAGTAAGATCATAGGAACTGCACTCCCACCAATTTATGACATTTACAATGCTCAGTGTATTTGGAGGACCATCCGCATCATGAAGGACTCCACACACCCACTTCACCCTTCTACCCAGAGCATCCGCGCTGCCACCACCAGACTACGAAACAGTTTCAGTTTTTCCTCACCACTCTAAACACCAAAGCTCCTGCAAAATGAACATCAAACACTTCCACACACCAGAACACTTATACCCCCCTTTTGCATCTAGGAATTCTTAAAGCTTAGGCCCTAACTTGAAGTGAGTCTCCAGTACACTTTCAGTTTTAATATATAATAGGATACAGTAGTCCCAATTGTAGTCCCAATTGTACCCCTTTCCCCTTCACTTTCCCCTTCCCCTCTGTTTTGCGTGTGCACGTGAAGGGGTAGGGCTGTCTCAATTCTCTTTTTGTTGGAGGGGAAGGGCTAGGGGGAAGGGCCAGATAGCCCTTCAAACAAAGATTTTTCGGGACCACACTTCAAACGAAGGGGTATGAGAAGTGTCACTGCATACACCGGCTACAGACGCAAAATGGCTGCCCAAGCAAAAAATGAGACCATAAATGTAAGAATTGTTGGCTTTAATAAGTATTTTAACGACAAATAATGATTTGCTTTATGTAACATTCAATCTCAAACAAATGTCACACTGAATCTGGAAAACAAATTATTTGGATTTCTGGGTAAGAGGCTGCAAATTTTCATTCTTGACTTCTTGTTGTGGCAAAAACTATATTTTACAAATCACAGCATTCCCAGGCAAAAGAGACGTCAAGATCCAAATTGTATTTAAAAGAAAAATATATATTTATTCTTGCAAGAATAGTTCCCATTCTAGCCACACAGGCCAGCTGCGGGCTTCACAGGTAAGGTATAACTTCCAAGGCACGGAAACAAACGGGAGGGTAACACGGAAACACGTAACATGAATAACGAACCAGCACAGGACAGCAAACACAGGAAGACTAAATAGGGAGGCAAACAAGGAGGGTAACGAGCAGGACAGGTGGGACAACTAAACCCCTCGGGCGGCCAGGGCGGAGACGACCCCTCGGGCGGCCAGGGCGGAGACGACCCCTCGGGCGGCCAGGGCGGAGACGACCCCTCGGGCGGCCAGGGCGGAGACGACCCCTCGGGCGGCCAGGGCGGAGACGACCCCTCGGGCGGCCAGGGCGGAGACGACCCCTCGGGCGGCCAGGGCGGAGACGACCCCTCGGGCGGCCAGGGCGGAGACGACCCCTCGGGCGGCCAGGGCGGAGACGACCCCTCGGGCGGCCAGGGCGGAGACGACCCCTCGGGCGGCAACGGCGGAGACGACCCCTCGGGCGGCAACGGCGGAGACGACCCCTCGGGCGGCAACGGCGGAGACGACCCCTCGGGCGGCCAGGGCGGAGACGACCCCCCGGGCGGCAACGGCGGAGACGACCCCACCGACTCAGGAACTGGAACAGACACCACCGGCTCAGGAACTGGAACAGACACCACCGACTCAGGAACTGGAACAGACACCACCGGCTCAGGAACTGGAACAGACACCACCGGCTCAGGAACTGGAACAGACACCACAGGCTCAGGAACTGGAACAGACACCACCGGCTCAGGAACTGGAACAGACACCACCGGCTCAGGCACTGGAACAGACACCACCGGCTCAGGCACTGGAACAGACACCACAGGCTCAGGAACTGGAACAGACACCACCGTCTCAGGAACTGGAACAGACACCACCGGCTCAGGAACTGGAACAGACACCACCGGCTCAGGAACTGGAACAGACACCACCGTCTCAGGAACTGGAACAGACACCACCGTCTCAGGAACTGGAACAGACACCACCGGCTCAGGCACTGGAACAGACACCACCGGCTCAGGCACTGGAACAGACACCACCGGCTCAGGCACTGGAACAGACACCACCGGCTCAGGAACAACAAAAGACACCGGCTCAGGAACAGCAACAGACACCGGCTCCACCGGCTCAGGAACCAGGGCGAGCAGCTCGGGCGGGGCCGGCAGGGCGAGCAGCTCGGGCGACGCGGCAGGGATGGCAGTTACCTCCGGGCTGGTCTCTGGGATAGAAACCACCAGACGACCCGATGAAGAGGCTCTTCTCCTTCTCCTCCTCCGTCTCCAGACCACCGAAATCAGAACCAGCAGACCCGACTCAGGAACAGCAGACACGGGACGCACACGGTCTCTGACTGGGCAGACGGAACGTGCACGGTCTCTGACTGGGCAGACGGGACACGAACGGTCTCTGACTGGGCAGACGGGACGTGAACGGTCTCTGGCTGGGCAGGCGGAACGCGAACTGTCTCTGACTGGGCAGACGGGACGCACACGGTCTCTAACTGGGCAGACGGGACACACACGGTCTCTGACTGGGCAGACGGAACGTGCACGGTCTCTGACTGGGCAGACGGGACACGAACGGTCTCTGACTGGGCAGACGGGACGCGAGTGGTCTCTGACTGGTCAGACGGGACGCGCACGGTCTCTGACTGGTCAGACGGAACGTGCACGGTCTCTGACTGGGCAGACGGGACACGAACGGTCTCTGACTGGGCAGACGGAACGTGCACGGTCTCTGACTGGGCAGACGGGACACGAACGGTCTCTGACTGGGCAGACGGAACGTGCACGGTCTCTGACTGGGCCGACGGGACGCGAGTGGTCTCTGAAAGGTCAGACGGGACGCGAGTGGTCTCTGAAAGGTCAGACGGGACGCGCACGGTCTCTGACTGGGCAGACGGGACGTGCACGGTCTCTGACTGGGCCGGCGCAGATCTCCTCCTCCTCCTCCGTCCTCCCCGACGGACGCCTGAAGACTCGAGGCTGGCCGAAACCACCGATGACGTCCCAACGCTGGACGGATCCAGTGACGAGGAATTACTCTCCAAATTCCTTTGGGCACACATAGAAAAATATCTGAATAGGGAGATCCCCTTCTCCCTCTCCGCCGGACAAAGTTCGCTCCGCTGAATCCACATGTGCCTGATTCGTTCTGTCACGGTAGGGAGACGAGAGGCGTGGATTCAATCGCAGAGAATTTATTGGGATGACAAACAGGTAAGGTATAACTTCCAAGGCACGGAAACAAACGGGAGGGTAACACGGAAACACATAACATGAATAACGAACCAGCACAGGACAGCAAACACAGGAAGACTAAATAGGGAGGCAAACAAGGAGGGTAACGAGCAGGACAGGTGGGACAACTAAACCAATAATCAGATAACAAGGGGGAGGGACCAGACAATGACAAGAGCACATGGCCCCAAAATAACAAAACACCCATGTGCATCACAAGACAGGACAGACATGTGACAATATGTCAGTCAGGTCATCTTCGAAACAAAACAAAAAATGCAGAGTATGCATCTATAATTCTTCATTTTTCACACTAATACTTTTTAGGTAAGTATGGAATAATTCTGATAGCTGCATAAGATGTTTTACAGCAATTATAAGGACAATTATTTGGATTGCCAAAACATCCCCTAAATTACTTTACCAGTCTCTAGGAGAAGAGTGACAGCGATTTGCAGCCTGTGTTTTATGATAGCCTCTTTCGTAGCAGGAAAATCTACAGTATCGTTTTTCAAAACTTCTTCTGAAAACTGAAAAAGACATTTTATGATTACATTAAAAAAATCATGTTACAGAGACATAAATCTGCTGTCAGTGAATAACTTCATAATTTAAGGGTAATAGTCTTAACTGAACAATTCATATTAGGTTGAGCACTATCCGCTGTGGTTGGAGGCCCGACAATTCCCACGCCAGAAAGTGATGCAGCTGAATGAAACACTCTCTATGTGGTGTGGTGGGGTGGGGGGGTACTTTCCTTGCTTTCTTCAGGCGCCACAGGAAGTCGAGACGTTGATAGGCCATCATCTGTGCATTATGGAGAGGAGATACGTTTTATAACATGTTTAAAAACAGTCTGAAAAAATCTGTATCCCACTATAACTTTTGTCAGGAAACAATAAACTTGTCCATATTCACTGCTGTTATTAGACATGATGTGAATTATTCACAAAATTAAACACTTGATGATAGGCCATCATCTGTAGATTTTTTGGGGGGGGATACATATTTTGTCAGGTCGAAAATACGGTCTGAAAAAATCTGTATCCCACTATAACTTTTGTCAGGAAACAATAAACTTGTCCATATTCACTGCTGTTATTAGACATGATGTGAATTATTCACAAAATTAAACACTTGATGATAGGCCATCATCTGTAGATTTTTTTGGGGGGGATACATATTTTGTCAGGTCGAAAATACGGTCTGAAAAAATCTGTATCCCACTATAACTTTTGTCAGGAAACAATAAACTTGTCCATATTCACTGCTGTTATTAGACATGATGTGAATTATTCACAAAATTAAACACTTGATGATAGGCCATCATCTGTAGATTTTTTTGGGGGGGATACATATTTTGTCAGGTCGAAAATACGGTCTGAAAAAATCTGTATCCCACTATAACTTTTGTCAGGAAACAATAAACTTGTCCATATTCACTGCTGTTATTAGACATTATGTGAATTATTCACAAAATAAAACACTTGATGATAGGCCATCATCATCTGTAACGTTAGCTACACTCGCTTTGTGTATTCACAGACATTGTCAATTCATTGCAAATTTAGTCCGATCGTTAGCCTATAGAATAAAAGCAATTATTTTGATAGATGTGCCACGTGATAGCTGTCTTTGATAAACCTCATTGAAAAAACAACAATAGTAAAACGATAACTTAAATAATTTACGTGTTATAGTTTAATTTACCTTGGTCAAACAAACGGCCCACCTTCACTGCTGAATGCGTGCGCGCTCCCGCGACCGGGGATACACTTTCTTTCAGGGGTAAGTACATTGGCACGACACCGGCAATTGGATGTAAACAATGGATAGCAACATGGCTTACTTGGAACTCTTCCTGGCGATCACTCTACTCTCTCTACTCCTGGCAAACGCTGAGCCATCTAGGATAACCTACGGCAGACATCAACTACTTCAGCTGGGCTTAGCAACGCAGCTGCAGTGGACACCTCCAACAGACTTTCCTTTGGAATGCCTACGCCCAACTGAACAGCGATTTGACAGGACAAAGAGAAAACGTGGTTCGAGAGGAGGAATTAAACGCCGCGTTCGTGCAAGAGGATTTAAACCCCCACTTCCAACTATAGTCCTCTCTAATGTGAGATCGCTAAGGAACAAATTAGATGAACTCCATGCCTCTACACAATATCGGTATGAATATAGAGATAGTTGTCTGTTATGTTTCAGTGAAACTTGGTTAAACAATACAGTGAATGATGACAGTCTTTCCCTACCTGGCTTTGGTACACCGTTAAGACTTGATAGAGAAAAACAAGCCACGGGGAAATCGATTGGTGGAGGACTATGTATGTATATCAACAACAAGTGGTGTAGACAACATATCATTAGACACACCATCAATTCCCCAAACTTAGAACTCTTATCAGTTTCCCTAAGACCTACTTATTTACCACGAGAGTTTGGGCAACTATTTGTATGTCTAGTGTATATTCCCCCTGACGCAAACTACAAAGAGGCTGCAGATGCAATATATCACCATATACAAGAACTAGAGACAGCGTACCCAGATACTCCCAAACTTATTCTGGGTGATTTTAACGGCTGCTCTTTGTCATCTGTATTACCTCAATATCAGCAATATGTGAAGTGCGCCACGCGTGGATCAAAAATAATTGATCTATGTTATGGCAACATAAAAAATGCCTATAAAGCAGTTAACAAAGCAGCGATAGGCGGATCTGATCATAACATGGTTTTTTTGTTGCCCTCTTATCGACAAAAATTGAAAAGGGAAAAACCTAAAATGACATCGGTGCGTGTGTGGGATGATGACAGTGTGACAGCTCTTCAGGGATGTTTTGACTGCACAGAGTGGAGCGTTTTTGATTGTGCAGATCTCGACGAGCATGCGGATGTTGTCACGTCCTATATTAATTTTTGTGTGGACAATGTGATCGCGACAAAACGCGTGAAACAATTTGCTAATTCAAAACCATGGATTACAACAGAAATTAAAAAACTGCTAGTGGATAAAGAAAGAGCATTTAAAGGAAATGATCGATGTGGAGGGAAGCTGATTCAGAAGGAAATACAGAAGAAAATTAAACAGGGAAAAAGACAATATAAAGATAAAATTGAAAGACATCTTCAGGAAAATAATTCGCGTATGGCATGGAGGGGCATAAAAACTATTATAGGTCAAAACCAACACACTAATAGTATGGTACATACAGCTGAGCAAGCAAATGCCATGAATGAACACTTTGCGAGATGGGAGAATGATGTGCCAGCAAATCCAATCAGCCTTGAAGGAAGAGCAAGTGCCTCAATCAGGGTAAGCTGTGAGGAAGTGGGGTGGATCTTCTCCCATGTAAAGACTCGGAAAGCTGCCGGCCCGGATAGGCTGGAAGGCACCATCCTTAAGAGCTGCAAAGAACAACTGAGCCCGGTGTTCAGAGGGTTGTATCAGAAATCAATCGACACACACAAAGTCCCAAAGATATGGAAAACTGCGGAAATTGTACCACTTCCTAAGAAACACAAACCAGATGGACTAAATGATTTTAGACCAGTAGCACTCACTTCAGTTGCTATGAAATGCTTTGAGCGGATCATTTTAACTCATCTCAAAAAACAAACCAAAGAACACATGGATACATTACAGTTTGCCTATAAAGAGAAAAGAGGTGTGGAAGATGCAGTAACAACCCTCCTGAATGGAATTTATAAACATCTTGAAACTCCTGCCTCTTATGTTCGCATCCTATTTGCAGACTTTTCCTCAGCTTTTAACACTGTTCAGCCACACATGTTATTAGAGAAGCTGACACTTATGGGTGTAAACCTTAATCTGGTAAAGTGGATTCAGGACTTTTTAACAGGCAGACTACAATTTGTGAGAGCGGGCCATAGTCAGTCAAAAATCATTATGACAAACACAGGAGTGCCACAAGGATGTGTTTTATCACCGTTGTTATTTATTTTGTATACAAATGATTGTGTCAGCCATCATTCCAAATGTTCATTGATTAAGTTTGCAGGAGATGCTGCCTTGGTTGGGCTTTTAACAGATAATGAACAGGACTACAGAACTGAGGTTGACCACTTTTATGAATGGTGTAGTGAAAACTCACTAATTTTAAACATTTCAAAAACAAAAGAAATGGTCATTGACTTTAGAAAAAAGCCCCCTCCATTGCAACCAGTTACTATTAATGAGACAGTTATTGAGATTGTGGAGGAGTATAAGTATTTGGGTACTATTATTGATCATAAACTCACCTGGTCAGCCAACACATTAGCAAGATACTCAAAAGCACAGCAACGGCTCTTTTTTTTAAGGAAATTGCGCAGTTTTAATGCAGATACTAGTACCCTGACATTGTTCTATTTGACTTTTATTCAGGGTGTGGTGACTTTTGCCATCCAGTGCTGGGGGGGGGGGGGGTGGTGTCTTTCTATCCAGAACAGGAACATGCTGGACAAAGTGACAAAAATGGGTAGGAAAATTACTGGATCAGATGTGAAAAGCATCACAAATCTTACTGACCAGTATACCCTCAATTTGGCACTGAGGCTACTGAAGGATCCATTGCACCCACTTCGCACAGAATTTTCCCTCCTCCCCTCTGGATGTAGATTTAGAATGCCCCGAACAAAAACTAAACGACATATTACATCGTTTGTGCCGAGGAGCATTCAATTATTAAATGGATCATCTACGGGTACATAGATATATTTTAAAAGTGTATTATTGAATATTGAATATATATTTATTTATTGATTTTTTTAAGCTGTTGAACATTTTAGATGCGTATTATTGAATATATATCTATCTATTGATTCCTTAAGTTGTTGAATTGATAATTATATGTCACTATTTGCTGTGTTATTGTTGTTTTTTTATTCTATGTTTGTTGTGTTTGTTTATTGTGGCTCCCATGAGTGTAAAACAAATTCCCCTCGGGGCAATAAAGGTTTCATTCATTCAGAGACGACCAATCGGATCACAGCTCCAGTAGATCCACAGCAGTGCACTTCTAAATAACCAATGATAAAATAGTGATTTTAGTGACCGTCTGTTTTAGGAACTGCAAACTGCACAATCACAGGTACTGTAAATATGATAAATATTATTTATTTGGGATTTATTTGGGGCTTACAAAGTGTGAATCACCAGCAGCTTTTACTGTATGGAAAATAAATAAATAAATAATATCTACTTACATCCCCACTAGCTACCGTATCTGCACATGCACACTCTGAAATAATTCAGAGGCTTAGTAAATATCACAACAATAATTAACTTTATTAACTTAATAAATTCTCTGAATATCATTTACATGATGGTTTGAGATGAACATACCAAAATAATTTGTCAAAAAATGTACAGTTCTATTTTTTTTTTTTCACTAAATAATCTAGTATTTGACTAACCAATTCGTTTTTTGTTTTTTTACTTATATTTGTAAAATTTATATGGAAATATTTGAGAATGGAGAATTAAACTGATCTGTTTCAGGAACCACACATACATAATTAAAATCAATATAACTCTTTACACACACTTAAGAAATTGAGTAAGTATACTCAATTAAAACAATTACTTTATTAATTTGTAAATGTATTATTCTTTAAAAAATGTTCACATACTCATACATTTATTCACATTTATTAATACATTAGGTAAGTAATGACACGTGAAGGCGATTAGTTAATATAGATTAAATATTTATATGGTTAAGAAAACCTTATATGGTTTTCATAACAAATTGCATTATTATTTGAAACAATCAAAAATGGCTGGCTCACCTGGGATGCAAATGCAGATTTTCCACCTTTTGACCACAAGATGTGGATGTGCACCGTATTGAAAAGCTTCAAGTAATGAATCATTTTACGATAAAGTTGAGGGGAAAGCCTCAGCGCTTCACAAAGCTTCATTTCACCATTTTTTTCCACATGCGCTTGTTTTGTTAACATACCCTCCTGCATTTCCATCTCAAATATTCTGCCAGTTCATATAAAACTTACACAGAGCTCGATATAGCAGCATATATGTGTTACTTTCATCTACTACCGTCTTCCTACATGTGCTGCAGATGTAAACACTCAGACATGAAACTATAGCAGCATTTGACCACTAGAGGGATGGGTCATTATTCCTACAGAATAAATGATGCTTGTGTAATGTTATTTGCTTAGGCAACAGTTCACCATTACTATTACTTATATTAGAATTATGGGAAATGTTCACCAATTCACCACAAAGACAATAGTTTCAATAACAACAGTAACAAAGACATATACACAGGTTTCTTGTATACAAACAATACCGGATGCGCGCGCATCCAAGAGGCAAGACCGCTATATGTTATGCCGAGTTCTGTAAAAGAACATTGTAATTAACGTAGATTTCGCATTGTTTGTAAATTCTTGTTGACTCAATAATAAACTGCAATTTCAGAGTTGAATCTGTTTGCTTGTGTTTCATTTGCATATTAATATAACATTATGTAAAAAGTTAGTTAGTTGACTAGTATGAAATTGTCCAACTAAGTTTGCGAATCATAAAAACATTAGTATAAAATCATAAAAACACAACAGCTCCGCGTCATCTCTGCTTCTGCTAGATATAGAGCTGGTAAGTCCCGCCCCTCCGTAAAACCCCGCTGGGGTTGAAGTTCAAAAAAGTTGAAAGAGCGTCAATGCAAGTGAATGGGAGAAAATAATTATTTTCTGGTCCCGTTTGAATTGTGCCATGAATGTGAACATATGTTGTCTGTGAATTTTTTATATAATCTTTCGTGTGAAGAATACTACAATTTAGCGGGTAGAAGTTTGATACGGGTAGACTTTGTTTGAGAGCACTTTGTGGACTACAACTCTTTGCTGCTTTCGACGCGTTTGAAACGTCAACACCACTAGCTCACGGCTCTAGCTCACGGATCCCGCTAGACATGGCTGTGTCTTTGGTGCACTTCACCGCCTTCTTTCAGGGAGAGGACAAAATCGTTGAGGTTGGCGAAAATCACGGGTAAGTCAACTTTATGGGGTGACGTCATATAGGCGACATGTAGTCTTTCTCGTTATGTCTTTTCCACAACTGCTAGCCGACGAATCATACCATATACTGTCAAACTTGTAACATGAAAGATTATATAAAAAATTCACAGACAACATATGTTCACATTCATGGCACAATTCAAACGGGACCAGAAAATAATTATTTTCTCCCATTCACTTGCATTGACGGTTTTTCAACTTTGAGGTCCAGCGGGGTTTTACGGAGGGGGCGGGACTTACCAGCTCTATAGCCGTAAAGACTGTTGCTTTCTCCCTCTTAGATGCGCGCGCATCTACGTGATGACGTTGCACAGAAACCCGTGTATAGATTTACCCAAAACAAAGTTACTTCAAATACAGATATTGTACTCATTTTACAATTATTATTTAATATGGGATGTTCAGAGTGGAAGATTTTTCCTTAGATTGGGAACATCATCCCACACAGTGTGCTTTCGTGACTGACTGATAACTCGTTTATAAATAGCAGTATGCATATTATACTTAGTGCGCCATCTAGTGTCCTAAACAATAGTTCACCATTACAAGATTAGCGCCACCATCCAATAATAATAATATAAATATATATATACAAAAATTACAATTGATTCGACTCTATACTTGTGTTTACAAACTCAATAAATCAATGACAAATCCACAGTCATTATAAAATCAGTTTTTATTGGCATTTTGTTTCAGAAAAGGGAGCTGCAAAGTATCTATATAATAAATGAGATGAAATGTCAAACTCAAACTTGCCTTAAATGTATACAGACTTTGAGCAACAAGTATCATTAGATCACAGCAAAGCATTTGTTGAAATGGAGACTTTCCCCTTATCTCAATTGTGAAGATAATGCGGTACACAACATAAGATTTGACAGTACAAAAATATAAAATCATATAAAATGAGATGAGCAAATATAAAAAGCAATATAAAAGAGATAAACAGCATAACAGAGATTTACATTTGCTCTCTTGGAGCCACACACACAATCTCTAGATAACTGTGTTTTTCTTATTTTTCTTTACTAAAATAAAAAAACTCATGGGGACCCACTATTATTTTTATTTTTTTTAATGTTATGGGGTGTCCCGAATCATGAATTTGGAACCGAAAGTTGAGGCTATCTGCTTACTCGGAGTAAACTTACACGGGAATGCCGCATAACCTGCTTTACCCCTGGGTTAAAACACAACTCATTTATATACAAACACAGACAAGATTCAAACTTCCAAATGACCAATGACAAAGTTAAATGTCAGATGGAGCCTATAGGCTAATATCCAGCAATAAAATAACATATCAGAGAAAATTCTAAATTATAATTAGTCATTGAATTTTGTGAAACAAGTCAGATGTTATAATATCCAGCAATCTGTAACACTTTTTTTACAGAGGTGGGTAGAGTATGATATTCCCATGGGGCAATTAGTTTGAACTTTCATGGTGCTTCACATACAACACTTAACACATACGTTCAAATACATAGATACATAAAACAAATTAAAATATATATATATATATTTTTTATATATATAAATAAAAAATAACAAAATAAAAAGATAATCAACTAAGTTTATTAGGCTACATAAACGGATTGCTTCAGGCACAAAAGTAAATTTATAACGTTTTGTAGAACATCTAATTGCCCTTAAACGTTGCCCCAATGGCATACACTCAAACTCCAAGTGTAACGGGTGTGTATTATCTCCTATTATTGTATGAGCCATCCTCAGCCCCTGCTGTTCATAATAAGATGTAAAACTTCGTAAGTCAAGTCAAGTCACCTTTATTTATATAGAGCTTTTTACAATACAGATTGTATCAAAGCAGCTTCACAGTGATAACATGAAAATAATACAAAAACAATTTCATCATCATCCACCTTTAAGGCAGATCTATAATATTGTTGAATATTAAATGTCCCAAACTAAGCAAGCCAGAAGGCAAGGCAACAGCGGCAAGGAACCAAAACTCCATCAGGGACAGAATGGAGAAAAAAACCTTGGGAGAACCCAGGCTCAGTCGGGGGCCAGTTCTCCTCTGGCCAATGTAAGGGAACACCCATAATTTTAGAGCACATGCTAACAATACACTGCAAGCGATTTTTGTTCTTTATAGACAGTGATGAAAACCAACAAATAAAAGAAAAATACTAAATACTTTCAACAAATTAATTGTAAAATGACATGAGAACAACTCTCTGTACATTGAAATAATTAAGCTTCCTCAGCACGAACAATCTTTGGTGTGACTTTTTAATAATTGCATCAGAATTTTGGTCAAACTTTAACTTATTATTCAATTCAATTCAATTCAAATTGATTTGTATAGCACTTTTCACAATACATATTGTTTCAAAGCAGCTTTACAGAAAATGCATTTCAGAAATGTAAATAAAAAAATACAGATCAGTTAACCATGTATTAATTTAGGGCATAACATATTGCCGGCGTTGGGTCGTCTCTTCACAGGCGTCGAGTCGTCTCTTCACAGGCGTCGAGTCGTCTCATCACAGGCGTCGGGGCATCTGAAGTCTCCATGAGAGGCTGGATACATAACTGGAGCTGACGAACTCTATTTGAGTTATAGGGACAGGCGTCCCGAGATAACAACAAAAAAGGCAGATGGGAAATAATTAGCGTAGCTGCTGTTCATAATATGAATGCATTTGATCTGATTTAACTGTAGTATAAAAGGTATGAGGTGCATTATGTGAATGCTTGGCTAAAGAGATGCGTCTTTAATCTAGTTTTAAACTGGGAGAGCGAGTCTGAGCCTCAGACAATATCAGGAAGGCTATTCCAGAGTTTAGGAGCTACAGTAGATGTGAAAACGCCCTCCCTCCTTTAGTGGACTTAGATATCCTAGGTACGACCAGAAGCCTCGAATTTAGCGATCTTAAAGAGCGTGATGGATTATATGGCGATAGAAGATCTCTTAAATACACAGGAGCTAAACCATTTAGGGCTTTATAGGTCAGTAGCAATACTTTGTAATTGATACGGAACTTAATAGGTAACCAGTGTAGAGATGATAAAATTGGTGTTATATGATCATATTTTCTTGACCTAGTAAGAACTCTAGCGGCTGCATTTTGGACTAACTGTAGCTTGTTTACGGAGGATGCAGGACAACCAGCTAATAAAGCATTACAGTAATCTAGTCTCGAGGTCATGAATGCATGAACTAACTTTTCTGCATCAGAAACTGATAGCATATTACGTAGCTTAGCAATGTTTCTAAGGTGGAAAAAGGCTGTTCTTGTGACATTTGAAATATGATTTTCAAAAGACAAGTTGCGGTCTAGTATAACACCCAGGTCTTTTACTGTAGAGGATAAAGTAACAGGACGTCCATCTAGATTAAGGTTGTATTGTAAGAGGTTTTGTGGGCAGTTTTTTGGACCAATCAGTAATACCTCCGTTTTATCTGAATTTAATAGAAGAAAATTACACGTCATCCAATACTTTATATCTTTAACACACTCTGTCAATTTAGATAATTTAGTGTTTTCATTTGGTCGTGATGAAATATATAGTTGAGTGTCATCAGCATAACAGTGGAAACTTATTCCATGTTTTCTTATAATATTTCCAAGTGGCAGCATATAAATTGAGAATAGCAGAGGGCCTAACACAGATCCTTGCGGCACTCCATAATTTACTGACGTTATCTTCGATTTTTCCCCATTTAAATGGACAAAGTGGTAACGGTCAAAGACCGCCCCCAGGTACTTATATTCCTCTACTGTACCTCTACCGATGTGCCATTAATGACCACAGGTTGATGTGTCAATGTTCTCTTAAAATTTATTTTCATCTCTTTTGTTTTTGAAACATTCAGATCTAGTTTCATACTACTACACCAAGAAATGAAATTGAACAAAACAGAACCATGTTCCTGATCTGAATGTGAAAGCAAGAAAAGCAACACAGTATCATCTACATACAGTATTTTACCAAATAACTATTATCTTGTAAACTTTGGCAATCATTTGTATACAATAAACAAGATAGGAGAAAGCACACATCCTTGTGGAGTACCTGTAGAGATATTTACTATGTCTGAATATTTTCTACTTCACACTAAAATGAAAATTAAAGGGACAATGTGTAGTTTTTTAAGTATTTTATTAACTAAAATCAATGTCTTTATTCCTCAATGGTGTACAATTACCTCTCCCAATGATCCGACTTATCCTCATACGCAAAGAATTTCTTATCTTTATTTACATGGGACAGGCAACAGGCAACTCCACGGAGGCTTCCATGTCGTTCCTCCATCTTGAAAAACTATAATAGCAGAGAGGGACAATATAGGCTACCTCAACGCGTTTTCATCCAGAGCCAGCGTAACGTGACTGACACCAGCTGAAGCGGACGAGGAGAGAGGCGTAATGCGTGTCACTGCCCCGGTAAATTTTAAAGGTTGCACTGCACGGTACTTCATAATTCAGGATCATACTTATGCCGAGCCACAGGAGAAATGCCAAAATTGAATTTAAAAGGAAACGTGACCGGCGAATTCAAAAACAGAGGGTAAATAACGGCATAGCTTTACCCAGTTGGAAAGAGCTAATGAAGGAGAAAGACTTTGAAAGGGACTCTGAAGTGTCTTGCTTTCTTCTCGACGGGTAAGTCAAAGTTACGGTCTAATTTACAAGCTTTTTTTTTTCATTGCTTGGTTGTGTAATTCATTATATAGGCAGCATAATCATGTGATCCTGCCATGTGTTCCCTTCTCTGCCATGTTGTCATTACTTCATTTTTTGATTGTTCACAGATGTCCCTTGTGTATTTAAGCCCTCATGTTTGACCTGTGTCTTTGTCTAGTATTGAATGTTTCCATGCCCAGTCTCTGGTAGTAATGTTTCCTGTTATCAGGGGTCGGCAGATCGAGGCTTCGTGAAACACTGAAACAGTTGAAGCAAATGTGCCGTATTGTGTCGAGACTTCGAAACACTCTGACGACGGTCTTCCGGTGACCCCTAGTGGTCAGAAGAGTTTAAATGTAACAAAACCCCGGGCCAAACATGCATAAAAACACCTTTTACAAATCTATTGCAAATTTTTTATTGAAAGAAAAATATTTAAAATGGAATTATTTAATAATCTAATAAGAGTATCAAGTATATATTATTTTATCAATTGTCAGGGTTTGTTTTGATTGTTCTATGAATGGCTCAGCTAATCAGGCCAATAAGACTCAACTACCATTATTCATTTTAATTATACTAATAATTAAAACGTCTACAAATGTATAAAACTGATCAGAGATCAGGTAAAACCCACAGACACTTGTTCATTGGGTCTCAGTGACTCCTCATGATTCATGGGTTGCACAGATCATCGCCCCCAGCGGTCAACCATTGAAATTTCCAAGTGTTTCAAATAAGTTATGACATAATGAAGCCTCGTTTACTGAAATCACGTGACTCTGGCTGTTTGATACAGCCTATACACGCTCCGAACCATTGATTCGGAACAAAAGATTCGTAAAGGCTTCGAAGTTCCATGAAGCAGTGTTTTAAAATTGCCAGTGTGACGGACTAAAAAAAATATTATAGTGAAAAATAATAGTATTGAGTAATAATAGGTATCCCAAAATTATATATTGTTTTCTCTTTCTTCAGTTCAAAGTTTTTAAAAGAGTATAAAAAGTTATTAATGTTACATGGATTTACGTGTATTCTGAAAGAGGCCTGGAGGTGGCGCATTGCACTTACTAGACTAGAGTGATGAGGAATGACGTTCTGGTCAAAGCAGGGCAATGTAATTAAAAGAAAACGGCAGAACGCTGCAGACACTAATGTGTGTTTTCTCATCATTTTATATGTATGTTAAATGTTTTGTATGGATCAATATCGATCATTAGTGATACTTGAGACATTCATAAATGCTTTTTTAGACTCTGTTTGTTCAGTTTAACCGATTGTGAGTGTTCAAATGATTATTTTGTAAATGTGATCCATATCTCATCCTTCCCTGTTTGAGACCGGTAACACCATCACTACCTGTTATGTCGTTTATGTTCTTGTTTTTGGGTTCCTCATTATTTCCTTTGTTTGACGTTTGATCACGATTTGGAATAAATTGCGTTTGGGTCCTCAACTTGCCTCCAGTGGAATCAGTCGTCACAGATCCTCTTGGGATTCTCTCAGATCATGTAACCTATTTTTTGCAATGAATGAATCACAGAATGTAAAAAGAGCGAAATTAACATTATCATTTAAATTACATCTGTCATTGAACAAGTTCTATTTGAATGTTGATTTTTCCATATGCTTTTGCGAGTACAGTGAAAGCAGAGAAATTCAGGCTTTTCTACAAAGAAACGCTACAGTATACTTCATAGTTGGACTTTCTAGTACATCGTCTGATTCTTTTCCTGTCGACAGTGAAAAATAATTACACATGCAATTAAATGCTGATTTTGGCAAAATAAAGATGTTTACCTTTGGCTACAGTGTCTGTAGGTGGTGCGTGCCTCTTCTCCTGCGACAATAGATGATCCAACCAACAGTTACAGCCAGAAGCAGAACAGCAACACACATCAGTGATATATAACCTGGGTGTTCAAGATCTGCTGCAACCGCTAAAGAGAGACGCAGGCTTTAGTGTGAGCGTATCTGATAACAAACTCGGTCAACTATATGACTAAACTGCATGCATTTTAGGAGTCAGTTAGGCTAAATAAAGGATCTGTTTGACATGTTTATTAATAGCAAACATTAATTATTAATAGAACTTCATTCATTAAAACATGTCTAAACATTAAATAACCTTTTCAGGCTGTATTGGTGTGATCACTAACGATAAATTCACCAAAATTGTCAATCATTTTATTAGAAAGTTACATAAATCGAAGTCTTTTCTAATAAAGGAGTGCATGCATCCAGTATCACAAAGTAATAGTCTTTAAATATACAAATGATCATACAAAGAAAAATGATAATCATCTTTATAAATATTGCTTTGCACAAAATGTATTGAGAGTGTTTGGTCTCCATCTATTAAAGTACCATTTAATATAGTGCAAATGTGATGTTTTCAGACCATCTTACAGAGAGTATAAGAAGCCCAAATAAAATTGAAATATAAATCATTATTATATAGTTGTAAGGTACTCACCAGTGACAAAAACATTGAATCTCTTGACTAAGGTGTGTCTGCTACTGGTGATTTCTAGATGATAAAATCCAGAGTGTTCACTTCCAATATCATTGATGGTCAGAGATCCATTTTCATGATAAATGATTCTATCTTTGAATTTCCCATCACGTGAAAAGACTACATTTGTTCCATTGAATTCTATGAGAGTATCTTCATCTCCAAACTTCCACAGCAGTTGGACATATTTCGGTATATTAGTGACACCACTGTCTAGAGTAACATGTTTTCCCATATCCACTCTTATGGTTCTCACTGCATCTGTTCAAACACATGTGAATGACAAACATCAACATATACTCTGTAACATCTCACCATTCATCCGCCCTCCAGATGACAGGAGAAGCAAAGCTTTCTGAAACTTTGATGGTCCTCACTGCAGAACACGAAATCCAGGGGGAGGAGTTGGATCTGGGGGAGGAGTTGGATCTAGATCCAACTCCTCCCACCTTACATATACCTAAACCTACCCATCTCCACCCCTTAGATCTGGATCCAACTCCGCCCCCTGGATCTCATTGACTGCAGTGAGTTGCTGGAAACTTTGGCTGTGTCTGAAATCGCTCCCTTAAATAGGGCACTATTTGTGGGAACAGCCATTTTCCGCCCGGAACCATAGTGGACATTATCGAGTGAACTCATTCAATCCCACAATGCACCGCAATATCGAGTGAACAACCGATGTACGTTAACATCCCATTAACCAATTGAACCAATTAACCTTTTACACAAACTGTAATGGCGCTTTTTAACAGTCATCAGCATTGTAAATCCTTAAACTTTTTTTGTATGATTTCTTTTTCTTTTTATGCATGTACATTTCTAACACTATATTGTTGTTGGGGATCTCGATCTCGGACTCGAGTACAACGTGCACTGTAAAAAAATGTGGCTGCGATTAGTTAAAATTTGTTGAGATAACTTAAATATCCAACTTAACCAAACTAAACTTAAGTTAACTAAACTTAATATTTTAAGTCAAGCTTGAACACATACTTTTTAAAGTTGAAACAATGTTGGATTTTAAGTTGTGCTAAATAATCGCAGCAATTTTTTTTACAGTGTGGTATTGGACTCGGATGCATTATTACTCTGACTTGACTTCTCTTTCGACTCAACTTATTGTGCTTCTACACACCTAAATACACGCAAAGTTATGTCTCTGTGAGTAGGCCCTACTATATTACTCATTAAAACATAGGGCCTACTCACGTAAACACAGTCAGTCATGTCTTAAGTGAAGATCAACAGTTGAGAGAAACTCCGATATGTCATTAGATCCGTGCATTAGATCTTAAAGTGGCAGCACCTCAGTCTGTGTCAATAATTATCATTTAAATCTAATTCATAGAGTGAAGATTATGTGGTTTAATTTTTTACATTAACTGTAGCCTACATGTCTGTGGTAGGCAATTCCTGTGGTATACTATAGACCTACATGAATACCAAATTTAATTTGTGTTTTTGATTGATATGTATTTGTCCTTTTGCTTGAACTTTTTAGTTACACTAGTTAAACTAGTAGTTTTTTTCTGTTGTAATGAAATAACTGAAAAAAGTGGTTTTGTTCTTGTTTTTACTCATTTTATTTTGAAGCGTAGTCATGTCATGTCACATACTACATATATTATTCTCTCTTCTGACTGCCGTTATCAATCTCTCGTCTATTTTTATCCAGTGTGAAACATAGTTTTCTTTTGCTATTTGAACAAATAGGACCATTTGTTTTGAGAGCTTGTTAATCAGAGACTTTTGACTACAAGTCTTCCTTTTAATCATACAAATATTTAATTAAATGTGTACAAATGTATAAAACTGATGTAAAACGATATAGACACTATGGTTTGTGTGTTCATAGCCAACATTTCGAAACAATGACTACTTAACCAAGCTTGTTTGCTGGAATCACATGACTGGCGTCTGACATAGGCTAATCCAAAAGATAAAATAAAAAAAATGTCATCAACTTTTCATTTCAAATACTCAAGTCCTGACAGAAACCGTTTGGTCCTTTTTTGTTTTATTTTTTTTCTTGCTTGCTTCACCCCATGTTTCTCTTCTTCTTTTTCATAGGAACTCACATGAAAACTGGTGTTTTTTTTACCGGTAAGGGACTGTTCACATCAGCACCAAAATTCTGTGAGTCATTTGAAATGATCTTCTGTGCCTTGTCTTCATTCGCCCGCATAAGGAGAATTGCTTCAGTTTTACTTAATATGACAACATTATTTGATGACTTACAGCCAGAATGCGGATTTGCTCTTAAAAAAAAAAAAAACATGCATAATATCCAACCGCAGAGCCGCCGCATTGATGAATGGAATAAGGCTGGGTCTCGAGCGCGACACGTTGAAAAGCTGCAAGACGCGGCGCAATGATCTCTATGATGTATAAAAGCAGACTTACATCAGTGAGGTCTCACTTCGTACGTGATCATACCAATAATATTCATTTTGTAATAACACACTGCATCACACCGGTAATTTGCTGGTAATGTTATTTCCCTCATTGATAAATTCCCAGAACTGAGTACCGGTATATTTGGAAAAGGTCCTGCCACTTCTGGTAATTTATATGTCTGGTAATTAAGGCTACCAGTAATTTAGGCTATGGTAATTTAGGCTACCAGTAATGACTGTGTGGAAGGGGCTATTGCAGTGTTCGAAATGTGTCAAAGGTCTTGGGGGGTCCCCCGACGGATAAGCCCCCCGCCCACACACGCAAAAAAAAAATATATATATATTCATATGATAATATAATTAAATTTACTTGTTTCAGAACATGTTTTTGCATCTGAGCATTTACTTATACCTTTACTGTAGCATTTACTGTACATAATTGATGAACAGACTTTTCTCCAGAAAAATCTATAGGCTAATAACAAACGTGACGCATTACTTTAAATGTAAATTTATGAAAACTACACTGTAAAAAAATATAAATAATTGGTTTAACTTGAAGCAAGTTACCTTGTTGCCTTAAAATTTTGAGTTCGTTGTAATTAAAATTTTTAGTTAATACAATGAGGAAGAATGGTTTAATAACCATAAACTCAAAATAGTAGGCCTATGTTATCTTCACACATTAGTTATTGAAGTTGATTTGACAAAAGATAAAAAGTTGTGATAACAAATCATGAAAATATGTTTTTACAGTGTACTCAACACATTCAGTACCAGTATTGGAACAATGGTTGCTGACTCTAAATCCTAAACATTCAAGAGTCATTGCCTCTTATAACGTTGAAGAAACCATTTGTACATTGTCTCAAACTTATTTTCTGAGATAAATGACACCGTGCCACAGATGCTTTCAGTTGATCCTTTTTTAACCAATAATATCCATCATTTAAGATGATCTACATCATTAGAATATATAAAAATACTGTAAAAATGTAAACAACTGAAATAAATAAAAGACTTCTGCTACTTACTGCACACATTTACAATGAAACTCTTGTGTAAGGTGTGTCTGCTGCTGATGATCTCTAGATGATAGAGTCCAGCGTGTTCAGTTGTGGTGTGTGTGATGGTCAGAGATCCAGTTTGATCGTCCAGCTTCAGTCTGTCTCTGAATCTCCCGTCAGGAACATCATATGTGGAGACGTTTTGGGCAATTCTACTAAATGCAGCTATGAGAGAGTCGTCATATTCAAACATCCACAATATCTCATCATATAAATCAGTAACATCAGTGTGTAGAGTTACAGAATCTTCCTTCATCACGGACACTGACTTCACTGCATCTGTATCCGCACACACACATGGAGAACAAACAGAAAACATTTTTATTAAAGTCGATGTATTATCTACAAAAATAACACTTCTACACTTCTACAAAATGAGAGAATTAACTTTTTATTCTTAAAGTACTCACCAAAAATAGTTATATTGAATCTCTTATGTATGGTATGAGTGCTGCTGGTCATCTGTAGGATATAAACTCCACACTGTTCTGTTCTTATGCTCCTTATTTTAAGAGATCCAGTTTCATGATCCGTCTCCAATTTGTTTAAGAATGGCTTAGCATTATGTTTTTTTATGGCCCTAACTTGGGACGTTTTATCGATTGAACTTATCACAATGTTATCGAATATCCACTGAATGAGATGATATTTCTGTATTTCAGTAACATCAGTGTGTAGAGTGACAGAATCTCCCTCCATCACTGGCACAGTCTTCACTCCATGTGTTTTATCGGACAAAACTGGAGGAAGAACAAAAAGAGTTACTCAGAGATCAGCCTTATATAATATTGCGTAATAACAGACAAAACACCCCTACTTCAACAGTCAAAATGTTATTCAACATTTTATAACTATTCAAATCCAAATGTTAGGTCTATTAAAGGCACAATATGTAAGTTTTTACCGCCAGAGGTCGCATTTTCAAAATAATATCAAAGGCGAATCTTGATGACGCTCTGAAAAATGTCGTTTTCACCATCCAGAGATGTGTGGAATTCACAAATAATTAGGGCTGGGCACCGAGTCTCGATACTTTTTAGGTATCGACCCAATTGCCTCGATACTATCGAGTATCGAAAAATGACATGTTGTTCGGTTCCAGATTTCGATACCTAAGGAGTTAACTCGTCAACGTCAGTGCTCAAACAAATACATATGAAATGCACAACGACACACATAAAGTCGCTCACGCACATACACACAAACTCTATTCACACGAAACACGCGGAACTCTCCGCGCACACTCATATGAGACGCGCGCGCGCACGCACAAACTCTCGACACGCATACTTATGAGCCGCGACCCGCGAGCACACACACACAAACTCTCCGCGCACATATTCATATGAGACGCGAGCACACACACATAATACCTTAAAGATGTGGAAAAATCGATCAAAAGTGTGGGTACATTTCTCCAGACTCGATGCCAACAGCGCGCGCGATGCAGTATTGCTGCAAAGACCGGTACCACGACAAACACGATGAAGACCTTGACAGTGCACGGAGTAAACATAAGAGCAGAAAGTTGCTCCGTCTTCGACTGGTAAATGAAGAGATATCTTGTTGATCACTCGGACAGTGTTTATATTGCAATAAATAATAACCTACTGAATGTACACTGCCGTTCAAAAATGTGTTGTTTAATGGTTAGTCAGAATTTTTTTTCAGTAAGGATGCATTAAAGTTATCAAAGGTGACATTAAAACATGTGTAATGTTACAAAATATTTCGTTTTTAAATAAATGTTTTTCTTTTGATTTTTTTATTCATAAAAGAATCATGAAAAAAATTATCAGTTTCCAAAATATTAAGCAGCAAACCGTTTTCATATTCTGAAGGGTCATGTGACACTGAAGTAATGATTTTGAACATTCAGCTTTGACATCACAGGAATAAATTACATTTTGAAATATATTAGATACGATTTTAAATTGTAATACTATTTCACAATATTACTAAAGTTTTACTGTATTTTTTTATTTAAAAATTCAGCTTTGGTGAGCATGAGCGCTTTATAAAACATTTTTATTCCTTTGTACACTGGCTAAGGAGCATGAGTCAAACTGAAAAAATAAAACTAAATACATAAAAAATAAAAGTTTTTCTGAGGTAATATGTTATGTAATCTTGTTAAAATGGATTTCATAAAATTGGTATCGAAAAAAGTATCGTTAGGAACCGGTATCGAAACTGAGGTATCGAAATTGGCATCGGATCGAAAGATTTTGAACGATGCCCAGCCCTACAAATAATGTTCACGGATGAGGTAATAAATTCGTTTTTGTATTACCTGCACATTTGATAAAACTATTTTAATGTAATCGTAATGAAGTAGCTGCACGAAACGTGTAATTTAATGCTATAAAAGCCTGTAACGTGATTATTTGTCAAATGATTTGGTGGGTTAATGCAGCACAGTTTAAAACAATAAATACTAAAAGTAAATTTGACAAACCCACAGTATATGAAAGTAATGCAACACATACTGTATTTAATTTCCCTGCTATGGACTTGATCACCAGACTTAATAAAAAAGAACATTACTAAAGTACAAAAAAAGTTCAATATGACTGTAGTGCACAATATATATTTGCTTACCTGTCTATTAAAACACATGCGAGAGCAGAGTCTCTGTCAAGGCCAAGTTTGTCGCGAAACTCTCTATCCAGAAAACGGCATGCCGATATTGATCCTAAAACTACTTTAGTCAACATTTGAAGTGGATCAAAAAAGTTAATCAAAGTTGTCCTAAGACAAGAACGGGTATTGTTCAAAATTCATGTATAACTTTGATGAAAGGTTTTGATCCAATACAAATGTTGACTAGTGTAGTTTAGACGTACTTTTGAAGTGCTTGACTTAAATGCTCTCTCATCTTACTGCCGCTCTGTGGCTACTAAACTGATAAAGTAAAATAGGCATTGCAATGTTGTCATGGAAACAGTCAAATGCAAATATGTTGCAGTGTGGCGTCACAAAAGAATGGAAGTGGATTTTTTTTTTTTTTTTTTTTGACAGCTTGGTTTCAACAAATGTTATTTTTGCAGCGAGGATACATTTTTCAGGTCTGAAATTTAGTGTTTTTTAACCAATCAAAAGATCAAAGAAATTTGATTCCTCACGTCATGACCCTTTTAATATCTGACAAGTTGTGGAAAAATAATAATAATTAAATAAGCGAATTATTACACTGAAATCCCTGACATACTCACCACTGACATTGTATCTCATCTCTATGTTTCTGCCATGGACGCTTAGTTTATAAAGTCCAGAATGTTCAGTTCTGATGTTTGTGATGATGAGATCTCCAACCTGTTGGTTTATGTGCAGTCTGTCTCTCCCACCAATAACATCATCATATAATTTTGTTGTATTTGCTGCTCTATTGACTCTAGCTATGAGAATGGCATTTGGTCCAAACCTCCAGTCTATCACATCTCCAATCTGTACTTCAGTGAGACCAGTGTGTAGAGTGACAGTATCTCCCTCCTTCACTGACACTATTTCACCAACTGCATCACCAAACACAGCTGCAATTAAATATAACACTGAGTCACACTGTTGCTGTGTATGCAGACAAGCATGAAGATGAAGACTCACGAGTAGTCCATAAGATGATGAAGAGAATAGCAGTGTTTCAAAAAAAAAAAAAAAAAAGCATTTTAATAAAACAATAGATGAGTAAAAGTAAAAAGTGTGCAAAAAAAGGCCAACTTGGCGTGGCAATTTTGTAAATGGAGCTTGAGGTAATAAACAAAATAAAGGAACTAAAGAAAACACAAACATAACATAATTGCGACAGTAAGATAACAGAATGAGGAGATTTTTATTACACTCTAATAAATCTTATTTAACTACAATTCATTTCAGTAAAAAAACATTAAGGCAGAGGGCTAAAATAGACTCAATGCAAATTACATAATGCTGAGCCTGAATTCATACTGATAAAATGTTATGCAACTTAAAAAAGCAGGACAAAATAATGTCAATTTTAAAGATACCACATAAAACATATCTCTGACTTTTGCAATAATAAAATCTGCCAATCATCATAAAGAATGTGACCGGAAACTACAATATCACCCTGCCAAACAGGGCCACCGTACATAGTGGTTACAGCCATTACATTATCACAGTTAGAATGAATATATATATATTTAAAGCCAAACCGAAATTAAGTTAGTAGCCCAACATAAATCACAAGTCTTACCGTAGAACAAAAACACCAGGAACACGGAAAAGGTTTCCATATTGCTGTGGAGCTCTTCAAAATTGTGTTTTAATGAACATTATCGGTGGTTATAATTGAAATGAAAAAAAAACACTAGAGATCGATACTTTATAGAGACAGAGTGCGAGAAGCTGCCTCCTTGTCATTTCTTGGAAGACACAGACTGTGAAGAGACACACCCCCCACATGGTGTAATCCCTTTATAGGGTGTACAATATATACATAACCGCCTGTATTCTGTTGTCTTGCATGTGCATCAAGTGTCTCGATTACACAATTAAGTTCCACTTAGAAAATGTGGAGACCACATGTCCAAGACCACCTAGAATCATTGGACAGTAAGTTCGTCAATCAAACGGTCGTACCATCCCCCCCTCCCCCTCCTGCGCATAACCCCTTGGAATGGGTGGAGTCAGGGCCAGCGTTTGAGGAAAGAAGGTAGGACCTTGTGAGTTGTGTATTTTCAAAATCTGCCGGCCGTTTTGCAACTTCCATACCCCACCTTTAAAGATAAAATAGTTGGAAGTCACTCAAATATGCATTTGTTAAAGGGGTCATGACATTTTTTTATTTTTTATTTTATTATTATGTTCCCTTAGGTGCAATTATAGTATTACTATAGTTTTTTTTACAAAAAAACTTTTAAAATGTAGTGATTTATGACCTTTTCCCACCCTGTTTCTCATCCTCTGATTCAAACAGTCTGTTTTGGGGGTGTTTCCCCTTTAAGAGTTCAGTGTTAACGCCCACTGTTATGATTGGCTAACGTCACTGCCTATGCATCAATTATTAACGCCCCCAGCCAGAACCTGTGCGGATTCAGCGTATTTAAAAAGTAGTTTAAAGTTTTAAATACATTACTTACAGTTTGCATCGTCGTTGTTGAGCCCAGAATAGTCGGCACGGACTTATCTTTGAGCAACAGTTTTCTGGCAAAGCCAGCATCATTTTAGGATTTGTTCTCAAAACAGTCATCCTTCAAATGTATAGAACAAACGCTTAAATTAACACTGCCGTGACTGGGACGTCCGCAAAAAATAAAGTGCATCCATTTTCCCCTGACGTCTGGATCTTTCTGCAGCGTACTCAAAGATGTTGTTTGTCCACAGCCAGGAACAGCACATCTGCGGCATCGTAATTTCCCTGTACACAGACCCACTCGCTGTCCGTCGACTGAACACTTGTGAGGCGCGCGGCGCGCGGGCGCGACAACGATACGAAATGAGCGTAGTTGCCTTGCGCTTTGAGCGTAGTTGCCTTGCGCTTAAAGCGTAGTTGTCTTGTGCTGGAGGCGGTCATATGCAAACGCTGGTACGTCACTTCGTACCGTGACGTCACTTCTTACCATGGATCCAGAACGAGCTGTATTTAGAGCTTGATTAAATAAATGATTCGTTTATAATGGGGAGGACGTCTTAAGCTATGAAACTTGCAGGACGTTTTAATGAAACAAAGACCTCTTATATACCAAAAGATCAAGGCAAATTTGGTTTCTCATGTCATGACTCCTTTAAAATGAAACCAAAAAAAACACAAAGAGGGAAATTACCATTTGTTGCAGGGGCTTCCCGTGTGAGAACGGGGAAGTTCAACAGCATCAGTTACAAAAAAGGAACACACAAACCAGAATCACACACCAGGTTCACTGGAAATATTGACACTGCAATAATGACTACCTTTGGTGAAGTTAGGCCATATAAAAAAACAAGCTTATATACTGTAGCGGAGTGATAGCACATTGGCCACTCATTTACTGATTGTGACGTTTTACATGCATCACAAACCTCAGTACACATAATTTAAATGTAGCTTTATTTGTTTATTTATTAATTTTTGTACAGCCATGCACAAATTAATTCTAGTTTCAGCATTTACATTTTACAAAGCAAATGTGGAGTTGACATGTCAGTGTCAAAATATTATTCAAATTGCCATCGAACTACTGACAAAGTTTTTTTTGCTTTATTTATAGCAACAGTCTTCATCAAAGATGTGTGATATACGGAGTAGGCTAATGTCGTGTAATATTTGGGAAAGCAGCATGCGTTTTGACGAGAAAATGACATTCAAGTACATGAAATGTGACATATACGCTTATGAGTAATATGAGCCCAGCCCTTCCCATAATGACATAAAGAAGACTTTTAAACGATTTATACATCAATAACCTCATGCATTCTGTCGCTATGTGATAACTCATCATGAAAAACTGCTTTAACAACAATAATTACAATAATACCATTATGTAGTACAAATGCTTAATTGTAATGGATGTATTGTACAGGGCTTCGGAATTGACTCATGGCTCCGTCTGTTTATTCGGCAATAAACCTTCAGATTTTTTTTTTTCAAAGATATTAGAGTTGGAGAACACCATACAGCAACTTTCCGGCAATTCACCAAGCAAAAATAAATCATAATCATGACAAAGAGTAAAGATCAAGTGCCTAAGAAGATCTACGCGCAGTAATTCCATGTTCAAAGTCACTTTTATTCCCCATTATGATGCTCAGTTTGAACTTCAGCAGAACGTCTTGTTTTGTGTTTTATGGCAGTCGGTAAACCAGCTTAAGGTGCATTTTCTCCACCTACTGAGAATGAGTGTGAAAAGTCACTCAAATGGTTGAGGAAAAAAATAAATCCTTCTGATAAAATCTGTATCTCTTAAATATTTTTGAATAATATCATACACCCTTGTCTGTGAATTCTGGAATATATTCTTATCTCTAATGTGATTCATTTCCATATCTCTTATTTCTTCAACAAGCTGATTTATTTCTCTCTCATATGCATCACAGAGTAAGCACATGTTCAACTGTTTCTGAGTTTTTACAGAAATTGCTGCTTTCTGACTCACACTTTCCTATAATATCCAGTGAATAATTAAAGGGATAGTTCACTTTGAAATTAAATTTTGGTATGTTTTAGCTTACCTCAAGGCAAGGGCACCCAAGATGTAGGTGTCTTTTTTTCCGCAGTAGTTTCAATTTTGATATTTTTAGGTCAAACCGTTCTTGTCTGATAGTCATATCATCCAGGTCTACGGTCACTGTCTCAAAGAGCATACACAGAGTCCAAATTAAAACAATTCCCCATCGTCCAAATTAAACAATTCCCCATCGTAAGTACACATTGATGGCCTAAGACACGAAACGAGCGGTTTGTGTGAGAAAACGAACGGTATTTATATCGTTTTTACCTCTTATACACAGCCACGTCCATCTGATCTGAGGGCTCTTCCTTCTGTGTGACGTGTACGCAGACTGGTGCAAAGATGTATACACTAGATGTCGCCTTGGCTACGGCAGTTCATTGGAACAAATGTCAATGTGACATCTAGTGTAACAAAATATATGCACCAGTCTGCGTACACGTCACACAGAAGTTTTGTGTCTTAGGCCATCAATGTGTACTTACGATGGGGAATTGTTTAATTTGGACGATGGGTTATTGTTTTAATTTGGACTCTGTGTATGCTCTTTGAGACAGTGACCATAGACCTGGATGATATGACTGTCAGACAAGAACGGTTTGACCTAAAAATGTCAAAATTGAAACTACTGTGGAAAAAAAGACACCTACATCTTGGATGCCCTTGAGGTAAGCTAAAACATACCAAAACTTAATTTCAAAGTGAACTATCCCTTTAAGGTTTAAAGTTTATGAAACCTGGTTATAACAGCATCTTCTCTTCTTTTTCTCTTCTGTTTCCATATACCCTTCTTTCAATACCCACTTTAGGATGAATGCTAAATAGGTGTCTCCCCTTTGACTGTTTATACATTCTTCTTGCCACATATTTCCAACAGCTGTTTTAATAATACCTTTTACTTCTGTTTTACATGGAATTTCAATCAATGAATGCTTTAGCATAAGTTCTGCCGGGAAGACTTAATTGTTACGTCGCTGTACCTTTATCTATCCAATCACATTCCAATACGCGTGGTATAAAAGATCGGTCACTTACTCATGTCTGAGTTCGCAGATGCTGACGCTCCAATTCACCACCATCCTCCCCACCACCTCCAAGTCGAATCCTCCCCTCCATCCTACCTTTCTGGTAGAACTTCTTTTCTTCACAAAGTGGAAAGCACATATACAAATTCTACTCTTACTTCTGTTTGATAAATTCTATATAAATTCTGTAAATTTAACTTAAAATATCTCAATGCTCAATGCTTTTATATAAGTTGAGGGACCTGCACCAACATTCGGCAGCTTGACGGCACATGACATGCCAGAGGAGTGTTATTGAAATTTAGCTTTTTAATGAGTTCTTTTACTTTTATATGGGTACAACTTTTATTAACGTTGAAGATGTATTGTTTACTCATAAGAATTTAAAGGAATATAATCATATAAGCAAAAAGTACATTATTAAAGATATAAAACTAAGCTTTTTTGAAATGTATAAGTTAGGACAAACTTGCAGGAACGAAATGTTCTCTGAGTCATGTGAAGGCTGACAATATGTGTGTGCGCAGTTTCGATCTGTGGCTAAAAACAGGAAACTTTTGCTGACATGACAATGTTCTGTCTAGATAGAAATAAACATGAGACCATGAGCACATGAGCTAAGACGTCTGGGTTTAAGGTAACAAGAGTTTTTTTTTACACAGGATGTGTTAGGGTATATAACATTGGCGAAAGGGACTAGCCTTTGTCTTCTCATGTTAGATACTCTCTGCGTGAGAATGCCATGGGCCTTCTGTCTGTGTGGGAACGTCCTATTTCATGCATGAAATAAAATACTTTGTTTAATCTTTTGAGAGTCGACTTTGTCTTCTTCATCCAGGTTTGAATATTGATTATTTCCACAACAGGAGTGGGAGGTTTGTGGGGGCAGCATTCTGTCAGCGAACGCAGACAACGCTGGAATGCGCATTCACACCAGCAGAGGAGAATCCACGACGAGCTGAAAAGAAAAGCAGCAAAATAGCAACAAAGCAATTCAAATTCACTCCAAGATCCTCGCTCAGCTCTGAAGCATCTCAAGAGTGATGCCGGTATTGTGGCGAATTTCGACCCCCTGCCAAATTATTACCCCCCTCGTTGAAGTCAGTACCTGATTGCCTAACCTAACCCAATCCCTAATCCTAACTCCTCCCCTAATCCTAACCCCTCCCCCACAACTAATTTGGCGGGAGTCGAAATCGGGCACAAGACCTGTACTATTTATACCTGGATGTCTGGGTAGATGGACTCGGCATGCAGATCTCACTGGCCGATGTTCATTTGCTCATTTTGTTACCTCTTGGAGGTGATTGGACTCCCAGGCGAGACCCCAATACATCATTATCAACGTAACGCTGAACGTAACTGACTGACTGGGAACATCTAACACCTCCTTATTCACTATTGCCTTTCTAATTTCAGATTTCAAGATTAAAAATACATGTTAGTTGCATGTATTTTCAGTTTCTCATGTATCTGTTACTACTTAATTATTATTTTCCTTTCAGTTGTACTCTTTAATTCTACGAAGAATGTAACAAATGCCAACTCATCCGCCATGATCTTACTGTTAATTTCTTTTCCCTGATTCGGACGCTCATTTCTCATTCTCGAGTCTACAACTGTTTCTTCTGCTTCCTTGGTTTCTCTCGTCTGAACTTTCTTGATTGCCTCTCCGTTATCTTAATATTTTGAACCTTGACAGCATTTTTTTTTAACCTGACAACCTCCATACCCCTCACTGTGTTCTCCCCATGTTGCAAATTAGCTCAAATAAGTAGATCAGTTAATCTGATAAACTTGATGTAGATAAATTAATATTACAATCAAATAATCAGTCGTCCAGCGAACACTTTTGACTAATCATTAATTCTAAGAAAATGGCATTTTTCATGGCTATAGAAAAGTTATTCTTTCTTAGCATGTACAGCGCTCAGAGCGCGTCACAAGATCAGAAATCGTTAAATTGACTTTGCCACAAGCAGAGAATCATAACAAAATATGTATTTTGCTCAAGTTTTATTAACTAAAATCACGAACACAACAATAACACATACACACAATCACACATGGGTAAAATGGTAAGAATGAAACCGGAAATGGAACAGGGAATGAAATTATGGAAAATATTAATTTAACTATGAAAAGAGCCATCAGCTTTCTTATTTCAAAGCACCTCATTAATAGGTATCTACTGCATATTATTAAACCTCTGTTTAAAATATACGATACTTGCATCTCCTTTGAAGTGGAAGTAGTGTGTGAAGTTTTTTTTTTTTTAAGAAGATATCATTGGTTCCGTGAGTCGATGTGGTTGGAGTTGCAATTGATTTCCTCCGCATTGAATGAAGAAATTGTGACGAACTTGCGATGTTATCCTTGACTCTGTTGTGATTGAGAGAGTCCTCTCTCTCCTGAGTGAGCATGGCTGGTTATGAGTCAAGGCCTGGAGAGACCACGCAGGACAGCAACCTGAAGATACAGAGCAAAGAGAGAGAAGAGCTTGTGTAGGCGCAATGATATTACAAACTTAATGCCCGTCATGTTGGAAGTTACCTAGCTGGGGACTATTTTCAGGCGCCGCGTAATATCATTGCGCTGCTGGTACGGCAGCAGTTCCTTGATTATTACGCAGGAATGAGAGTATAGTTCCTAGTCATATTGGCATAGAAAATCACAACTTTTCATTTTCTGTCAGTCTTAGTACACGATGTAACTACAGAAGATTCAAGTTTTAAATAGGAAAAATATCAAAACTATTTGGTAATTTTTTTGAGAGAGATGCTAACGGTCTAATCAGATGCAATGATCTATGCTAAGCTATGCTAAAAGTGCTACCGCCAGACCCGGAGATCGGCTGAATGGATTCGAAAACGGTACAACTCAAGTGGTTTCACTTTTTTGCGTTTTTAAACCCCAAAAATACCCGTCGCCGTGTAAACGAAAGGCACATCCGATAAAATATTTTTACGTTTTCACCCGCGAGCGTTTCTCGTGTAAACAGGGCCTTTGGTTGTGAAAGAAACACTGTGGTTCCACATAAGTGTGGGCCGTAAGCTTAAACACGACTGGCCTGCGTATTAAAAAGTAGTGATACATTCAACATAGACAGTCAGGTGTGTATCTTGTATATCAGCCCAATTCCCTTCTTTGACTGTACAAATGGTGATAATGATATTAAAAATATAAAATTTGAAAGTAGGCCTATCTTGGGAACTTGATTCATGGCCGGGTGCTACTGATGTCATTACCACTGCGAGTCAAAATAATCGGTAACACTTTAAAAGTAGATTCATTAGTTAAAATTAGTGAATGTATTAGCTAACATGAACTTACCACGAGCAATACATCGGTTACTGCATTTATTAATCTTTGTTAATGTTAGTTTATAAAAATACAGCTGTTCATTATTTGTTCATGTTGCTTCACAGTGCATTGACTAATATTAACAAATACAACTTTTGATTTTAATATTGTATTAGTAAATGTGGAAATTATCATTAACAAATATGAATAAATGCGGTAGAAGTGCAGTTGATTATTAGTTCATGTCAACTAATTATTTCATTAGTTAACATGTAATTAACTAATGAACCTTATTGTAAAGTGTTACCAAAATAATCAGTATTGTTGTGTTGGGATGGCTATTTGTGCGATGTTACATGCTAAAGCAAGCCAGGAGACGGTCGTGATGACATTCAACTTTTCTCTTAACTTCTCTTTCCCTCACTAGAGGGCAGTAAATTACCATAACATCTATCTTAAAATGACTATGTTAGAGTCACATTATCTTCCCATAAGTTTTAATTAAAAATGTAATGTCTGCCTTTGATTGCACATGATATTTGATATCAAATGATAGCACAAATATGTTATACAAGTAGTCATGTCTACTGTTTCACTTATAATGCAACAATAATTTACAATTGTATGGTTTTCTCAGTAAAAGTTAACTAAAATCATCAATGTTTTGCCTGATAAGGACAAATAGATTTGGTTGATCATAAAACATTCACCAGATATTTATAAATAGGCTACATAGGTTGCTGTTTGTAGATATGAGTTATAAACATGCACAATTTTATCCAATAAAACATTGATTTTTTTTGCCAATGGCTTATGTTCACGTAACCCATACTATTCATTCATTCAAAAAACTAGAAAAAATAAACTTTACAAATACACTGTTTTTGTCTCACTGTAACATGTCCATCAACGATATAATAATGACTAAAGCTGCAAGATATAAACCAAACAAAATAATACATTCAAATTGTAATTAAAAAATGATTCATCATTGGCTCACTTGCGTTAAAGAAAATTGTATACATTAATCATTAAGTTATTTTTTTCAATAGGCTAATTCATTTCACCAAATTAATGCGTACAATTGACAGCCATAATTTGAATCATCACACACAACATCCCACCACGTCTGATTGCCATCGAGTTTCAGTTTAAAGAAATGACGTAAATGAATGTTCAACGCTGATTGGCTAACACAGTTGTCAACAGGAAGCTCCTTTCACCAATGAAAAACCTTTCGGCACGCCCCCTACCTTTGGCACGCCCACTCCTTCAAGTGGCTGATGAGTGTTGGGTTGAAAATGTAGTAAATGCTAAAAAGTGTAAGTAAGAAAGTAGTCTTCAGATGAATGTTTGTCACAGTCTGCTATAAATAGAAAGATCTACACTGCCCTAAAAATGGATGTCCAGCAAAGAGAAAAAAAAAAAAACATTTCTGAAAAACGGCACCTGGATGTCTCCATAAGCAAAATATTCAGACCAGATGGAAATTATAACATTACTGAGAGAGTGTGTTTTGTAACTATGTTGTGACAGAAGAAGATTTATGCAGTAATCCAGGTAGAAGTCAACATAACTGGCACATATAAGTTATAGCATTTCTTCCTAGACTAAATTACTAAATTCATCCAGTCTGAGAAAGAGTGTATAATGTCATCTCATTTATGCAATGACACACAGCACTGTGAAAAAACAACAACAACTGTGGTTTACAGAAGAAAAAACACACTCCGGAATTGGACAACAGCCCCAACAGACTTTCCTTTCTTTGCAGCAAAGCAGACCACAGATGTTCTCAGGTTCATCACATGTCTTGAGTGATACTTCAGACCCCTGATCTGTGAAAGAAGATGTCTCACTCATTTGTTATTTGCACTTTGTGCTTTTGGCGTCTGGTCGGTAAGTTAAAACATGATTTTAACTTCACTTCTAGCAGACTTGTATCAGAGAGATCTAGTAGTTCTAACCAATTGTATTACATTATAATTATACTTATACTTTCCTAAAATCATCAGAAGATACGCTATTTCATTTGAAACTTAAACAGATCTGCAGCCATTCTGCTTATAGAAAAAATTTTCATTTTTTTTCTTCTTTTTTGCCATTTTATATAATTTTATATCAATGTTTAAACTTTTTGCAAAGCCAGAAGTGTATTTACAAAGTTTGTAATTTCAATATGTTTTAGTTTAAGCTTGGTTAATCCAACTTGTTTTGACACTCTGAATATCTTACGGTAATGTCAAATGTTTCTGTTTCCCAGTGTTTTGTGGTGCCATGGAGACGGTGTCCATAACTGAGGGAGATTCTGTCACTTTAGACTCGAATTTTACTGAAATACAGAAAGACGATCTTATAACGTGGAAGTTTGGAGATCAGAAATCTCTGATAGCTGATATCAACGAAGCGGCTGGAAGCTTCAAAACACATGATGGTCCCGATGGGAGATTCAGAGACAGACTGAAGCTGGATCATCAGACTGGATCTCTGACCATCACACACACCAGAACAACAGACTCTGGACTTTATCTGATAACCAACAGTCGCAAAATAGAGAAAGAATACAGATACAATGTTACTGTTTATGGTGTATACTGTATATAGGGGAGAACACAGGGCTAGTTGTAACACTCATGGTTTAAAACTTACCACACATGCCAGCATGATGAAACTTGATGTATTTACTAGTTTCCAAATCAACATAGAGAAAATGTTGCACCAAAATAAAATAAAAATCTTTGGAAGATATCACTGAACATTTATTTAACCATAGCAAAAGTTAATTTCTTAAGATTATTTTCCACCAATGTTTTTTATTTCAAATTAGACAAATCTGAGACTAATCTTGTATCTTTTATTTAACAGTTGAGATAGTTCTTTATTCCCAGTTGTGCAGGTGGGGCATGTTGTCACACTAAACCTGCCCTGCTATTAACTATGCTATTCCATACAGTTACCGATGCAATTGGCATAATTAACTTCTAAATTCTGATAATAGAGATCAATTTAAAATTGGGTTGTAGCTTGTTATCTAAGGATTGGAAAACTTTTGTCATTTGTGTTTTAACAACGTTTAGATCACAAGTTATTGATCCGGGAAGGTCGAATCTGTGAACATATTGACAACTTCACTGAACTCCTTGAGTTAAGCACTGACCGCATTTCTTTATATTGAAATACTAAGAAACGCTATGTATCGTATCTATGAAACATTAACCTACAGAGCTCTGAAACACTGCCAGCGGGACATTAAACAGGAAGTGTTTGTCCAAACTCATATCAGGTTTTGCAAGAGAACGCAAAAGCGTTGAAAAATATTTTTTCCTCCTGTTGAATAGTTAAACTAGGATTGTGTTCTGAGGTGGTTCTAATGTATCTAGCCTTCCTCTTGGTGTGTCGATCAGAACACAGGAATGAATCAGGACAGTTTGATTCGATCAAAGGGGTTTATTGTGGTCTGTGTAAGGCATATGTGGTTCTACAATAAAGCATAAATAAAGAAATAATCAGCATAACATGACTTGACTGTTATATCGAAATAAAGCACATTATACATCACATAGAGAATATACATCACACACTATACAGAACTCCCCAAATGGACCTGACAAAGAATTACGTATAATATTATAGTAACATGAATACACAGGTACGGAACGGGCTGCAGATATCCTCAACTGGGATATTATATTGTAAACACAGCTCGTGAATGCGCCGAACACGCTCCTCACACTGTTCATTCTGACTACCCACAGCGGACAAATACCAAATTGCCTCAAAAATGAATACTATGATTAACAAGGATTGTCTGCTGATCAAAACGGGCACTTACAATCAGTAATAGACGCACACTATAGCACACAAATAAGGGTTATTTTCCCGGTCCCGTGCAAGTCTCTCTCGCTTCATTCGGCTGTGTCAGAGCGATGATTGACAGGTGCACTAAGCCCCACCTTTCCAACACCTCCCATCTCTTTTTTTTCATCACTATGTCCCTTTAGGGGCTCCGTAAAAACTCAAACTAATTGTTAATTTAAAAAAAAAACTATTTTTGAGGAGACTCCTTAAACTTTTCACTGTGTATGTGGCCGATAAGTTAGTTCGTGAGCATGCATAGGCTACAACAGTGCATCCTATTTCACTTTTTCTTTGTAAAACCACCCGAGGCATTCATAAATTACCCTCCCACTGTCACGTTTGCATTAACAGTTTAAATAATCCATAAATGTTTACGGTCCACAAGGGCATCTTGCTTTATTAAGTGTTGATATGAATTACTTAAATAATCAAACCTTGGTTTATTCAAACAGGCTTATTTTAATGCAGGCTTGTTTGAAAAAAAACAAGTTTGAAACCAAGAAATTAACCTTTAAAATAATAATGTGCCAACTGAAAGGATCCCTTATTAGTTTTTTTTTTCCTTGACACGTAGCCTACTATACATCGATCAGACTTGACTTACATTAGTGTATCTCTGCAGGCATTCCGCGTGTAACTCCAGTGCTGATCTCTGCTGCTGCTTCTGGGTCTCTGTTGGTTGTTGCTGTGCTTGGGATCTTCTGCATCTGCAAGAGACGAAGAAAAACGGCCGAAGAGGGCAAGTATTACTGCAGTGAAAAAATAATTAATAAAACATCTACACTTTGTGAACAATCATATATATTTCTAATAAAGACTGATAGTTGATACCATGGTGCATTCATACATTTCCCAATTATGCATATTTTTTATTGTTTTAACAGTTCAAACCAACAAAGAAGAGGTAATATATGCTAAACCAACACACCGCAAGCAAAATTCACATAAAAGGGTAAGATAACTAATGACTGTATGTTGTGTATCTGTATCATCACATTTAGATGTGTTTTGGAACCTATAGTGTCAAAATGTTGCAAATATTCCTGTTAAGTGTAAATGAGATAGGAAACAGGCCAGCTGAACTTGAAACGTATGCAAATATCTAATATATTGTATATCAATCTATATATGATTCAATAAGACTACATTTTATTTCATAGCATTTGTGTTTTTGTGCTGGTGCAACAATTGTTTGTTAAGTAATACGAACAGTAAATAGTATTTACAAATGCGGCTTTCCATTTTGTTGTCTCAAGTTCAGTGTCATTATATGCATTTATAAGAAAGCATAGAATATTAATGAATAAAAAACAGATACACTCTAAAACAATGCTGGATTGGGTCAACCCAACTTTGGGTCAAACCACACATTTGGGTTGGTCTATTTTTGACCCAAAGTTGGGTTGAAACAACCAAAATAAAATAATAATCAAACATCTTCTGTTTGTTATTTCTAACAGAGGTTTAAAGAGAAGGATGAGATGGTGTATTCAGGCGTCACCATGATTTTTTGATCAAACTCATTGTAGCTCTCTTCTTTTTTCAATAATGATGTTCCTATGTCACTGTAGTGCTGAGTTTCGCAATGTTTTTGCAAGATTTTCTAAAAATATGATGATCCCTTTGCAAAAGACCATCTTTTACTCATTTATTCATGTATTCTCTGTGAGAAAAATATTATGTGATATTATATATATATATCTCTTGGTCATGTCATATAGATGTTTGGTAACACTTTATTTCGATTGTCCACTTTAGACATTCTACTAACGTTAAGTAACTTTGCAACTACGTCAACTAAGGCCCTGTCCCACTTCATACGCACTTTCGGTCTTGTGGACTTACAATGGCTGTCGTGTGCACATGTCCGTTAAGTCCATGAGACCGTAGGACACCCCATGACGAAAGATGAAGTGATTAGGGACAGGGCCTAGCCTAACTCTCATTAGAGTATCAGTAGACGGTTAGGTTCGGGATAGTGGAATAAGATGACATGTAGTTACTTACACTCAGTTGAATGTCTGTTGGAGGACCATCATCATCTCAAAGTGATATTATGCAGACAGTCTACTAACACTTGATAGTTAGTTGACATGTAGTTGTAAAGTTATTATAATGTCTAAAGTGGACTATCAAAATAAAGTGTTGCCAGATGTTTTCTTAGTAAGTAATAGTCAGCTTGCTGTAAATTTATTAATGTTTGATTTCTTCATTCTAATACAATTCAAAAGGGCAAGTGTGATAGAGTGGGACACCCTGAAGTGGATAATACTGGTCTGACAGTTTCCTTTGACAGGGCTCCGGTCAGGGAGAAGGGCACGGAGAAATTATTCCAGAAAACGTTATTATTGAAGTTTGGGTACAGGCTTTGGTGTACAAATAGGTATGTGTGTGTGTGTGGTTTTCGCTTAGGTTACGCACACGAGAGCCACCATTCCACAGAATGCAGAGTCGGGAATGAGGATGTGATGCGCTCGGAAAGGAAATGACATCACTACAGTTTCAAAATAAAACGACAGGAAATAAAAGACTTCCCGACAGCGAGCATCATCATACACAGAACTGATCATGCGGCATTATATGCATTTTATTGCACAACATTATTATGATTATTATTAAGAGTTATTATGTCAAATGCACAACATTAGTCACATGTCTGAATATCAAAATAGAATAATATGCTCTTGTATGGTCAAATCAATATGATTAAATCTAATATTACAATGTTTTTGTCTTGAATGCAACTCAGTAAATGCATGCAATTAAAACACTCGAGCAGATCAGCGCGTGAGTCAGACTGAAAACTGTGGTGGTCGTTCTTCAGATCGGAAAGAAATGTGGTTTGATGTGATGGTCACACAAACAGCTTTTGCAAGAGTGTGTGTCTGTTACTGGACGTTTATGTTAGAGGCGCTCTCGTAGGAGTGTGAGGTGTGAATTTTGTCTTTATGTGAGTTTGCAGGAATTGCATGTGGTTGAAAGGTGGGGTTTTTTCCATTCCTGCTCAGTTCAAGTTCTGCTCTACACAAAACAACTCTACTATGAAATACTGAATCTGGCAGAAATATAAAAATATATAATTTGTGATTGAAGTATTGAGATTGATATTAGAAAAAAATTAAATAAAAAAATAATGGTCTAAAAAAGGGTTTCATCTGCAATTGCTGTAGAGCAGTACATCAACTTAATAAAGACTTTTTGTTTTATAGCTCACATAGAGTATATTTCTAGGTTTGATTTAAATTACTGCAGGTAAAGCTTCACTTCATCTCAGGCCCTGTTTAATACCTATCAACATACGTTTTGGTCGATCGGATCACAAGTAGATGACACTAAATACAGGTGTGAACGGGGTCTAAAACATTTTTCAGCTTGTCCACTTTCAACCACTTCCAGAGGTAGACGAAAACCCCCTTCAACCGGATTGCTTTTGTACTGTAAACGCTCATGTAGTTGAATGTGACCTAATGCGTAAACCCTATGGGAAGTGCGCCAGCCAGTCTGGGTTTAAACTTTATCACCATTCCTGATTTCTAAACAATCTCATAGCGTTCGGTCGGTGTGACGTCAGCAACGCAATGCATTCTGGGACTTTAGGACACAGACAATAGACTGAGTATTAGTGGAGGTAGATGTTAAAACTTGTATTTTACAGTTAAAAACACATGGTAACACTTCTATTAAGTCCATGAATTATAGCTCCATTTATACATATTTATAAATAAGTACTACAATTCGATAAATACATTTATAAATAATCATTAAGACCAATACTGCATTATAAGAACAGTACATTTATATTATTTTTTATAATTACTTATAAGTAACGCATTTGCTTTTCAATGCACATGCTCATAATCCACAAACATATATTATTGTTAAACGCTGTGTTATGAACTGCCATAACTGCTCCCACGACCTGCGTGGAAAACATACCTCAAATGAAGCACATTTTTCAACAACACAATAGTGAAAGTGAAAGTAAAACTCTAATAAAATAAACAATTTAACCAAACTGTGTCGTTATAATTTGTATTTATAGGCTATAGCCTACATTATTATTTATGACAGATATATTACAGATTGATTTCTGAACCGCATGAATGTGTAAGTGCTCACTAAATAAACAATGTATGGAAACACGTCTATGGAAACACAAATCTTACCTTTATGATCCCGGTTGCGCCAAACTCTGGACACAGACTTGTGAGAGACAGATTGGTGTAGATCTTCTCCTGCCAATGTAAGTTATTCTGAGCAGTGTGTCGGTTAGGTTAACACTCGCTGGATGTTTATGCTACAATGAGCCCAGGAAGGAATCATTCGTGTCTGGACCACTGGACTATGACTGTGCATATCACAACCTTATAGTTCCTCAGAACACTATTCATTTTCTAATGTCCTACATCTACTATGAAAAGTGTAACGTTACTATGAAAATCAGTTGAAGTCAAATTTACAACGTTGAAAATCATTGGATAAACGGGTGTATGACGACCACGCAACATGGCGCTGTTACCAGGGAGATGTACAATGAACAAGCAGCAGATGTATGAAACGCGCTAAATCACCTTCTTTGTTCATAACTGTATATTACAATATTACTAGCACAATACAAGTGCTAGAGCAGTGTTTATCCCCTGCGACTCGGTTGCTAGGATACTTTTGTGTTGAACAAATGTAAAGCGGCAATGTTTTCCTTACACGTCATCGAGCATCGGACCGCCTTTTAATTTGGTCTGAACGGAAGGATGACGGTCTTATCAAGAGGGAATATTCAACATACAACTTTATGTTTCCAACTTGTGCTTCTGTATCTTAAACATAGGTTCATACGCCAAAAGTGGTGTCTACTAGTCTACCTCATTACCTTCCTCTGCTTCGTGTGCTGGAAGTGGAACCCAAAGAAAGCACATGATGTGAAACTAAACAAATGAAACTATAACAGCATTTGACCACTATAGGTGAGTACGTATTTTGTAATTGCATAGGCCTACTACTAAAGCGCCACCAAGTGTCCTTACCAGGAAATTAAATTTTCCAAGATTTGCTCTAATATAAATATAGGCTACATGAAAACAAAATATGAAATAGAATTCGCTCTAAAAAATAAATCAAAGGTTGATTATTCAGAGATTAATCGCTGAGATTTCACTGCACACTGTTTTGTCACCAAGAAAAGCTTTGTTTCAATAAAATTCTAATTAAATTAAATTAAAATAGGCTACTCTCAAATATATTTTTAATTGGAATCCCCCGTAGTGACAATATCTTGCTCTGCTTGAGTCACAAACACAGGCATCAACATTCAGTATGCAAAACACAACCAATGGCTAAATTAATTTCAATAAAACAGTCACAAACAATCATACAACTTTATGCAAAGTTGTCATACAAAGTTGTAATTTATTCATGTGCACTCTGTGAGTCAGCAAGCATAATACACAGTAGCACACATTTCACTTGAACTTATTTAGTTGTTGAAAATAGTCATTCTGAGTAGCCTATAAAGCCTCAAGAAATCCTATAGAAAACCTATAAATGATCAAGTGCTATCTGTATTTTTTAGTTACTTGAACTCTAATGAAAGTAAACTCCACTTACTAAGCATTTGTCAGTACAATTGTTATTTCGCTTTACTTAGTTTTTACTCAGTTTGCTTTTTTCTTTGTGACTGTAATTACGAAGAGAAAATGTAACAACCAACTGTAGAAAAAATATAATTAGAGATAATACTGTGGAGAGGAGATTGTTAAATCAGAGGGTTAAATAAATTATTAGCCCAATTAATTTTAAAATTGTAGTTTAAAGAAGTATAATCCCAAAAAAAAAAAAAAAAGCTGAATGAAAGCTGATCATGGAAAAAGCATAATAGGTCCTCTTTAAGTTCAATAGATCAACAGTATAATTCTAGCAATGTACGAACATGTTTGGTTCTTTACGCAAATGTGGTGATTTAAAGACATATCTCTGACACTGAGTTCTCATTCATAAGAAACTATACGGGTCACAGCTGTTGATTCTTCAATGATCTTCCATTAGTCTCCTCCTCTTGTGGATCTGATGTCATAAACCAGAAGAATGACTGTAGCCACGCCCACCACAGCAGAGACGACCAATCGGATCACAGCTCCAGTAGATCCACAGTAGTGGACTTCTAACCAATGATAAAATAGTGATTTTAGTGACAGTCTGTTTCAGGAACTCGAAATCTGCTATCACAGGTAATGTAAATATAATAAAAACAGCAATGTTGAAAGAAAAAAAGAAAAATATGGGGGATTTGTTTGGGGCATACAAAGTGTGAATCAACAGCAACTTGAATTTTATGACAAAAAAAAACAAAAAAAAAAAACATCACATATATGATCAGTGCTGTGGTACCTGCACATGTGTGACAGAGTGTGTGGATGTCCAGATGTGTGGTCTGGTTGCTGATGGGATTGTTCAGCACACAGCTGTAGGTGTTTTTATCCTGATATTCCACCTCCAGAGGTAGAGAGAGACTGGTGCTGAGATCACACACACTGATGCTGGACAATACACTGATTCCTGCGTACCAGGAGAGAGTCGCATCACACACATTCAACACTGATGAACACACCAATGAACATGATGATGATGATGATGATGAACAGTGTGAAGAGTTACTGATGATGACAGGAACAGGCAGACGAGCTGAGAAAGATTAGAATAAATCACTATCCCATCTAAGATAAATCTACTTCAGAGCTATATATACACACTGTAAAAAAAAAAATTGTAAACAAAAAAAAAAATTCCTCAAATGACTGGCCAAACAAACACTGTAAATGTAAAGTAAAATATTATATTAGAGGAAAATTCTGGAAAAAATCTGTAAAAAAAAAAAAAAAAGTATAGTGAAGGAAATAGTGAGATGGAGGAAAAATATTGCGTTCCCTCACAAACACTTTTGCATTCCATTGAGAATCTTTACATTTGTTTGTAAAGAGATAATTCTAGTCAATGCAAAGTTTCTTGGTGGATTGTAAAACATTTAATAGAGAACGCAAAAGCATTGACTTATTATTTTTCCTCCCATCTCATATTTGTTTTCTTCTACCGTGTCCCTCTAGGTGCTCCGTACCATCTAGTGGTGAATTCACAAATTATTATCACGATTATTTTTGTAATTTTACATAGGCTTTGTATGTTTAAGAAAACAGAAAAAAATACTGTAGAAATAATCATTAAGAAAAGAGAATTACTGTAATTTGTCATTAATGACACAATCCTTAAAAACAACAGCTGAACTGTTCATTTCACAGATATAGATACAGAGATTTGAGTACAATTTAAAATGAGTGAAAATTACTGTAAATAATATATTTTCTGTAAAATTAGATGTATTTTTACAATGTAACAAATAAAATAAACAAATATTAAACTCACAATAGACAGTGAGAATGAAACTCTTGCTCAGATTTCTGATCATCTCTAGTTTATAAACTCCAGTGTGTTCAGTTGTGGTGTGTGTGATGGTCAGAGATCCAGTTTGATCGTCCAGCTTCAGTCTGTCTCTGAATCTCCCATCAAGAACATCTTCATATACAGTCATGCTGTCGTCCAGTACATTGACTTCTGCTATTAAAGTGTTTTCATCTCCAAACCTCCACAGAATCTGATCATCATCCTTCATGTCAGTGACACCAGAGTTTAGAGAGACTGAATCTCCCTCCGTCACTGACACTGACTTCACTGCATCTGTACCAGCAAACACTCCTGGAGAACAGAGTGTTTGTAGATTAAAGCTAAATTGATTGACTATTTCAAAGAGAAGTGAAGAACAAACGAACAAAGAGTAGCACAGACCAAAAAAAGAAAAAGAAAAAAAAAACATTACCAATGTTGCTACACACAATCATTTTAAAAGATTTTCTGCCTCAAAACTCTAAAACTAGTTGAAAAATTTGCTTCAAATAATTCCCAGAGATATTCAGATATGAAGAGTATGTGTTTCTGATTCAATCTGTGTATAATGTGATGATCTGTGAGGAAAGACCGGAGCTTTACCAGCTCGATTTCAGAGTGTCTTTTATCTGGAAATAACGAATGCAAATCCATCATATTACCCTGTATGAAAAGCAAAGCATGAACTAAATCAGTAAAACAATGATATAAAAACACTTACCAACCCGTCGCCACAAACACAAGCTGAACAAAACGCCAACATGAACCATTTTTACTGAGCACTGTAACATTATAATGTAAATCTGAGATATTAATAGTGTGTGTGTGTGTGTGTGTGTGTGGATCCTCCCCCATCAGGACCACCTATCAGAGACACACACTAGATATTACTGTCTCAATATACAGCATTTATTAAGACTCACTTAATATAGCATTCTGTAACACAGGCAGTTATTAAAATTATCATATATTTGCATAATTTTATCTTTGATTTCTTATGCAGGCTTTCTTAGAATATAAAAGAAAATAAAGACACTCTTTACCCACAAACTGACACACACACACACACACACACACACACACACACCAGTGTGCCTAACAATAACACACACAGGTTTTCCACTCATCAGGTCAAAATTCTCTGTAAAGAAACGAGACCGCAGAAGTTTCACTTTGACACACAAACGCTGCTGGTGTCCGAGTCACTGAATCATGTTCATTCTCTGAGCTAGAAAAAAACAAACATGCGCTGTGGGTTTTCTGTGTAGATAGAATGTGGTTTTTTTTTTAATTAAAAAATGTTTTTAAAAATGTTTGGGTGATTTGTTTACCTTGTAATTAGTTCTAGTCCGACACATTCAAGCCAGTTTGCATTCAGTTGTGATCATGCTTTGTCTTTCTCACTGAAGGAGTTACATGCTTTCTATAGCAAATATATTCATGTAGAGAACGCATGAACTGAAAATGTGCAACTTGAATGCAATTTTTTGGGGGTGTACGCATGGGTGTAAATTCATCATCACCTACTGTACATTCACAGGCTAATAACAAGTTACTCCATTAATTTCATCCTAATTCATTATAATAGTTTAAGTTTGAGCAGGGCTCATGTTATGAAGATCCAAACGTAGGTTGGGGGAGGAGCCTAACCATTCCGTCCTGTCAATCAATCTCCAGCTGCAGAACCGCAGCGCCAGCAGTTTCAGACCAGCAGGATAGAAGTGAGGGGCGGAGCTTATAGTGTTGCCATTATTGTTTTATTAAATATGATCTATTTTCACATGGATTTTGATCGGATTGATATGTAAAATATTTTAATAATACTTTTAAATAAAGTCACTTTTTTTCCAGTTCATAAGATATCATGATTAAGCAATATTCTAAAAAAATGTATTATGTTCATAGATGATACAAACAATATTTTGTTGTTAGTTCACAAGCATGACGGAGAATACGTTCAGTTGTCTTGTCTGCAATACAATGCTCATGCATGATAACTTTCACTAAATGGCTGAAATAAGGTCTGTGGTTAACACAAACTGAAGACACTTTCACGTTTTATTTTTAGACATAAAACACATCAGTATTACCCCACTCGTGATTTATTTATTTTTTAAGCTGTAACGTGTCTTGAAAAGGGCGGTTGCTAACAAGTGTCTAAATGGGACTACGGAGGCTGTCGGGGAGATTAAACGTCATCATGAACAGTTAAACTCAGTCCGCTTTTACAGCACCGCTACACGGTAAACACGAATAAGTTGGCAGAACTCAAAACATTTAAGGCAATCAATTACCTCAAATTTTATAAGTTCTGAAATTCAAGTTTAAGTAAGCAGAACTAGCAGATTTTTATTTTGTACTTAAACATTTCAAGTTAATTACAATTAAAATGTATGAGTACACTAATTTATACAATAAACTTAAAGCTTTCATGTAATCTCAATGTGAACACTTTTATTAGTATAAACTTAGTTAGCTTTAACAAGCTAATCCACTAACATACTAATTTGCTAACATATTAGCAATAGCATGAAGTACTTGCTGTGTGAGCACAACAATATAGAGGCATTAATTGCTCTCAAATCAAGCTCATGCACCACTTGTTACCATGATGGTAACTATCCTAAAACCAACATTAACAGAAATTATTCTAAATTAGCATAACAAAACATTAATCACTAAAAAAAAACATTATATTTCACTTCATTTTAGCATTTACTCTCCCTTTCGAGTGCCATCGGCAAAGCATGCTGGGAAATAGACATCCCAGCCGTTTCAGTGAAACTTAAGTTTGTCTAAATTAAAATAAATAATTTCATAAAACTCAAAACAATGAAGCAGTTCAGTTTACTTAAAACATATCAGTTCTGTGACCTTGAAAGAAAAAGAAAGTGCTAAATACTCATAAAAGTTAATTTGACTCAACTAATTAGTTTAATTTAAGTTTGTCCTACTCAAACCAATTAAGTATTTTGAGCGTTAGGGTTTACAGTGATATGATTGTGCTCTTATATAATATTCTAACTCAAAACTTTCAGGGAAATGTTTTTAGATAAAAACTGAAAGAGTTGTCAGAAGCTTAGTGATGGTGATGTTGAAGTCATGTGACCGTGGTGAAGTTCATTTTTATCCTACCTTTAGATTTTTTACTTCTGGCAACTGCATTTAGGCTTATATTCAAAACGTGTAAGAATCATAAACATGTTGACCACAGAGCTTGTTTTTAGGGATAATCCAAAAGCCTATGGGAAAATCCTATTGGGTTTTAGTCGAGGGAACGAGTGTGATGCAAACTGCCGGTTGGCCTACAAAGTGACATCATACCTGCACCACTGTATATGGCGGACGGCTTATAGCGGCCATTGAAACAGGCACTAATGAGGTGTCTATGTGAATATATCTATGTTCTATACTATATATAGTGCAACAGTTCACGTCCCATTTTTCAGAGGCGCTGGTTCCGGGAGTATTTTTTCCATAATTTTTTTCCAAAGGGATAAAAAAAAAAAAAGAAGTCTTCTTAAAGCGTTATAAGCCATGAACCAAAACAACCAGCTACGAGGTGATTCACAACACTACAAACTTTGATTTGAAGCAACACATTTTTTTTTTTTTTTTTGGAAAATCAGAAAAAAAAACACAAAGATACAGCTAGGACTGTGAACAGCCTTATGGATTGAAAGTGAAGCTGCAAACTGAATGATCGAATTAAAAACAATGGAGGGACATAAAACTAGGCCTACTCATTTAAAAATGTTGATTATATAACAAAAACATATTTGTTTGCATTCATCCCAGTTGCAAACATTGATTCCTTTGATTCCGCCATCCTTTTCTTATTGAACTGGCACATTTTCACATTTTGTAAGTATAAACTGAAACACAACAATCATTTAAGAAAAAGAAAAATGTGTGTGTTGATTTCCTTTTACTACTTTCACTTACTACTAGAAAGCAAGCGATGATGATGCTCCATGCGTTACGTGTGCAATACTTCTTCTTCTTCTGTTTGTGTGTTCTTGGACAGAAGGAGTTTAGCGCCTCCTAGAGGACTAGTGCAGACAGCATGGAGAAGTGCAGTTGTTCTGGAAGGTCTTGTGTTTTTACAGACATGTCACAATCAAAATCTTACAAGTAAGTAAATAAATAATCACAGAATTTAAAAAGTGTTTGTAATATATACATATATATATAATCATTTTAGTTTTATTGATCTGTTCTGTAAAGACTATTACAGTAAATATTCTGCACTGTGATTTTAGTATACTTAACCATGATTTTGTTTTATTTATTTATCATGCAGAAGAAATGACAGAATAGTGTGTTTTTAGATTAATTTGGCTGTGGATTTAAGTTGTTAATCAATGAATATGATCTAATGAGCATTTTAATAAATATTCTTTTAAAACATATTATAACATATAGCCTGTTAAAAAAACATATTATAATACAGCAAAAACAAGAAGCACAAGACGGTATGTGAATGTGATTCACTGTTCAGACTCGAGCAGCTCAAAGTAAACCTCTATGACTTCTGTACAGAGATGCGGTTTGATGTGTTGATGAAAATAAACAGCTTCTGCATCATCAGTGTGTCTATATTCAGACGTGTGGTTTTGTGTGCGTGTGATCGACGGATGGAGCCACGAGAAAACAAAGTTAGTGTTAGTTAGTAACCATTAGTGACCATCCTGACCATCACACATTTTTAACATCAAAATATTGATTATAGGCCATAAAATATTTAAAATGCACTGCTGCTCGCAAAAAACAACAAATAAAAAGCTTAAAAGATATTGTGTGTCCGGTCCGCCATCTACAACAGTGCAATACTAATATAGAGGAATATTTATAACCAAGAGTAGCGGTGTGTGTGAAGTAAGAGGGCGTTGCTGGAATATTATTGGTGGAGGAATCAGACGCAGTAACACTCTCAGTTTAACACTGTCCTGTTAGTTCACTATCTCTCAGTTTAACACTGTCCTGTTAGTTCACTATCTCTCTGTTTAACACTGTCATGTTAGTTCACTATCTCTCTGTTTAACACTGTCCTGTTAGTCACAGTCTCTCTGTCTCGGAAGTGTTCATATAGTGCTATTATCTGAATATGGTTCACATGTTTGTGTTGTTCTGCTTGTGCCGTCTGGTCGGTGAGTTATAATCATATTCATTTTAAGTCTTAGCTACATTATATTTACAGAGATTTAATACAGAGTCATAAGTACTTTTATTAAGATTTAAGATAAAAGATGCTCAAACCAAACTGACACTGAAATCTAATTTAATCCACAAGAGAAAAATAGGGCAGGAACAATGAGGAGTTTGTAAACAATGACATTACAATGATTTTTGGTTAATCTCTTCTCGCTACTCTGAAATTTATTTGACTGTTTGTTGTAGTTTCTGGTTTCTTTCTTAACACAAAAATATGACGATGAAACAGTAATACTAAATTTTGAAACTATATATTTTCATATGTGCAAGTACAAAGTAAAGTCAAAGGCTTTAAGGACTGTTTATTTGGGTCTTTTAGTTCAAGTGTGTTTCTCTGTGAAACATTAGTGGGGTGTTCTTAACCACTTTACTTGATTTGCTCTATTTGGCTTCCCATAATCCTTCAGTCTCCAGAGCAGAGGCACTGAAGGAGCCAATCAGATTTAAGATGAGACACAATCACACGTGTGGCTCCTCCCACAGATCACATGTATTGTGATAACAGTGTATTGATAACTAAAAATAACATCACAATAAATATTAATCCCAGCTACTTCTGTGTCTGTGCTGCCGTTCTTCATTAGCGTTACAAAAATTGGTCTATTTACAGTAAGAAAATCAGCAAAGTTATTAATCTGTGACTCTGTTCTCCAGGAGTGTTTGCAGGTACAGATGCAGTGAAGTCAGTGTCAGTGACGGAGGGAGATTCAGTCTCTCTAAACTCTGGTGTCACTGACATGATGAATGAAGATCTGATTCTGTGGAGGTTTGGAGATGAAAACACTTTAATAGCTCAAATTAATGTAATGACCGGCAGCATCACTGTATATGATGATGTTCTTGATGGGAGATTCAGAGACAGACTGAAGCTGGACGATCAGACTGGATCTCTGACCATCACACACACCACAACTGAACACACTGGAGATTATAAACTACAGACCAACAGTGGGAGAAAGAGTTTCAGTCTCACTGTCTTTAGTGAGTTAAATATTGTTGAATCTGTTTAGCATCAAAGTGCGTGTATCTTAGTTATTAAAATGATGAAATAATTTCAATTAAATAATTTTCCTCTCTGATATCTTTCCATATGTGTAAATAATAATAATTTATATGTACTGTATATGGAGAGGAATGAAGATCACACGAGACATTCACTTACTGACGTTGCTGCTGAAAAAAACACTTCCTAAACTATTCACTTTTCTCTCTTTTCCAGCTCGTCTTCCTGTTCCTGTCATCATCAGATACTGTTCTTCATCATCATCATCAAATTGTTTATTGCTGTGTTCAGTGTTAAATGTGAGTGTTGCGACTCTCTCCTGGTACGCAGGAATCAGTGTATTGTCCAGCATCAGTGTGTGTGATCTCAGCATCAGTCTCTCTCTACCTCTGGAGGTGGAATATCAGGATAAAAACACCTACAGCTGTGTGCTGAACAATCCCATCAGCAACCAGACCACACATCTGGACATCCACACACTCTGCCACACATGTGCAGGTACCACAGCTCTGATGATATTAGTTGATGTCAGCGCTGATATTTATTCACCGAATTAATTTGTTGATTTTATCAAGACTACCGAGATACCGAGATAACTACCTTTAGATAACTTAGGATGACTTAAAGGTCCCATATTGTACACCTTTCTGAAGTTTTATTTTAGGTTTTTATATCCTTAATAATATATATATTTGCGGTATAAGTACCAAAAAACATCTCAATATATATTTTACAGCTCCTTTCTCAGGAGCTCTGCAAATATTTTGGCATGTCTACTACTTAATATTCACGAGCCTCTCTTCTGATTGGCCTGTTGTTTTTTGAGTGACCCACTATTGGTGGGGGTGGAGACTGAAGGCGGTGACAGTAGTTCTGACATCACATTTATACGGAAGTCACAGTGGCTTGTGAAAAGGCTCAGCTACTTTATGCAGGCTGTGTGCAGTTGTCTGTGGATCGACTGTTTTTAAACTTACTTGGTAGTTTCATAATCTCTAGCCCTCTTTTATCATGAAAAAAGCCAGGACATTTCAGTTTTGACAAAATGGGACCTTTAAGGAATGAAGGAACTTCTTTCATCATGTACTTCTGCCTTTCTGAACAATGTTTACTTTGTTTTTATTTTGTGGAGCAGAAAACAAGATCTTTTTGAGTTCATGAGTTTAATCTTTGCTCGTTCCCCCCCCACCCCCCCCCCCCCCCAGAAGGCCACGCCCCCTGTTGTGATTCTGTTGAAGCTGTGCTGCGATTGGTCGTCACTGCGCTGATGGGCGTGGCTTCTGCGACTGCTGTTGTTCTTCTGGTCAATGACGTCAGAGCTTCAAGAGGTTAACAGGAGAAAACAGAACAGATGTCATAAATATTGTGGCATATAGGCCTATTACCGGTTTAAACTATGCATAGTCTAATTGTTTAGTTATTGAAATGCTTTAGCCTATACTCTGAGCTTGATTGTAAAGGGTTTATTACTAATACTCTTGTATTGGACCATTGGGCCAGTAGGCTATTCTTGAATATTTCATTTTATTCTTTAATGTCATCCATTTTATATTTCTTTGTTAACTGCAGTGTTTTAATTTTCAATTATTTTGCTGACTGTTTTCATTTAGTTAGGCTACAATTGTATGCAGCAAGTGTAAAAACTGTCACACCAATAAATCCCTGTCGAATTCAACAGAAAACTGATTAGGACTTATTGAACTGATAAACAGACATAGGACTAAATGATAATTTAAGGGTATAATAAAAATGAGTCAAAGTTGTTCATCATAAACATTACAGATATTACATCTTAAAGACCGGATCAATTCAGATCATTTCAACTTCTGAGAGTTTTGTCCTTGTTTTGATGGTACAGAGTAACCACAATCTGCATATGATGGTCGATTTCGAAACACTGCTTCATGAAGCTTCGAAACATTTACGAATCTTTTGTTTTGAATCAGTGGTTCGGAGCCATAGAAAGTAAAACAATATGGATGTAGTGTCCATGATGTCACCCATAGGTTTCTGAAGTGAAGTTTTGAAGCGGAGCCGGCTGTCGCGATCTTGGTATCGCATCACTCCCGTATAAATGAAAATGGGCAAAAAGGCGGGATTAGCTGAACGGCTAGTAGTGAAAGATGCAATCCATATAGGGGAGGATTTCAAACAGCTGATCAGCATTCCTGGGAACGCCCACGAAAATGTCATATCCGTTTATGCCACGGGGGAAAACAAGATATGACCTTGATAACCGCTTGATCTTTAGTCTTTGTAATGATTATGATTGATGAAATATGGTAATATTTTTATTTTAAAACCTTTATTTGAATTCTACAATGTTTCTATGATTAAATCACTCACAGAGACTCCTCGCCAACAGCCAATCACTATGGCCATAGTTAGTAAGAGTGATGACATCATCCATAGCAACAAGGTCAACCTCACCCTTTCTCTTAGCTTAAGACTTCTCTCTATTCCTCAGTAAAAGTTGGTCTCTTTGTGAATAGATTTTAAGAGGAAACTCTTAAATAAGAACTTGTACTGCCATTTAGGATAACTCTTAGTGGTAAGATAATGATAATGTTAGGTGAATACGGCTACGCAAGACTAGTTAAACCGTAACGCCTGTTCTAGCAGGTTAAAGTTGTGTTCGTTACTATAGCAACAGTATATAGGCTGTATAGTCAGTAAATAGGCCTATATATTTAACTGTGGTTTAAAAAAATTGGCCAGTAGAAAAGTAAACTTTACTTAAAGTGAAAATAAGACTTTCATATCATGAAGTGGTGTGTTATTAATGTTTGGTATGAATAAATATTTATTTATTAATATTTAGTTATTTAGAATCGTTATTAAGATCTATCTAGGCCATCTATCATATATGTGTTAGGTTCAGTGACTTGTGGTTTTATGACATATATATCTCTGCTGTTCTCCATATTATGTGACAGAACAGAATCGGAATGATAATTATTTTAGTTTCATCTTTTAAATAAAAATTCAAATTAGCGTTTAAACTTGCTTTAATAGTCAAACTACAAACACATATCAGAACAGATTTTTCATGAATTTGGAAAATGGTATTATTTAAAAATTTATATTTCTGTCATATGGCATTACATTAAGTATTTGATTTCTGACAGCCTCTAAACACTTCAAGTCTGTCATTAATATCCACTGTAATAGAATTGTAAATATTTGCATGTCTAAATTAAGTATATCGATGAGATGTCTCAATGTTTGATGGCATTTCCTGAAGCTGCTTCACGTTAAAGGGTTAGTTCACCCAAAAATGAAAATAATGTCATTAATGACTCACCCTCATGTCGTTCTAAGCCCGTAAGACCTCCGTTCATCTTCGGAACACAGTTTAAGATATTTTAGATTTAGTCCGAGAGCTTTCTGTCCCTCCATTGAAACTGTATATACAGTATACTGTCCGTGTCCATAAAGGTAATAAAAACATCATCAAAGTAGTCCATGTGACATCAGTGGGTTAGTTAGAAGTTTTTGAAGCATCGAAAATACTTTTTGGTCCAAAAATAACACAAAATAAGACTTTATTCAGCATTGTATTCTCTCCCGGGTCTGTTGTCAATCTGCGTTCAGGACTCCGCAGTGACGCTGCTGACGGAAGACGCTGATGACGTGTTATCTGGTGCGCCCGAGCTTCGTTTATAGACTGAGGGAGACGCACGCTATATTCAAGCTATTCTACATTGTTTGCGTGGATATCATTTTTTTAATGGTGCGTAAATGTGCATGTCGCGGATGAGACACTTTTACAGCGTGCGTTTCCCTCAGACTGTAAACGAAGCTCGGGCGCACCAGATAACACGTCATCAGCGTCTTACGCCATCAGCGTAACTGTGAAGGATTGACAACAGACCCGGGAGAGAATACAATGCTGAATAAAGTCTTATTTTGTGTTATTTTTGGACCAAAAAGTATTTTCGATGCTTCAAAAACTTCTAACTAACCCACTGATGTCACATGGACTACTTTGATGATGTTTTTATGTACCTTTCTGGACATGGACAGTATACTGTATATACAGTTTCAATGGAGGGACAGAAATCTCTCGGACTAAATCTAAAATATCTTAAACTGTGTTCCGAAGATGAACGGAGGTCTTACGGGCTTAGAGCGACATGAGGGTGAGTCATTAATGACATTATTTTCATTTTTTGGGTGAACTAACCCTTTAAGAGTAGCAAGGAGCTGGACATGATCAGTTATTAGAAAACAACTAAACTCAAACTTAACATCATTAAATGGCCCGGTTCAAATGTTGCATTATTATTATTATTATCTTGTGTTTTGTACAGAATGTTAAAAAGGAGGCAGTGGTGTATGCAGATGTCAGAAGATGTCTTCAGTCAGTTCAAGATCCAGCTGTGTGATCACTTTCACCGGAGTCTGTGCTTGAGATTAGGGATTGATGAGAATAACTAGAATATTAACATTAACATGTACATAAAAGTGCATTTTTATTTGCTCTAGTTTTACACTCTATGACCATCCCAGCGAACTGAAGTCAAATTCAGAGGATTAATAAAATGCAGTTCTAAAATTTGCTTTGCAATACACGGATTATTAAGAAAAATCGACCTAATATTAACACTCTCCAAGATGATGCAGAAGCGGTTTATTTTCATCAACACATCAAACCGCATCTCTGCACAGAAGTCATAGAGGTTTACTTTGAGCTGCTCGAGTCTGAACAGTGAATCACATTCACATACGGTCTTGTGCTTCATGTGTCCTTTGCTACATTATAATATAAGTTTTCTTAAAAATAGGATATATGTTATAATATATGTTTTATATATATATATATATATATATATATATATATATATATATATATATATATATATATATATATATATATATATATATATATTAAAATGCTCATTAGATCACATTCATTGATTAACAACTTAAATCCACAGGCAAATTAATCTATAAATCAGAATATTTACTGTAATAGTCTTTACAGAACAGATCAATACAACTAAAAAGATGATATATATTACAAACACTTTTTAAATACTGTGATTATTTATTTATTTACTTAGTAACATTTTTATTGTGACATGTCTGTAAAAACACAATACTTTCCAGAACAACTGCACTTCTCCATGCTGACTGCATTAGGCCTGTAGGAGGCGCTAAACTCCATCTGTCATAGAACACACAAAACAGAAGAAGAAGAAGAAGAAGAAGAAGAAGAAGTATTGCATGCGTCACGCATGGAGCATCATCGCTTACTTGCTAGTAAGTGAAAGTAGTAAAGGGAAAGCAACACACACATTTTTATTTGTATTCTTTTTTTAGCAACACACACACACACACCTTTGCTTCCTTTCCTGTTTTAGCTCCTCCTGTCAAGAACGCGAGGAAAAGACACAAGAGTGTTTTCATCCGAATCGATTTCAATCGCTCTTTTTGTAAATGTGAAAGTCTATTGTGCATTTACTTTTTGAATGTCCCTGTTCATCTTTCTTTTGTTATGAGATGTCTCAATATCTAAGTGTTAAAATTAACTTCAACCTAGTCTTATTTCTTTTTCCATCTGTTTTACTTCATTCAATTGAATATGACTTTTCCTAAAGAAAAATATGTTATCAGTTTGTTTTTGTTATTAGGGAAATGTTATATTTATCAAACTAAATTGACTCTCAAAACCCATTTTTGCTCATTTTCAAACAACCTTTACAGTTAATTTAGAATCTGTAAAGTTTATTTTTTTTATAAAAAATCCCAAATAACTGTATCTCTGCTAAATGAATTTAACATGTTTGTGATGATTGTGTTTCAATTTATACTTACAAAATTTGAAAATGTGTCAGTTCAATAAGAAAAGGATGGAGGAATCAAAGGAATCAATATTTGTGTAATCGCTCAAGCATCACGTATAGCAGCGAGAAAACTGGGATGAATGCAAAAAATACATTGTTGTTAAACATATAATAAACATTTTTAAATGAGTAGTTCTATATCACTCCATCGTTTTTAATTCGATCATTCTGTTTGCAATGCATCATGGGATTGTAGTCTTTCAATCCAAGTTCACAGTCCTGTACCTTTGTGTTTTTTTCAGATTTTCCCCCCCCCAAAAAAATGTGTTGCTTCAAATTCTTACAAAACACTCGTTCCCTCATCTAGAGAGAACAGAGGTTACGTGAGTAACCGAGAGTGTTTTATGTCTTAAAATAAAACGTGAAAGTGTCTTCAGCTTGTGTTCACCACCTTATTTCAGCCATTTAGTGAAAGTTATCATGCATGAGCATTGTATTACAAAAAAGACAACTGAACGTATTCTCCGTCATGCTTGTGAACTAACAACAAAATATTGTTTGTATCATCTATGAACATAATTCGTTTTTTTAGAATATTGCTTAATCATTAAAAAAGTGACTTTATTTAAAAGTATTATTAAAATATTTTACATATCAATCCGATCAAAATCCATGTGAAAATAGATCATATTTAATAAAACAATAATGGCAACACTATAAGCTCCGCCCCTCACTTCTATCCTGCTGGTCTGAAACTGCTGGCGCTGCGGTTCTGCAGCTGGAGATTGATTGACAGGACGGAATGATTAGGCTCCTCCCCCAACCTACGTTTGGATCTTCATAACATGAGCCCTGCACAAACTTACTATTGTAATGAATAAGGATGAAATTAATTGAGTAACTTGTTACTAGGTGATGATGAATTTACACCCATGCGTACACCCCCCCCCCCCCCCCCCAAAAAAAATGCATTCAAGTTGCACATTTTCAGTTAATGCGTTCTCTACATGAATATATTTGCTATAGAAAGCATGTAACTCCTTCAGTGAGAAAGACAAAGCATGATCACAACTGAATGCAAACTGGCTTGAATGTGTCGGACTAGAACTAATTACAAGGTAAACAAATCACCCAAACATTTTTAAAAACATTTTTAATTTTTTTTCAAAACCACATTCTATCTACACAGAAAACCCACAGCGCATGTTTTTTTTTTCTAGCTCGGAGAATGAACATGATTCAGTGACTCGGACACCAGCAGCGTTTGTGTGTCAAAGTGAAACTTCTGCGGTCTCGTTTCTTTACAGAGAATTTTGACCTGATGAGTGGAAAACCTGTGTGTGTTATTGTTAGGCACACTGATGTGTGTGTGTGTGTGTCAGTTTGTGGGTAAAGAGTGTCTTTATTTTATTTTATATTCTAAGAAAGCCTGCATAAGAAATCAAAGATAAAATGATGCAAATATAGGATCATTTTAATAACTTTCGGTGTTACAGAATGTTATATTAAGTGAGTCTTAATAAATGCTATATTGAGACAGTAATATCTAGTGTGTGTCTCTGATAGGTGGTCCTGATGGGGGAGGATCCACACACACACACACACACACACACTATTAATATCTCAGATTTACATTATAATGTTACAGTGCTCAGTAAAAATGGTTCATGTTGGCGTTTTGTTCAGCTTGTGTTTGTGGCGACGGGTTGGTAAGTGTTTTTATATCATTGTTTTACTGATTTAGTTCATGCTTTGCTTTTCATACAGGGTAATATGATGGATTTGCATTCGTTATTTCCAGATAAAAGACACTCTGAAATCGAGCTGGTAAAGCTCCGGTCTTTCCTCACAGATCATCACATTATACACAGATTGAATCAGAAACACATACTCTTCATATCTGAATATCTCTGGGAATTATTTGAAGCAAATTTTTCAACTAGTTTTAAAGTTTTGAGGCAGAAAATCTTCTAAAATTATTGTGTGTAGCAACATTGGTAAAACAATTATTCAGAATCTCTAAATACAAAGGCAATGAGTTTTGTTTTGAATATAAATATTGTTTTCCTAAACGGTAATCACCAGTTATTCACATCTCTTCTTCTGTCTGTTGATTTTTCATTTATTTATTTATTTTTTTGTCTGTGCTACTCGTTTGTTTGTTCTTCACTTCTCTTTGAAATAGTAATACTGACATCAATTTAGCTTTAATCTACAAACACTCTGTTCTCCAGGAGTGTTTGCAGGTTCAGATGCAGTGAAGTCAGTGTCAGTGACGGAGGGAGATTCAGTCTCTCTAAACTCTGGTGTCACTGACATGATGGATGATGATGTGATTCAGTGGAGGTTTGGAGATGAAAACACTTTAATAGCAGAAATAGATGTAATTGCCGGCACCATGACTGTATATGAAGATGTTCTTGATGGGAGATTCAGAGACAGACTGAAGCTGGACGATCAAACTGGATCTCTGACCATCACACACACCACAACTGAACATACTGGAGTTTATAAACTAGATATGATCAGAAATCTGAGCAGGAGTTTCATTCTCACTGTCTATTGTGAGTTTAATATTTGTTTATTTTATTTGTTACATTGTAAAAATACATCTAATTTTACAGAAAATATATTCTTTACAGTATTTTTCTTTCATTTTAAATTGTACTCAAATCTCTGTATCTTATCTGTGAAATGAACAGTTCAGTTGTTGTTTTTAAGGATTGTGTCATTAATGACAAATTACAGTAATTCTCTTTTCTTAATGATTATTTCTACAGTATTTTTTTCTGTTTTCTTAAACATACAAAGCCTACGTAAAATTACAAAAATAATCGTGATAATAATTTGTGAATTCACCACTAGATGGTACGGAGCCCCTAGAGGGACACGGTAGAAGAAAACAAATCTGAGATGGGAGGAAAACATTTCTTTCCTCCATCTCACTATTTCCTTCACTCTAATATATATTTTTTTTACAGATTATTTACAGAATTTTCCTCGAATATAATATTTAACTTTACATTTACAGTTTTTGTTTGGCCGGTCATTTGAGGATTTTTTTTTTTTTTTTTTTTTTTTTACAATTTTGTATTACAGTGTATATAGCTCTGAAGTAGATTAATCTTAGATGGGATAGTGATTTATTCTCATCTTTCTCAGCTCGTCTGCCTGTTCCTGTCATCATCAGTAACTCTTCACACTGTTCTTCATCATCATCTTCATGTTCAGTGGTGTGTTCATCAGTGTTGAGTGTGTGTGATGCGACTCTCTCCTGGTACGCAGGAATCAGTGTATTGTCCAGCATCAGTGTGTGTGATCTCAGCATCAGTCTCTCTCTACCTCTGGAGGTGGAATATCAGGATAAAAACACCTACAGCTGTGTGCTGAACAATCCCATCAGCAACCAGACCACACATCTGGACATCAACATCTGCCACACATGTGCAGGTACGACTGATATTAGTTGATGTTAGCGCTGATATTTATTCACTGAATTAATTTGTCGATTTTATCGATAATTTAGGATGACTTAAAGAACTAAGGAGCTTCTTTCATCATGTACTTGTGTCTTTCTGAACAATTTTTACTTGATTTTTCTTGTGTGGAGCAGAAAACAACATATTTTTGAGTTCATGTCAGAGACTAAAATCTCAATTCAATTCATCATTGCTCGTATTTTCCCCCAGAAGGACACGCCCCCTGTTGTGATTCAGTTGAGGCTGTGCTGCGATTGGTCGTCACTGCGCTGATGGGCGTGGCTTCTGCGGCTGCTGTTGTTCTTCTGGTCAATGACGTCAGATCTACAAGAGGTTAACAGGAGAAAACTGAACAGATATCATAAATATTGTGGCATATAGACCTATTGCCGGTTTAAACTATGCATAGTCTAATTGTTTAGTTATTGAAATGCTTTAGCCTATATTCTGAGCTTGATTGTAAAGGGTTTATTACTCATGTATTGGACCATTGGGCCAGTATTCTTGAATATTTCATTTTATTCTTTAATGTCATCCATTTTATATTTCTTTGTTAACTGCAGTGTTTTCATTTTTTATTAATTAATGTTATGTTGCTGTTTTCATTTTGTTGTAGTCTATAATTGTATGCAGAAACCCCACACGTGTAAAACTGTCACACCAATAAATCCCTGTAGAATTCAACAGAAAACTGAATATGAATTATTGAACTGATAAACAGCTATGAATCATACATAGGCCTAAATGATAGTTTAAGGGTATAATAAAAGGGTCAAAGTTTTTCATCATAAACATTACAGATATTACATATTTAAAGACCGGATCAAAGATTGGAAGATAATTTCAGACTCTTGACCTTGTTTTGATGATACAGAGTAACCACATTCATTAAAGGACAATCCCGGCGAAAAATGAACACATGGTTACCGAGTCGATCGTTCTCTGGGATGTGTTTTCATGATAATCGAATGTAAAGAGTTTTATCTCTAAAAACAGATTAGCTCATAACGCTGGTATATGGGGCATCGAATATAAATAAAAAGAAATTGTTTGTTAATACCACTAACAAGGCTCAAAATAGCCTCACACTAACACGGTAGCATAGTGAGGGTCCCTACATGCAAACCGAAGCATTGAGAACTGTGTAAGTGTACAGACAGTTTAATAAGAAGATACTTTGTAAAGACAGTACACGTCGCGTATACAGGCAGGAACCATCTTTGGGAAACAGACTCGACCAGTCGAGCCACGAACGCCGTGCTAAGTGAGCTGGTCGATAGGTTTAAGTCACAGTTCTGCTGCGTGATGTTCTGACCTCTAATATCTTTAAAAAAAGAGTTTGCAGAATTCAAGCAACAAATTATGTTTAATAAACAAAGTTCAGGAGGAGCACATTCAAACGGTCTATATAATCAGCTCGAGACGAGGCATACAACTCGCCAACTCACCAAGTTACCTCGACAGTTTAAAAACCAAAACATAAAAAAAAAAAATGGTATATGGAATATGGTAATATTTTTATTTTAAAACCTTTATTTGAATTCTACAATATTTCTATGATTAAATCACTCACAGAGACTCCTCGCCATCAGCCAATCACTGTGGTCATAGTTAGTAAGAGTAATGACATCATCCAAGGTCAACCCCGGCCTTTCTCTTAGCTTAAGACTTCTCTCAATTCCTCAGTAAAAGTTGGTCTCTTTGTCAGGGTTAAGAGGAAACTCTTAAATAAGAACTTACTGCCATTTAGGAGAACTCTTAGTGGTAAGATAATGATAATGTTAGGTGAATACGGCTACGCAAGACTAGTTCAACCGTAACACCTGTTCTAGCAGGTTACAGTTGTGTTCGTTACTATAGCAACAGTATATAGGCTGTATAGTCAGTAAATAGGCCTATATATTTAACTGGAGTTTAAAAAAACTGGCCAGTAGAAAAGTAAACTTTACTTAAAGTGAAAATAAGACTTTCATATCATGAAGTGGTGTGTTATTAATGTTTGGTATAAATAAATATAGTTATTTAGAATAGTTATTAGGATATCTATCTATCTAGGCCATATATATATATATATATATATATAGGCCATCTATCGTATCTTTGTTAGGTTCAGTGACTTGTGGTTTTATGACATATAGAATGGATTTCCTCAAAGTGATACGGAACTTTGATTTAGATTTCCGCTAAACATGATACGGAACAAAAGGAACTGTGATTGCGTTACATGTCAGTCAAACGTCCTCTTGGGTGGACAAATGACCCATTTTCTCAAAAACTACTGATAAATGGGTCATTTTTACTGTCACTGTTGTGTGTTGTGTAGGAGTCTATGATTTCGGTTGGGTACCTCATTATATTGTGTAGATATGTAGTCTTACTGTTTTTTACTTGCATGTTTTAAAGTAAACCATGCGCTTTAAAATCATGGCTTATTTCAGTGCTACATTGTTTGAGTTTACAAACAAAGAGTGAGTGAAATGTACTTGAAACAGAGCAAAGTAAACTTCAAATGAGTAAGTACTCCACAAACTCTATCTGGTCAAGGTATTTACGCTCTTTGTTAATTTGACCTAACTTAGTTAATTCCATACATGTGACAATTACTTAAAAATATGAGTGCAAAAACTCATATTTTTTTTTATTATTCTTTTTATTCTACTCACTGTTTTATTCAGTGAATAATTTGACCTTGAACACTGGTACACTCGCACGCAAGCAGGAACTCAAGACATGCACATTTGAACATTTGACCTCTCTTAATTGTTACTATAAATCTATAACTAATATGCCAGAAATGGTAAAGTTTGATCTTTGCCCAGGACACCCGGATGTTATTGTCTGATATAAATATGACCCATCTCCATTCAATAGATATGAGAATCTTACGGTGTTACACAGGCTCTGGCTCTTCACCAAATCTTCATCTGATATTCTGAAGGCAACAATTTATTAAAAACCAAAGTGAGTTCTGAATAAATGTTCTAACTGAAGTATTTTTGTGCTTTGTCTTTAAATGCATTGATAATCGAGTGTGCAGCGTATGAGTGCATGCAGACATTTAACTTTTCCTGCTTATTAATTTCAGGTTCATCATGGCAATGCTGAAAAGTTGTCTGCTTCTTTTCATCGTCTTCTCCATGGGGGATGCAGAAGGTAACCAAGACATTTATTAAGTAAAAACCCAAACATTGTGGAAATGTACAATATTCCATTGACTATTATCTACATGATTAATAAGGGGTTTACAGTGTATAAAGTACACATATTTTCAGCACATAATCACAAAAACACAAAATAAGCGACATAAATACTAATTAAAGCATTCTTTGCAGTGAATGTTACAAGAGAGGTTAATAGACTGGATGCAGTTGGTTTATCCGGAAGATGCCCCGCTACATGGATCAAATACGGACTCCGATGCTTCAAGTACTTTTCACATCCGACTAACTGGATCACAGCAGAGGTAACGTGTTACAACAAGAGGATTTGGTCACACTTTATATTAGGTGTCTTTAACTACATCTAAAAGACAGATGTAAAGTGCATTGTCAAATTAATAATTCAAACTGATAAAAATGGTTCTGTGGTGATGTAAATGCTACAGTAAAAAAAAACAAATTTAATTTCTACATGAAAAAACTAGTTCAGGCAAGAATTTTAAAAAACAAAGTAAATGATATACTAGTACTCAATTCAAGCATGAAGAAATGTTAAGTGTCAATTAAATGTCAAACTCATTTTAAGTCCAATAGTAAGTAGATTCTACTTGATAATTACAGGCAAGTTGTATAGCAGTAAAATGTTAATGTTAAAATGTGTTAGTGCAAATTGTTACGAGGATTTTATCAAGTAAATCCTACAAGTCATTTGTTTCAGATATTAGTTAAAGACACTTACTATAAAGTGGGAATATTATTATATTAAAAACGAATTTTCTGCAAACAAATAGTACAGAAAACTGGTACTGAGCAAATAATCAATCGGAGCAGCCTTTGTTTGCAAATGTCTAAAATGTTGTCACTTTTGCTTTATGCTAAAAAATATATATTTTGTATTGACAATGAAAAAATCTGTCTCTTTAGAGAAACTGTCAAAGTCTTGGTGCGAATCTCGCATCGGTGCGTAATAAACTGGAAAATACTTTCCTGCTGAGTCGGTTACCTTCTCCTGCCACACAATGTTGGATTGGTGCTCATGATGCTGTACAAGTAAGTTCAGTTGTGTCCTAAAGATATCGCTTTGTTTGTCTAGACTAAAAGTTCTGCTTTAAACAGTAAAGGCAAAGTTTCTAATGAAGATGGTTTGACTTCAAATCTGAACTTATTTCGCTTCTTCCTGAAGTCTGACAACAGCAGTGCACTCTTTGTATTCACTCTCTTCACTCTTCAGGATGGACAGTGGTTGTGGAGCGATGGAACTGTGTTTTTGTATACGCACTGGTGCACTGGAGAACCTAACAATTACAAGCGTCCCGAGAACTGTTTGGAGATCAACTGGACCTGTAAGAATACAGTCTGATTTTTGAATACTTTCAGTTATAATTTACAATCCAATTTCACATCATACAGTAACATGAAATGACTCATTTGGATTTCACAAAGTGCCTTAAGTTGAACGATCTATTTTATTTTGATTCTAACAGCACTATAATGATCAGAATAACTGATTTCATTATTTTACCTTACAGCCAACCGTTGCTGGAACGACATGCCCTGTTCAAGTTCACTGCCCTATATGTGTGTTAAGGACCTGTGAGACCGTCATGCTGCTCCACAGTTACTTTCATTCAACTACATTTTTTCCAATATTACAAAAATGTTATTCTGAAATCAAATCTCTTATAAACTTTAATCTCTTTTCCATATCTTCTCTGAAACACTACTCAAATGAATAAAAGCATTGAGAAAGCAAATTGTGCATTGTGGACAATCAAATTTGAGTATTTAAAATTTGTATATTGTATAGCAAGGTTTGATGATATGGTTAGAATGGCATTGAATGATGTCATCATCGGGGCGGGGTTTAAGCGTGCTTCAACTGCACATATGCTTAATCATTGGCAAAGAAGACAATAAGCTTGTTTGAGATGCGCCTTGCCTGAATTGTATGCGAGAGTAGGCGGCTGCAGTGAGGGGAGGAGTGAAACAAGTGCAGGCAAGCCGGACAGTTCTCTCTTCTCGAAGTGGATGAGACACCAACGAGATCAAAGATGGATATCGCGGGATCCACGCTCGTGCACGGTGTTGCTAATAAACTGGATGTAATTTAAAGGGCACCTATTATGGAATTTTGAAATGTACCTTTCATGTAGTGTGTAACATAGATCTAAGTGAACAAAAACATCCTGCAAAGTTTGAAATATGAAAGTGCACCGTATATAAAGTTATTGTCTTTCAAAAGTAAGAGTCGACTCGGAGTCATTTTTATGAATCGTTAGAAGACCGAAGCTTTTTCTCTGACTAGATGACGTCAACTTGTCAAGTTATTTGAATACGATACGCCCACTCCCACTTATTGCGCTCCAAGGCCAGCAGGGAAAATATCATGGCGACGAGATGCTGTGTTCTGAAGTGCGGCTCAAAAGCCAACTTTTTTCATCTGCCCAAAGAGGAGCATTTGAAGACTAAGTAACTACAATTCATATAACTATACCACAGAAGAGTAGTCCGAGCCTTGTGCTTTGTTCGCGCCATTTTGAAGACGATTGCTTTACCAACTTAAATGCAATCAAACTTGGATTCGCCAGCCGGCTGATATTAAAGGAAGGTTCATTTTCAAGTGTATTTGCATCAGCTTCCTCCTCCGTATCACAACATGTAAGTGTGATTAATAATTGTTGCTTTTATGTTTTATGTAGCATGCTTAATTATTATTTTGTTTGTTGTGTAAGCATCATTTAGCTTCTAGGTCTTCAAAGACAATTGTATTGAGATATGTGAAGTGTTTGTCGTTGTTTTCGGAGTTGTCTAAAGAATAGAGTAATACCTTGTAGGAACGTAACTGCATTTTTTTTTATATAAAAACGTTATGTTTTTGCATCGGGCTAATGCAAACAAAGACTGATTGTGCTTTTACAATATGAACTCTGGGCTATGCTCGCTAACATAACATTAAATTCTTTATCTTATTTTTAGTTTTTTACTACAAACTACAAAGCAGTGGACTATAATCATTATTATAACAAAATTTAATTGATAAAAGCATCATTGTACTCCGTGTTAAACAATAAGTATTATCTCTGTAAACACTGCTGGGTCATCTGACCAATCACCGCAGATTAGCGTCGCGCAAAGGAGGGGTTTGAAAAACGAGTCGTTGAACGAATCATTTGGGAGTCGGTGAGCAAATCAGGTAAAAATAAATGCATATTATACGACAACAAAAGTGTTTTTTGTCATTGCATGCATGTAAAACTCCCAAAACAACATTAGTTCTGTTGCTTTTATAAGAAAATAAATATAATGAACAAGACACTCCAAGTTCTTGTTATTTACATATTAAAGTAAAAAATATTGATAAACACGTCTTTGGTTAGGCTACGTTTTATAAAAAAAAAATAATATGACAACAATCAAATAACCCATATAGAGAACACACCGTCAGAGAGTTTGGGAATACTCACACAATTTATAGACATAAAAACATGAAATCAGTTTTCAATTCAAACATTTTAATAGAGAACAATACATCACTGTTGTTTAAACCAATGAGCATTAAGCTGTGTCGTCAGTGTAGTGTAGGAAATATAGCTGACTACCAAAGGAGCCCTCTAGAGGTCACAATACTGATTATGGACAACATGTGGTTTCTAAAAACATAACAATTTTATTGTTCCAATAAAAACCATCAAATGTTAAAAACGTGTCGCTAATAACATACACAGAAGTCTCTCTCTACCTCTGGAGGTGGAATATCAGGATAAAAACACCTACAGCTGTGTGCTGAACAATCCCATCAGCAACCAGACCACACATCTGGACATCCACACACTCTGCCACACATGTGCAGGTACCACAGCACTGATGATATACGTGTGTGTTTACTGGCCTGATCTCGGTCTTCTGTTGTAGATCAGACTGATGCAATCACTTCTTTCTTTATCATTACAGAGCCAGACACACATTCTCCTTCTCCTCCTCCAGTGTTTCTGATAGTGTTGATCTCTGCTGGATCTCTGATGATTGTTGCTGGAGTCATGATATTTTATATTCACAAAAAAATGTAGAAAAACTGATCAAAGCAAGAGTTTTAAACAAGTATTATTATTAAAAATGTATATGTATAGCCCTAATAGATTGAAACGAGGCTGTGAAGGATAGAAGTAAAGTCTTAACAATGGCACGCACTGTAAATGTCCTAGAAGATCATGTCATTTTCACAACTTGTCCATTAAAACTGTTTCATGGCGTTTTGTATACTGAACGTGTTTTTGTCTGACAAAAAAGGAAATGAATGTGACAAAAATTTGGTATTTCTGTCATATGGCATTCTAATAATTATTTGATTTGTGACAGCCTCTATAGTCTAAACACTTCAAGTCTGTCATTAATATCCATTGTAATATAATTTTAAATATTTGCATGTCTAAATGAAGTATATCGATGAGATGTCAAAATGTTTGATGGCATTTCTTCAAGATGCTTCATGTTAGCAGTAGCAAGGAGCTGGACCTGATCAGTTATTAGAAAAAAATGAACTAAAACTTTAATGGTTTTAAATGTTATTATTATTATTATCTTGTGTTGTGTACAGAATATTAAAGAGGAGGATGAAGTAGATGTCAGAAGATGTCTTCAGTCAGTTCAAGATCAAGTGTGATCACTTTCACCGGAGTCTGTGCTTGAGATTTGGGGTTGGTGAGAATAACCAGAATATTAACATTAACGTATATAAAATGGCATTTTCATTTTTCCTCTAGTTTTACACTCTATGACCATCCCAGTGAACTGAAGTAAAAACGGCCTTGATCAGTGTATGAAACAGTGCTACTCACCAGTTGACCATTCATTCTAGCAATGTTATGTTTCATTGCATTTTTGTTCATGTTCCTGTGTTTCCTTTCAGTTTAGTTCTCATTGCCATAATCACTAAATTGTTACTGTATGTTACTGATGCATCACACCTGTATTTAGTTGTGTTCTCTGAGTATAAGTACTCCATGTTTTCTTCAAACCTGCACCCCATATTTTGGTAAGTAGGGCATAAATGACATACACAAAATGAAAAGGTTGCATTCTGACAGAGACATAACCAACATACTGTATATTTAGAAAGTGAACACTTGAGAGTTTGCAGTTCAAGACTCCTACTGTTATTAATATGAAGATTTAATCGCAAAAATCTAAATATTACCAATATATATTTACATTTATAAAAATGATGTGGCTATAGTGTAGAAACTTAGAAACACAGTGGTAATGATGTTTTCATGAAATGCCATATATGGATATAACAACATGCAAATAGAGACATTTTGACATGAAGACAGACTCATGATGGCGATACTATATGTGTTCATCAAGCTATCTAAGGTATTTTCATAAGAATGATGCATGTCTTTAAAGGGATAGTTCACCCAAAAATGTAAATTAGCCCATGATTTAGTCACCCTGCAGTCATAGGTGTATATTACATTAATCTGTCAGACTAATACAATCAGAGTTATATAAAAAAATATATACATTTAAAAATATTTCTTCCTTACATAATATTTTACGTTGTTTTGCACTATTTTCATTTCTTGTTTTAACTGTACACAGAAAGACTGTAAAATATTTGGAAATACCGAAGTATTTGCTATATGCCAATACAACAATAAAACTGAATCTTATAGCAACTTATTTTGGGTTTTGGCTGTTCATTTGTCTTTTTCATGAATTTTTTCATGTATATTCCATGTAATCTATTCCCTTAAATGTAATTTACATAATTTAAACATAATTGTTTTTTTTGCCAACCAAGAAAATAGAAGAGTTCAATACACAAGACTATTCGAACGGGACTAGTTTTCAAAACACCGTGTTTAAATGTTATAACTCAAAAGATCTGCTACTTTTGATACATTGTGACTTTAAGGGAAAATCTCCTGAATAGATTCATGCAACGTGTTTTAAATAATACTGAAGATGCTACAATCTTTGCTGAAAATAATAAACAAAACAAACCTAAAAGTCCCTCCGCCCAAGACACCATCCCCAAATAATGAGGCACAGATGATAGCAAAAAGTGATGGAATATTAACCCAGAATGACTTGAAACAGCTGGTAACATGTTAATACCACCAAATTAAGCAGCCCTATCACAAACCACTCTTTAACTAAAACAGAAAGAACTAGCGTTGTTAAATGAGACAACTGGAAAAAAAGACTTGCCCTCCCAGTTTAAATCTAGATTAAAGACGCATCTCTTTAGCCAAGCATTAATATAATGCGTCTCATAACCTTATACTACAGTTATGTCAGATTAAATGCACATGATTATCCTCGCATAAAGCGATCGTTCACCCAAAAAAATAATTTCTGTCATTAATTACTCACCCTTATGTCATTCCAAACCCGTAAAGCCTTGTGCTCACCAGGACGATTATTGTGTGCTTATCGTCAGCGTTTTTCGACGCGTGTTCATACCCAAGCAATTTTCACTGGCCAATGAAACCGTGCAAATTCACTCTCTGACAGTAGATGGCGCTTATTGAAAAGCAGAAATACCCTAAAGGTGTTTCAAGTACACAAGGTGGCACGGCGCTCAGAGGCGAGTTTTTTTCTAAACTATACTTTTGTGCCAGCAGCCGCAGCCGTTCCGCATCAAATCCGCACCCGGTGAGTATTGAAGGACGGCAGAGTACGGAGCCGATCCACAGTTGGTGGAAATCCGGGGTGAGTTTAGTCACGAGGCGTTAAACGTCGGCGATAAGCACGCGATAATTGTCCCGGTGTACATCGCACTTAAGACCTTCGCTCATCTTTGGAACACAAATTCAAATATTTTTGATGAAATCCAAAAGCTTTCTGTTCCTTGATTACAATAGTCCATGGGACTCGTGTGGTTCAACCTTAATGTTATGAAGTGACGAGAATACTTTTTGTGTGCAATAATACAAACAAAAATAACAACTTTATTCAACAATCTCTTCTCTTCTGTCAGTCTCCTGTACTGTTCACATTGTAAACACAGTGCAGTGATTCCAGGCTCAGGTCAGAACGCAGACTCATTATTGGCCGGCTCCTGCATCACACGCATGTGTCGTGGTGCTCATGTGACCAGCGTCGGCCAATACGTCAGCGTTCTGATGTAGAACCTGGAACTGCTGCACTGTTTACACTACATCAACAGTGTAGGAGAATGATGTGGAAGAGAGGAAATTGTTGAATAAAGTCATTAGTTTGGGGTTGGTTATGCACAAAAGGTATTCTCGTCACTTCATAACATTAAGGTTGAACCACTGGTGTTACATGGACTATTTTAACTATGTCTTTACTACCTTTCTGGGCCTTGAAAGTTGCAATGGCGTTCCTGCCTATGAATGGTTCAGAAACCTCTTGGATTTCATCAAAAATATCTTAATTTGTGTTCTGAAGATGAACAAGTCTTGGAACGACAGGTTTGGAACGACATGCGGGTGAGTAATTAATGACTGAAATTATTTTTATAGGTGAAGTATTGACACTTAATAAGTCCTAAACTTAATGACTTAGTGACGATTTCAAACCAAGAGTAAAGTTAGTTGTCCAAAGAGTCCAAAAAAAGTATTGGCTGACTCCGGGTTGTTGAACAGACGAATCGTTTCATTGTCTGGGCACCTGAGCCTGATCGGAAAAGCAAAGTCATGATACAGACCTCGAGATGATAGAGCTTTCTGCAACAAGGGCCGGCTGACAAATCCGAATAGAAATGAAACTCTGAACCGTTATAAGTATTGTGCTTCAGGGCTGCTTTCAGGATTGCTTCTTTGTCAGTGAATTGTAGAAAACAAACTAAAATGCTGGATTCGGATTGTTAGGGTGCTTTCACACCTGTAGTTCGGTTCATTTGGTCCGGACCAAGGGAGGACATTTTTTTCAGGCGTTTTGGTTCCTTTTCACACCACACTGATTGCTCTGGTCCGAACCAGTTGATGAAACGAACCAAAATGCAGTCACATGACAACATCCACATCACTCGTTGGCCAGATGTGTCTTGAACTTATTTCCATAACTGCACATCGATTGGTCAGAATTAACGTGTGGGAAAATTCCAACAGAACTCGTTTGAAAGCGTACCGAGACCACCTCGTCCGCTTTTGCTGCGCAGCCGAGTGCGATTGCTGCATTCAGACCTGGCCAAACGAACCGCGCCAAACGAGACAATGAACTCTAGTGCAACTCTAGATTCAACCCAACTAAATGAGGCAGGTGTGAAAGCTCCCTTAGATGCGAAAGTCTGGGCTCTATGAGCCCGCTTGTTATCCAGAGCAGGAAAGTCTGCACTGCAGGCAGATCGAACCACTTCAGAATCACGTCTCGAAGGTTTGTAGAGAGTGAGTCTTCGGCTTTCTCTGGCAGTCCCAGTATCTTTAGATTCTTACGATGACCTGTTTTCGAGATCGTCTACCGTTGACTGCAGCTGGTGCACCATTATCTTCAAGTTGGCCAGCTGTCCATCAGCCGATACTGCCGACGCGATCCTCCGTTCTTCTTGTTTAGCCTTTTGCGAATGAGTCGAGCCAAAAATAGGAAAATCTTTGTCAGAACGGGTTTCTACACAGTTATAAGTCTGTTTAGCAGCTAAAAGAATTGGAGGAATTGGAAGTTTGAGGAAAGCAAAGTATTCAAGCACCCATCTCCCTCTGGGTCACTTGACATCCCCTCTTCTGGAAAGTCTTATGAAATTGAACATACAAACCGGCCAATAGTCAGGTGACTAATTACATAGAGAATAGAGAAACCGCATAGCATAAAGATAATATGTCATCTATCTTTTAAGAAAGTTTCGTTTTGATTGCTTTTATTTTCAAATTATATATTAGGGGTGTAACGAAATTCAAACCCAACCGAAACAACGCGATACACCACCGACGATACGCACTGCCCCGGCCTGCTCATTGGACCTCATGTCTTATGTGTACGCAACGAATACAGCTTTGTAGCCTAACCACCATTAACCACATGTAATGATTATAATAATCGCAATAAGCTCCGTGTTTTGTTACTTTCGATAATAAACGAGGTGTAATCTATTAAAATCCGTCTATTTGACTACGAAATTCAAACAATAAATTTGGTGCTCTTTGATGTGGGGTGACGGATCACTGTATATTAGGCTCCTCATTTAAAGCGGCAGCGCGAGTGAACGCGATCATCTCTTCCTCAGTTACAGAGTAAACATGAATGGACACCTGAAGGTATGTTGAAAGATATATGTATACTTACTGAAACGCATCATAACTTGTGTAATCGCTCAATCAGTGTTTTAACAGCGGAAAGACGTCAATAAAACAGCTTAGTTTGTCACCATTCAGTGTCCACAGCTTGTTGGTTCGCTAGAGAAATGAACTCTTTCACAAAATATATTCACTATATCAGCCTATATTTTACTTTACGGTTAATGATATCTTGATTATTTAATGTATGTTTAAAATATCTGTGACTCAGCAATCAGCAACTGTGAAATGGTTAGCTATATTTCAACAACAAACAACTTATGTGCAGTTTACATGTGTGCATAGTTTGTTATTTGAGTATTGATGATTATTATCTAAAAAAAAAATAGCAACTGAATTTAGTCTAAAAGCCTAGGCTCTGCTGTTAACTTTTAATAGTAATGTGCAAGTTTACAGCATTAGCAGATTATTATTTTTTAATCCTTGCGAAACTTTTAATTGTAATTGAATTAATTTAAAGACAGAATTTGTTATTTAATTAAATCACTGTTACACATATCACACATTTTAGATTTCTAACCCCCCCACCCCCCCCACCGACCGACCGACCGGCCGAACCGAACCGAACCGAGACGTCAAAACCGCGGGACGTACCGAACCAACAGTGTTTTTGTATCGTTACACCCCTATTATGTATTAATTTTAACTTACATTTTTTGTGATTAAATTAATAATTTATCATACATTTTCTTTTTCCAAGAATTGTTTAAATGTTTTCACACTCAGAATGTTCTTCCAACTCATGTGTGGGTCAAACTATGGACAAGACCCAACCATTGGTTTACATAATCAATTTTGTATTTAATTATTACATTATATATTTTTTTTAATTGTTTACTTTATGTCATGTGACTTTTTGTCTGTTTTGGTCTTGTATTGTTGTTTAAAAATTCTCACACTCATACAAGTCCATTGTGGTTAAGTTTTTGTGATTCCCGCTGGTGACGACTTAATCTTTACTCTGTTTTAACAATACTGCTCATTCTGTTTGGATTATTAGTCAGATATTTGTATAGTTTTCACTCCATAATTTCCCTCAGATTCCATGATCATCTGTGGTGTTTGATGTGTATACTGTATTGTTTCTAATATTTGTCCTGGTTTTGATATATTTGTGTTTATTGTTTGTAACATTCTTTGAGCGCTATATAAAATAAACATATTATTATTATTTCATTAAAATTTTAAACCAACGGTTGGGTTTGTCCATATTTGACCCAAACATGTGTTGAAACAACTAAAACAATTTTAGAGAGTGTGGTAAGCAATTTGGTTCTTCTCATTTTTTGGTTCAGTGGGAGCGTACAGGTTGAACACGAGTGGTGCAAGAATTGTATCATGGACGTCCACTCAGACTTATGATCAACCCCTCCTTTCTAACTATGACCTGGGCCATGACATCAGTTTGTAAGACATCCTTCTGTAAGAAAACAATAAATCACAGGGTAAAGAGAGAGAGATGAACAGTGAAATCAACACATCTGTCATCATCAGTTAATAAGATTCAGATTAAAAGTAATTTTATGATTAATGATGATGATTTTGCAATAAATTCTATTCAGTCAGTGGAATTATAAATATACAGTTAATATACAGTGTCAGTTGTTCTGTTTCGTCATGGAATCACACAGACTAACTGGATGATGGCGAGATCAGATTTCTGTTTGCACTGTTTTCACATTCTTTGTGAATTCAAAAATATCACTTGATTATTACAATTTGTGGGACAAAGAATATTTTAAAATTATATTTACAAATGGCACATCACAGCAAAACAAAAAACTTTTTGACAAGGTTGTAACATGCCTAAGACATTTGCACCATACTGTATCTTTATGAAAATGTTCTACTTGAGTAGTTTAGCATCTTACCTCATAATTAGACTTTCAACAGTTGCTCTTGCTTGTTTTTCTCCACTTCTGCTGTAAGAAGAAAACACACACACAATTAAATGCAAATTTTTGATAATAATGATGTTGTTTTCCTCTTACTATATATCAGGTGGTACTTGCCATTTTTGGACATCCTGCGGCGATAGCAAACCACAGCAAAAGCTACAGACATCAGGACAGCAACAGCACACATTAGTGCTACAGAAACTGTAATCAGAACTGAACCTGGAACAGAGAAACACATACAGCCAGTGTGAGGGAATCTGATACAGTAATTGGAAATACATTAATGTGAAAAAAAATAATTAAACCCTCGTTGAACTCCGCGGTTTTACGTATTGGGACATAATTGAAAAAAAAAAAAAGATTCTATACAAAATGGAGAAGCTATGTATGAAAAACTAAGGACACCCTTACTGTTAATATAATAATGAAGAGGGTCAGTAGCAGTCTTAGCGCTTCTTCGGCAAGTGTGATCATCTCTATAATAGCAGTTTTGTCAGTTTGCTGGTCTGGAGCCTTCAGGTGTGTGTTAACACAATGCAAAGCAGGAAAGACACCAGCAATGATCATAGGCTGCTTTCACACGACCATGTGTCCACTAAAGCGTTTTTAGCCGGCTGAATGGGAACTTGAGAGCGTTTTGGCAGCGCAGCATTTTTTTCAGTTGAGACACTTTGCTTGTTATGATACGGAATATCCACAAAAGTGTTACTAGCATCTCATTTCACACATATTTTGTTTCTGTGTTGATTCTATATTAAAATGTCGATACAATGTAATGTATTTTCTCTGGCTCTTGTTTTAAATTATTTAGTTCCGTTGTCATGCTTGTTGTTGTCATCTGTTGACGTTGTACAAGCAGAATGTGGCGGTTGGTCGGTGTGGTATTAGTCCTGCCCCTCCTGCACTGTGATTGGACGGTTGGGTAAAAAGTGACAGTGATGAGCGCTGTGTTTTACCAGAGCCTGTCTACGGAGAGCCTGTCCACTCCCTATAAAGTCCCATTGTACCGAATTTCGGTTGTAGTTCCACCAGAGTTCCACTGGGGGCGATCGCCCGAGTGCAAAATGAATGGAGTCTATGGAGCTAGACGGCTAAATTTGTCTCTTTCACCCGATTGCCGTTGAGAAATCTCAGATTTGATTGTAGGTTTTGCAAGTTCAACATGGGTTATAGGTCTAAAGTTGAATGAACGAGTACTTATGTCCTTTCGATTTCTTACAGGTTGAGTTGTTGTTGCCTATTACACACTAGCATTCTGCTAATGAACGCTGATTGGTCAGTGAAGGACTGACTATGACCAGAGATACTGCTTGATGGCATCATGGCATCCGAAGCGGGACCAGAATTTCTTCTAGCAAAAACTCTTCTAGCACGTGTGTTTACCTGTGTCAGCTGTGTTGTCGATGCCTCGAGAGAAAAGAAAGTGCAGAGCGCGAAAGCACCACAGTGACTGAAGGATTGCCATAAAGAAGTATCTCTGGTCGTACAATGTGTATAACGTCATTGACATTTTAAAAGACTTTTTAAAGCAAATAAGTGACTCTAAAAAATCTAACACCCAGCAATGTGTCATTTCTTTGCATCTCCTTTCAAATACAACATTCAAATTATATCCTGAGAAAAGTGTATTTTGAGGCGTATAGCTCCATAGACCTCCATTCATTCTGCACTCGTCCTGTGAGCGCCCTCATGTGGAACCAGAGTGGAACTGCAACCAGTTCAGAAGCCGGAAGTTTACTGGGAGTGGAAGTTCTTCCCATATTAGACATTCTCTGGTTTTACCCAAAGTTGAACAGTCTTCAACTCTCGGTGACCTGTAGATCGGGTTTCTAATCCTAACCTGTAAAAAACGGCGAACGCTCAGCGCTTCAGCGTGAAAAAAACGCTCATGGCGTTTAAAAAACGCGGCGCTCCCATTTAAAACAGATGGAAAAACACACCAACCGCGTGAAAAAACGCTTTGGTGGACAATTCTGATTTATTACTCAGATTACAGCTGTGTACATTGTTTTAAATGTGGTCAATAGCAGATCCAGTGTGAACAGATCATGGTCCTGAACTGACCCGCATGCGCAAAAGAACGACAAAAAGATGTCACGCTGTCATATGGAAACACAGAGGACATTAAAGTAAGCGATAATGCGTTTATGTGTGATTTGCTGCAAAAGCCAGATAATGTATGCGAAGGCAATATATAAAAAAATAAAGAGGAGGATGTGAAAAAATAGAGCAGAGTTTCTAAACATTTATGATGTTTTGCTTGTTTCACAGTAATAATTATGAGCTCTGACACATCACTGTCCTTCACTGACTACCTTTCAAAACTATTTTGATAACTTCAGGTATGTAAAATATTTGAAGTGACTCCCATGAGCGCAGAAATGTGACGAATGTTGCTCTAGAGCGACTTTAAAGTCGCATGAATTCCCATATGGCTGTTCAGACTGAGGTCACATAGCAAAACATCAGACCTGTATCTGACTCAGGATCACATATGGAAGTGACCCGAATGGGAATTGAAAAGATCAGATTCCATGTGGTTTGTGCCGTTCACACTGTCTTGAAAAAAAAAAAAATCTGATCTGAGTCCATGAGCAAAAATAAAATAAAAAAAAAGGATTTGGCCCAAATTTACAAGAGAAATATTTGTTACTGCCATTGTTACAAGGCCATTGCTAAACCATCTGAAGTCCATTGTTCTATACAGTAAGAACGATTAATCACAAGTGGAAAACTTTCCAGACAGTTCCAATCTTCCCAGGAGTGGACGTCCCAGCAAATTCACCCAAAGATCAGAGAAATCGTGAAACACCCAAGAGCTACACCTCAGACTCGACAGGCCTCGGCATGTGAAATGATGAAGTTCCCGGCAGAACAATTTGAAAAAGACGGGACAAGTATGGCATGTTTGGGAGGGTTGCCAGGAGAAAGAACACAGCAGGGCGTAGGTTTGCAAAAAAAAAAGAGACTTTGGAGCAATGTCCTGGACCGAGACCAAAGTGCACAGAAGACCGAACACACACACACACACTGTTTCACATGACCGTAAAAAAGAAAGGGAGAAGAAACATACTCCTGTCAGAATCGTGCTTCTTTCCCATCTCGTCCAATTCGTCACTGATTTTGTCAGGAGCTGGAGAATACAAGAGAATAAAATAAATTAAAAAAGTTTGATATATAAGCAGTCGGAAAAAGAGCCTTTAAGGAGCAGTTATATTTTTATATAATCATAATGTTTAATTATTCACAAGGTATGTCTACACAGTGTCAGTCTAATCTTGTCAAAACAGAAATGCAGTAAATAATATGTTCTGAAACAGGTTATACAAGGAACGAGGATAAACTGGTCTGCATGTCACGGTTGACATTCAAACAATCGCAAATGCCAGAAGTGCTGCTGGGAAACGATTGAGTGACTCACTGCTGACGGAAACAATAAATGTGTTTATGGTGTCGCCGATGTTGCTGGTTTTTATGGTGATTTTTGTGCTGTCACACTTGCTGTTTCGGTTCAAGCTTTGGCTGGTGCCTGAGCTTCTGCTTTGGATGAAATTTGCTTCATAACGTCCAGCGTGTTCAGATGTGATGTGTGTGATGGTCAGAGATCCGGTCTGATAGTCCACCTCTACTATATCTCTGAATCTCCCGCCTTCTCCATCATACAGACAACTAGTTCTGGGCTCTCCATTGATCAGAGCTATGAGAGTGTCGTTGAAATACCACAGCATCTTGTCACGGTCTTGCTTGGTAACACCAGTGTGTAGAGAGACTGAATCTCCCTTCATCACTGATACCAAGTTCAATCCAGAGGCGTCACCAACCACACCTGCGAAAAAGATGAACAATAATTAATTATGTGTGCGTGTGTGTGTTGTACGTGCATGTGTGTGTGTGTGTATTTGACAAGGAATTCAAACAACACAGCAATGTGTTTGATTACGAGAAAGCCAATGACAGAATATCTTAAATCATTAAGATCTCTGTGGTAAAGAAATGTATATTTTTACAGCCTCATTTTACATGTAAATATTAAAATACTTCATACAGAACTATCACTATTACGGAAGAGGATTAGGGCCAAGCAATAATAAAATCAAATAAAACCATCTCGAGATTCAAGTCATTATAAAGCAAAATTAAAAAAACTCAAAATAAAATGTTGAGATAAACTCATTATACTTTGAGAATAAACTTTGAGAAATAAAATGTTAATAAAACTAAGAATTAGATTTTATGTTGAGTTTTTTCTCGAAACAACAGCTTTATCCTCGAAATTATGTCGAGTTTTTTTCTCAACATTGTATTTCGACTTTTTTTCTAGAAATGTAACGAGTTTAATCTCGCATTACAATTACTTTAATCTCGAGATGGTTTTATTTGTATAATTATAATGACTAATATATTATAATGAGAATAATTAACTATAATTATAATGAATTATAATGACTATAATCTCAAGATTATTTTTTTATTATTATTATTGCTAGGCCCTAATCCTCTTTCGTATTAAATACTACTTCTGAAGTTAGGGGAAACATATGTATAGCCTATAGTCAACTCATAACGATTAATAACCAGTAAGATATCAATGCCTTTCCGACCAGTCATGATCCCAGTTGTTCCCTACTGATAAACATCTTAAATTTGCCTGAGCTTGTTTCCTGGTTTTAGGCCTATACTGCGCAGCTGGTCTGTTTGCTTTTAAAGGAGTTTAAGCACTTAAGTTTGAGCTCATTGTTATTCAGGGAGACCAGCTGTAATCTAAACCAGTGAAGATCATTTATTAGTGGTGTTACGTATGAAACAGAGGCTCAAGGTCATCTGTATGGCTTGTATCGTTTCTCAGGAAATCACGTGATCAAAAGCAAACTATAGGCTAAGGTTCGTTTTTTGTTCTATCACTTGCGGGCACAGAACAAGAAAGGGAGAGATAGAGAATAATTATTTTACATTATAGGCTACAATACACGCATTGAATGTGTTCAATTGGCTAGTGACTGTTTGCTGTCAGAACTGGTTAAACGGGTTCAGACAGGACAAAGGGAGTGCTGACTGACTCTCTGAGAAAGAAAAACAAAACATGAGCATTGCGCAAACTTAAACTTGCAACGGACTGAATTAGGATGCAAGTGTAGTGACTTGTGCATGTGTGTGATGCATTCACACCTGCATTCGGCAGAGACAATTATCCGAAACAATTTACATCACATATAGCCTACGCACGTTCAACTCATTAACATGAATGCATTGCCTATCAAAAATACAAAGCCAAAGCGACTTACCATCGACGAGAAAAACAAACAGAGTAAGCAGAAGATAACCTCCCATTTTTGAAGTTTTATTGTATTTTATTTTTTGTTGTTGATGTTCAGATGCTAAATCAATTTATTTTAATGTTGAATGTTGCTGCATCATTTCCTCGGAGCTGGCAGAGCAAGTCCTGATGGTGGAGGACACGGAGCTCGTTCAGGTTGAGATGTTCAAGTCTGTGAAGATAACGATAGTGAACAGTGTGCCTTTATTTCTTACTGTAGGCGTGGTTACAACGGGTTGGATCATGATGTCACAATTAAGTAGCCTAAGATATAGGCATACAATACACTTTTATATATTGTAAGTGGACATGTATAAAGACCATTTATTAGTGATGTTGTGTGGGGCAGTGTGTTAGATAGAGCAGCCTAAGCGCAAACTTTTTTCTTTCTTTTTTTTCTTCTACAAAATTCCGTGTCCAGGCTTGTATCGTTTCTGTGAAAATCACGTGATGGAAGGCAACTACAGGTTTCGTTTTCTGGTAAATTGCATAAGTTGCGAGTTTTGTAGGGTATTGGCAACTTTGAAATTTTTCAAAGCAGTAGCCTATGTTATGATTCATGTATCAATAAAAAAAATAGTTTATAGTTTATTTTATTTTATTTTTTTATTTCCGTGTGTGTGTGTGTGTGTGTGTGTGTGGGTGTGTGTGTGTGTGTGTGTGTGTGGGTGTGGGTGGATAATTATTTCAAAAACATATTTAGCCTACTTATGTAAGAAGAAAATGTCCTTTTGTTCAGCAAACTTTCTCAGTTGATAGAACATGCATTAGGAGCCAGCAGATGGCGCTGTTCCCAGTACAACCTCAGGGCTTCACAAGGCTTCATTCCCAGTAATGATGTACACGGATGAGCCAAAACATCATGACCAGTAAAACCAGCAAATATCGTTGATCATCTCCTAACAAGGCTACATGGGTCTGGGTATAGATGTGAGCAATCAGTTTGGTAACACTTTATTTTAAGTTGACGTAGTTACATTGTTCTTATTAAAATAAGTAGGCTACTGAGTAATATTAATTAACTAATATTAATTAATTAACTAATTAACTAATTAATTAATTAACTAGATGTAGCCTACTTAGGATGTTAGTATGCAATTCATCGAGTATATAGCCTAATTTCTCCTGTAAATGTGATGATGCATGAGATTTTTGTCCAAAGCAACTTACTTCACATAAGGTACATTTTCAATTCATGCATTTGTCTCATGAATGCATTTGCTACATAAGTCAAGACCACTTCAGTGAGAAAGACTGATTTGCAAATAGGCCTGAATGTGTCAAAATGAAAATAAAATGATTATTTTCAAGGTAAACAAGATGTTAAGCCCACCCCAGCTCCACAGAAAACCACAGCGCATCTTTTCTAGCGCAGAGAAAGAACACGATTCACCGAATGTGACACCAGCAACTGAGTCAAAGTGAAACTTCTGCGGTCTCATTTATTTAAAAAAGAAAAAGTAGATTGACCTGATGGATGGAAAATATGTGTGCATTATTGTTAGGCACACTAATGTGTGTGTGTCAGTTGTTTGTGGGTAAATAGTGTCTTTATTTCCTTTCATGTTAATATGAACCTCACCATCAGACTTCCTTTTTCACGAAAACTGATGCTGATAAAAGACACGGATGTTTCAGAAACAGTCAAATAAGAGTCACAGGTAACACATTATTCTGACTCATCATTCATCACTTATAGACACTTACATATTTAACACATCACATGTGAAGTTATACTTACATCCATACAGTAATTCTTCCCAGAGAGAGAGAGAGAGAGAAAATAATAACTAAATACTAAAATAATAACGTGCCCAAATCATGTAAAAACTTCCTGTGGTATAACATGTTTTCTGCCGCTATACAGTGATTCTTGATAAAGGCTATTGTTGTGTACTTGTGTCAGTGAAGGGTGGTCGAGTCCTGATGGGGGAGGATACACACACACACACACAGACACACACACACGCTAGATTAATGTCACAGTTCAAGACAGACCGCTTTATGAGATTTTCATCGTAATGTCACAGTGCTCAAATAAAATGTTTCATGTTGTTTTGATCAGCTTGTGTTTGTGGCGTCTGGATGGTAAGTTAAATTTTATAAGCAATTTTTGTATCAATGTTTTTACTGATTTAGTTCATTCTTTGGTTTGTATACAAAGTAATATGTTGGATTTATGATCTTCACAGATTACATAATGGACAGATTCAGTCAGCTTATTAATATGCTCACTAAATTAATAGAAAAATTACATGTGAATATCACATTACGGTATTTGAAGATAATATAGTTTTACAGTCTCCATGTAGAACATTAAAAATCAATGTTTTTTTGTGTTTAGCAAAATCAGTGAGCAAACATTTTGGAACCATCAGAATCTCTGATTGCAAATGGCAAAGGCTGTTTTTTTTACCTTTAAAAAATGTGTTTACCTCTGTGTGTTCTCCAGGAGTGTTTGCTGGCACAGATGCAGTGAAGTCAGTGTCAGTGACGGAGGGAGATTCAGTCTCTCTAAACTCTGGTCTCACTGACGTGATGAATGATGATGTGATTCAGTGGAGGTTTGGAGATGAAAACACTTTAATAGCAGAAATAGATGTACTGGACGACAGCAAGACTGTATATGATGATGTTCCTGATGGGAGATTCAGAGACAGACTGAAGCTGGACGATCAAACTGGATCTTTGACCATCACACACACCACAACTGAACATACTGGAGTTTATAAACTAGAGATGATCATAAATCCGAGCAAGAGTTTCAATCTCACTGTCTATTGTGAGTTTAACATTGGTTTCCTTTATTTGTTAATCACTTAGAAGTAGACATATCCTAAATATATGATTATTTAATTCTAAAGTAAAATGTAATATACACAATCAGTTTTGACTTTCCCTTTTCAGCCTTCTGAACACTTTTCTTTGGATGAATTATTTTGATAAAATTTTCATAAATCTGAAAATCACAAACTCATCACTCAGCAGATAGTATGATTTACTCTAATGTTTCTCATCTTTCTCAGCTCGTCTTCCTGTTCCTGTGATCACAAGTAACTCTTCCAACTGTTCATCATCATGTTCAGTGGTGTGTTCATCAGTGTTGAATGTGTGTGATGCGACTCTCTCCTGGTACGCAGGAATCAGTGTGTTGTCCAGCATCAGTGTGTGTGATCTCAGCATCAGTCTCTCTCTACCTCTGGAGGTGGAATATCAGGATAAAAACACCTACAGCTGTGTGCTGAACAATCCCATCAGCAACCAGACCACACATCTGGACATCCACACACTCTGCACATGTGCAGGTACCACAGCTCTGATGATATATGTGTGTGTTTACTGATCCGATTATAAAGACTGGAGCTGGTTTCAATGATTGCTGATAAAACAAATTTTCAGCATTTTATTGCTTAAAAAATTGCATTGATTCCTAAATGTTGAACTATGTTCCTCCTTTTGTTTTTACTCGACATAAACATCTCTTTTATATGGATTATTGATGCCTATGTTGTTGTTGTGTCCCATCAGCTCCCATTGACTTAAGAAATTAAAAAGGATTTGGTTTTGTACTAGTCTGATGAGATCCTCCAGCATCCGTCCTTTCCTCGTTGTAATCGCATCTCACTGAAGGTCTTCTTCTGCACCTTTATCCTCAATCTTCCCCTTTTCCAGTGATCTTTCCTTTCAAACCATGTGACCAAAGTACGACAAATGCAGTTTCATCATTTGTGCTTTGAGTTTCTGGTTTGACTGGCTTGTTGGTTCATCTTGTCGTTCACGGCACACGCAGGATTCTTCTCCAGCACATAATTCCTCAATCTTACTTCCGTCTTGTTTCTGGATCATCCCGCTTTCGCATGAAGTATGAAGTACTCATCTCCATCAGCAATCTGATTTCTTTGCTTTTTAATATTTTGTCTAAAGACTTCATAGCCGTCTTGCCCACCACCACACTAATGTTTCTTCAGGGATCACATGGGCACCTAAAAGCTTCATCCTTGAAACAATCTCAATTTCTTCTCCATTGGGCTCGAGTGTATCACTGTCGTCAGTCGACATGATCTTGGTCTTCCTCATGCTCAGTTCTAGTCTGATAATTCAACTTTCTTCTCTTGAGTTTCCTTAACACTGAAAAAAGGAAGATATGGAACATCTGTTGTGTTGACGGAATAACTTTATTGTTTATCATATTTACATATAGATCATCACCACTCTTTGCTGCCTTTCAGCCTGAAATAAAAAGACATAGGCTACAATTAGATGTTTACTGTAGAATGGCATTTTGAACTGAATGCAATTGAAACTATGAAATTAATGTACATTTAAATCTGCAAAATACCACTAACTGATAATACCACTGTGTTCTCCGAAATTAACAGAGGACACTTAATTCAGGAGAACTCCGGGCAATTTTTAAGTTAATCTTGATCGTTATACATTTGTGAGTAGCCTATACTGTCTATAGAAAAAGAAAAAAAAACGAACCGGATTGGTGCTTGCAACACGGAGCTGCTACCGCTAATGCCCAGAGCTCCCACTCAGCTAAAACATGAACAGGGTCCTTACATCCTTACATGACAACAAGATGCGTTTAGCAATTTAGCCATTGTTTAAATTCACCTAAATAGTGTTTTAGACGGCTAGCTGTAGTCTCGCGCTGAAGTCCCGGTAAAAAAGCTAAATACAAGTGTGCAGGTGGAGGAGCGTCGTGTGTGTGAATAGTGATGATCGGAGTTGCTCGCAAATGAAGAAGAAATGGTTCGTAACGTAACTATAGAGAATATAGAAGATTTTGAACACATGGAAGAGGCTTTTGAGTTTGATGGTCGTCCTTATTTATTCGAACCCGAGTATACAGACGAAGAACTAGCCTCACACTCTTCACACACACAACCGGCTAAAACGCGAGTTCCCACGGGACTTCAGCGCGAGACTACACTATCCGTCTAAAACACTATTTAGGTGAATTTAAACAATGGCTAAGTTGCTAAACGCATCTTGTTGTCATGTAAGGACCCTGTTCATGTTGGACAGACATTTTAATTGCATTTTGTGTCTGTTAAGAGGCACAAAAACACTCTATGAATATGCCCCATAACTACCGTTTTAGCTGAGTGGGAGCTCTGGGCATTAGCGGTAGCAGCTCGTGTGAGTAACCCCAGAGTGCAGTCTGGACGATGGGGCGGGGCGACACTTTGGGGCGGGGCGACACGTGTCGCTCCGCCCTACCAACAATTTCATTGGTTTATAATACAGCAATCTTATTGGAGTAGACACTTGAGGCATGAGCATGCGCATTTCTTTATGTACGAGTTTATGAATGATCTTCTATCTACGCAGTTTCGCGCAGTTTGGCCGTTTGCTACTACGTTGTCGCATGGCGATTTCAGTAATGATCAATTAAATAATGTTTTTATTAACTTAATACGACTTAATAAGTTAAATGAAGTTACTGTACAACAAACAATAACAATCCCTTCAAGGCAGACCGTCGTGTGCTGCTAAATATGGGGAACGAATTCTTCATTCGTGGCCACGATACCTAGGTCTATATCAAGTGAAGTAAAAAAAAATGTGTATAGCGCTCAATTCACATCGTTTTATAGCAGCTTTACAAACAGTAATATAGGCCTAAGCATTCATATTGAGCCGTTTTAGAGCTGGGCGATATAAATAAATATGTTGCTGATATAAATCATACGATGTTTTAGATTTAGCTAAATTATATTTATTAATTTACCCAGCAGATAAGTCAATGGCACTTTAAGTGAGCAATGATCATGACTGCATTAAATTACTAGCATTGCAAGGAGAGATCGCCTATTAAGCTGATAGTAATATTTTCCGAATGTCATGCAGTGCTGCGACATTTTACATCATTAATTTATGCTTCTTCATTTTCCCATTATAAATAAACTCGGGTTTTTACACTACATAATGATAATTCACTGTATTTCAGTAAGACACAGTTCCGAAAGTGACAAATAAGACAATAATAGGCTACCAAATAATACAATCCCTGGTCATTTTTTATTTTTTTATTTTTTGTGTGTGTGTGTTTTGTTTTTTTGCGTACAATGGGAATTTAAAAACCTGCAGTGCTGAAAAGTGGGAAAAAAAATAATACTAAAACAGATATTATTATGTCGATCTATAGCAAATATGATTATTTATGTGCTCAATTTAAGTAAGTAGCCTAGGTATATAAGTAGCTATTTGAAGTAGGCTGTTAGGCTATAGGCCTATATGCACAGATTTACAGCGGTGATTTTTTAAAATAGTTAGGCTACAGATATAGCCTATGCCAGTGTTAATATTTGAAACTATTTTTAACAGGTAAACAACAAGGAAATATGTGTTTGCCATTAAACATTTTATTTGCACTTTGTGCCAAAAAATGCAAGCATTGGAGAACAAATCTCGTTGAAAAAATCAACAAAAAACGGTCGTGCTAAAAAATCAGAGCACTAAAATCAGCTGCTTGCGTTCGGGTTTGTCCGATGTCTTTCCTTTAATACAGCGATTTATCATAATTTGCGTAAAATCCAGAGTTTGAGCTGATCCACCGACCGACCTGGTGGAAATATGAAATGGTGCTGTCGGTGCTGTCACCAAGCGTTCGTTTTTAAACAATAACTTTGTCTATTCTGTGTCTTAACAATAAAACATTATCCAATAGACCTTAACTAAAATTACCATGGTAAACCGATAATATACGATTAGAGTTAGCATTTAATATTTCTTTAATATGGACAAATCATTCACAAAATAGTACATAAAGAATGCGCATGCTCAGGCTTGAATCAGGCCAATAAGATTGCTGTATAATAAGCCAATTAAATTGGGGGTGGGCGGAGCGACACGTGTAACCCCGCCCCAAAGTGTCGCCCCGCCCCATCGTCCAGACTGCACTCTGGGGTACTACGCTCGTGTTGCAAGCACCAATCCGGTTCATTTTTTTCTATAGACAGTACTCACAAAGGTATAACCATCAAGATTAACTTAAAAATTGCCCGGAGTTCTCCTTTAACACTCTCTCTCTCTCTCTCTCTCTCTCTCTCTCTCTCTCTCTCTCTCTCTCTCTCTCTCTCTCTCTCTCTCTCTCTCTCTCTCTCTCTCTCTCTCTCTCTCAGTTCCTCCAGAGTCAGTGTCTCTGATAGAGTTGATCTCTGCTGCCGCTGGATCTCTGATGATTGTGTTTACAGTCGTGATCTGCGTCTGCAAGAGATGTAGACAAACTGATAAAAAAGGCAAGTGTTAAATTCATAAAGGCTATTGAATTTGTAAAAGTACGTGTTAGACCACATAATAATATACTTAGTAGTGTAGATATTTGAACCCTCGTGTTGTTTTGATAGTTAACGGTACGCATTGGACTTTGCTCACACAGGGTATAACAACTTCCCCAAAGTTATCTTGTTACACTTATGGTGTTCCTGTTCAAAAATGACCGACCTCCAAAAATGTGCTTATAATTTTCTCTTTATGCTTCCAAATGTGTGATTCAAACTAGTTTTCTTTCAAGGTTTTGTATTTCTTTTTGTAACAGGTTGTTCGTAGGACTCATTGATCTGTTGAGTGAACAACGCCAACATTATCCATAAACAATGCTCTTTTCACTCAAAAACTGAGGTGCATAACTCAGATCAATGAGGCCAAGGGGTTAATCACAAACTTAAGGGAGAGATGAAGTGTTGGGGTAGAGTTGCACCTGTTGTGCCGTTGCATGAGACTATTAAACATATCCTTCGTCGTTTTCTTCTTCTTCTGCCTTTTCTGTGTATAATTGTATCTGTACAAGACACAACCATTGAGTTTTGTTGTTTTAATCCATCCATTTATTACATTACATCTTATTATCGTTGACACAGGTGAGACTCGTGAAGAAGATATCATCTACGTCGAGCCGTCGTTCCACAGAAGAAGAGGAGCACAGAAATCGGTAAGATCATTTATTACTAATTCATGTCTGTGTATCATTTCAGCGGTGAGTGCGCTTGTGTGTGATAGATCAAAAAAACAAAACACCACCATATTAAATATGTATGAAGATCAGCATTCAATGCGAGAAACATATGCCATGAGTTAATATTCCCAGTGATCAAAATGAGCCACTGATGAAGTATTTCCTGTCAGTTGATGACATCAGTCCAAATCTTCAGAGTTTCACACACACACACACACACACACACACACACACACACACACACACACACACACACACACACACACACACACACACTATACTTTTGGGAAATCAACACAATTCTGTCTATATGCCATTTATACTGGAATACATTTTTAAAGCAAGTATTGTTTTGCAAGCATTAAAAAACAAATGTAAGGAACCAATGCAAGTCTCTCACCCACAGGCCTATGGAGGTTTAGTGACGCACTTGAGGCTGGTTTTATATGTGCATGTTGTAACATGATTTCAAGGACATACAGGCATTTATTATAATATATTGTGTTTTTGACAGGATGATAAAGAGGAGGATCATGTGGTGTATGCGCCGATCGCCAAGAGAAGATGATCAAACTTCAAGCACCAGACCAGCGGTGTGATCGCTTTCACAGGAACCGCTGTTTCCTCTCAGATCTTTAAAACGGCTGGAGTGAGTTTTGAGGTTTTCGAAGCGTGATATTCAGTGACATACTAATGAAACTCTCTTTTTAAGAATGTACAAGGACTTTTAACAAATGATCTGAGTTTTTAAAGCCTCAAAGTTTTCCTTTTTAACAAATCCACAAAACAACAACAAACAAGAAACATTTGCCTCCTCATTTCAGAGATATGTAAATCTATATGGCTGTTAGATAAAGCCTGCTGTGTTGGGCTTCCTCTGGAGCTCCTGATAGTTTGAGCTGGTCTGATTTACATCACAGAAAAGTGGTTTGATATGTTGGTAGACACAGGTTCTGCGTGAGCTTCTGCTGGATGTTTGTGGTCGATGGTTGACACACACTGAGGTGTCGTTCATTACTGTGTGTTTGAAGGGCTTTATTTCCATTCCTGCTCATATGAAGACTCACAGTCTGACTTTAGCTTTAATAAAACAGACTTTACTGTCAAATACTGAATCTAACTGATAAATGACTCTCTGTGTGTGATGAAATACAATATAATATAGCCAGTTTTTGCTCTACATGAGTAAACTGAATGCAAATAAAGTTGGACATGCTTATAACTTATAAGAAGCTGGCTGATAATATAGTTAAGCAACAATAAAAAAATCAAGCAGTTAAGATTTGATATACAAAAGTTATCAAGCTATTCTTGATGTCTCTCCCTTTAAATATCATATCCTGCTTTTCTGTCAATGTTTAACTGTCCTTTTAATAATGTATATGTATGATTTACTGTTGAAATATGATGTTCTTTATGTATACAAATGACTGATGGTTGTTAATAATTTCTTTATTTTTAGTTTAGGGAGGTAACTAGCAACAAATGAATGCTCCTATGTTACAATTAATTGTAATAAATATGCTTATATTCAGAAAAAAAGGAATGTACCATTTACATAAATCAAAATCCAATAAATAATAATAATTTTTCAACAACTAGACTTTTTTTTTTTCATTTGCAGTTGGTTAACAGACCATGGGCCATGATGACCCTTAAATTTCATCAAATAAAACATGACATCCCACTATTAACTAGAGCGCCATCTAGTGTCCAAAATTAGACTCTTGCAGGATCCATGCTTTCATGTTATTTATGACAAACCATCTGAATGTTTCAGCTGAAATCAAGACTCGTCAGACCTGCCGATGTTTTTCCAGTCTACTATTGTCCAGTTTTGGTGAGCCTGTGTGAATTGGATGCTCAGTTTGTGTGTCTTCTGCTCCAAGGTTTGCCGTGCTGCGTTCAGAGCTCTTCTTCACCTCGGTTGTATCGAGTGTTTATTTGAGTGTTGTGTTTCTGTCAGCTGAACCAGAGTTGGTCATTCTCCTCTGACCTCTGGGATCAACAAGGCATTTTCTCCCACACAACTGACGCTCACTGGATATTTTCTCTTGACCGTTCACTGTAAACCCAAGACATGGTTGTGTGTGAAAATCTCAGTAGAACAGCAGTTTCTGAAATACTGACACCAACAACCGTATCACATTAAAAGTCACTTAAATCACCTGGATCTAATATATGTTATATGATTTTATCTGAAATATGTAAGTAGCCTACTAAACCAAATTTAGTTTTAGTAAAAAATTATTTTTTCTTACTCTCTACAGCCTTGAAAATATGAGATATGGAAGGAAGCGGGAATAATGAAATGATCATGTGACTATGAGCTTATCACTGATTGGTGGAACTGGTGGTGTTACAACCCTCTCCATGTTACAATCCCGGATCTCCCCTATTGGAGAAATTACTAGCAAATATTTGCTTTTCTGAGAGTGGTTTAAGAGTGGTTTTTAGTACATTTATGTGATTGTGTGCCATGATTTATGTCGTATGATATTGATTTAACTGATAAATGGAGTCATCTGGTGGATTTATGAAGAACTGCAGCTAAAACAGCATCACAGCTGTAAGCTCAACCCCTAACATGTGTGCCATGAATAAGCGCACATATTTCAGTGCATATTTCATACATTTGTGCATTTATACAAACAAGTTTCAGCGTGTTTTCACAGACCCTATCAATATCACCTCTTCATAGGGGTGGAAAATCAACTAATTTATTGCAATCTTACACTAGGTTAGGACTTGAGTAATGCTATTTTATTCAACATATGCCTTTTACTTAAAATTTTACCATTTGAATCCCCTGTGATAACATTATAGATACTAATATTTACCTCAGGTTTTTAGTTTTAGAAAGCGTTTAGGCCACACAACTCACTCTCTCTCCTCCACTGTTTCCTACACTTGTGGTCTTGGACCATTTGACCACTTTCAGTATATGACGTATATTTTCAGTGTTAGGCTCCAGTGTTCAAGTAACAAACAACGCAAGTGTGTGTACTGGGACAGGCCCAAAGAAATGACACACACAATTCCTCTGTTTCAGTATTATATGAGGATTGTGTATTACAACTACAGGACTGGTGGACTTCAAATTTCTTTTTTCAGTGAGAGGTGCCATCATTTCAACCAAACACTCATTGTTGTCAAGTACATTCAAAATTAAATAAATTAATAATAATAATACTGTTACAGTAAGTTTTCTGCACTGTGACTCTAGTATAAATACAATTTAGAGTATTTATTTTTCTAATGAAGAAGGTAAATGCCAAACCAGTGTGTTTGCATGTGAATTTAAAGTGTGTCAATAAACTGTGACCTTAAACTTAGCAGGTTTCGAAGCATGTCATTTAAATTAATCTTTAACTATCATACGAAAACGTTTACATTATAATAATAGCAAATTGCACAATAGTCACGAAAGGCCTCAGAGTGTTTTTGTTTTTCATGCCGAGTGGAACGCACAGTACATGATTCACTGAATGCATTACACATTCGAGCGGCTCAGAGTGTGAGTCAAAGTGAAACCGCCAGTGGTCTGATCTATTTACATCTGAACAGAGATGTGGTTTGAGCTGATGGCTGGACTGACAGCTTACAGAATAAAAAAAGAGTAATTATTATTTATAACTTGCTTTTAAAAAAAAGAAACTTGATTCATTGATCCATTAACATTTATGTGTGGAAAAACAACAAAAACTAGACAGATTTTCTGATGAGAATGCCTTGGAACTACACAAGCTCATGTCTCTGTCACACTTCTATCCACAGATATCCCCTTTGATCTCTTTGAATGGAACTCTATGGAACTTGTTTCTATGGATGTGTTGCTAGGGTGTTGATACAGAGTGTCCAAGAAGATACGTAAGACTGGATGTTTGCATGAGTGAAACGAGCACATCCTCGTGTGCTGCAGTTATACATCCAGGCCTTTATAATGGTAGTTTATGGGATTGGTTGCTAGGGTGCTCTAAATGGTTGCTAGGGCGTGGCTTGATAGATTCACAATGATCCTGAGAGACTGATTGGTTGTCTGAGTGAAATTAGCCCACCCTCATGTCTCTATGACACTGTGATCCAGAGTTATGCTCAATATTCATATGCAAGTTCCTATAGTAGGAAAAACACATGCGCTCACTTCCTGTTTCATGGGCCGTCCTTCACCATAGTATGTCTACGGGGAACATTTGTGCAGCTCTTGAGACCCAGGGCTACAACTTACACCCAACTCTGAGGTATGTTGTTACAGAACTTGCCATCCTCTTCAGACGTGGAAACACACACGTTTCTTCAAAATCCTTATTCAGAGCTATGACCCGTCAGTTCATCCCCATTTTAAGTCAATGCAACTCGATGGCTTAAGTCAAAGCACACCTCATCCATGAGTCTATGAGAAACACAAACACCACTAATAGAGTCAGGCCAGAGGTCAGGTTAATAATCGAAAACAATATAGAACATAAATGAGTACAACTTGTAAAATAAACAATACTGTCTGCCACTAATAACACGTCCAGGAGAAAGAACAACACATGAAGAGCAGCTCACACATGTGGGTGTTCAAATCCGGTGGAGGAGGACTGACACGCAACACTATATATTAATATCACAGCTTACCCACCGTTGTGTCAGTTCACAATCTGTCTCTGTAGTGCATATTTCAAGCACTGTTATTTGAAGATGGTTCTGTTGATTTTGTGCTACATGTGGCATATTGCTGGTAAGTTATATTTATTTTAAGACATTAAATATTGCTTTAGTTTTAATACAAATCAATTGACTGCTTTTTTAATCAGCCAGAGGATTTGCAATCTCAAACATGCACAAGTTAAGCTCAAATAAAATTGATTCCGATCTTTTTACATGTATTTTTCTCTTGTGCAACGACGATTTTAGAATAAAAGTATTGGGATAATTTCAGAGTTTGTGGCTTTACTCGTTGTCCATCACATGAAAAGATTAATGATGAATCTGATGTGCAAATGATGACAGCTTCTGCAGGCAGTCTAAAAGTATAATCATCGAAAAGTCAGTTTTGTTTGTTGCTCATTTATGAAATGTTATTATGAGTTAAATCATGTTAATATTGTTGTTATATGAAAATAAATGTTCCATTAGAAGCGTATAACTTGACGGCACTAGTGCTGGGTATCGATTCAAATTTCAAGAATCGATTCGATTCCGATTCTCAAGATCTTGAATCGATTATCATTATTCAATTCAATTCGATTCGATCCGATCCGATCTTATATTTTTAAAATCAAAAGTTTTAACTGTTCATGAACAATCAAGTGTTTGTATTAAATAACATTCACAAACATACATTAATGTTGTAAAAATGTATTGTTCACTCAATGTATTGATGTTAGATAAGGCATTAATGTTAATGAATGGTGTCTTAATGTAGTGTTACCAACTAAACAGGAGATAAAACGTGTTTTATTTGACTTAATTGACTGTCCTTTTATTTAATCCAAAACTGCGTTCATATTTATAAGGCCTTTTAAACTAGATACAACGAACCGATCATAGCTGTACAGGGCGGCTTTTTATTTCTCATCTCAATGAATATATCTAGTAGTAAAGCTAATGCAAGGGCTAGAAATCAATTAATTATTTGATGATACTTCCTCGTCATCATGGAGAGCGCAGTTTGCACGAGTTTGCACCGCTTTCTCCTCTCAACAAGCGCGTGCTTTCCCTTTGCGTCTGCCGTTGCTATGCAACCATGAACAGAGGCGCGCCTAGAAAACGAATTTGCACGCACAAAAAACGCGCTATGTGAACGATTCATTCCTCCTTTCTTGTCAACAAGTGGATTCAGAGAAACCGCATTAGCAGTGCCGCCGGTCGCCGTGTCTCAGTGTGTTTATGGGGAAAATGTAGTCCTGTTATTAAATCGATCCTCTGAGTTACGGATCGATCTTTAGAAATTAATATGAAAATCGATTTAGAATTGGTGAATCGATTTTTTCAACACAGCACTAGACGGCACTATATAGTTTTTTTGGATGTGAAATACAAACAGACCCGTCTGCCATTTTGTAACTGAGTGTCTCCAACTGTAGTTAGACGTGTGTATGAATATCTATATCTGACTACAGCAGATGACTTTGATAAACTAACACAATACTAGACTAAGGCGTCATGAAATGAAAGAGTTACCATAGTATAAAAACTATGACTAAAAACTATTTGAAATATTGATTTAATAGATAATAATAGATTAACTTTATTTTTAACTTATGGGATATAAAACTGTCCATTGTATGCCTTCTGAATCTCGGCAGTATATGTAATCTGGGGAATTTTTGGGCACTGTTTTTTGAATGTGTTTAAACAGGCTAGTAGAGAAGTGTTCGGACGATTTCTGTCCATTATTTCTCAACTTTTTCACACTGAAGCACCGCTGCTGAAAGTAGAGCAAACACTGCTGAAATTAATATTTTTTACCAGGATAATTCGGGGTGGCAATGCTTTTTCTTAGTGGAACATAGGAGGATATGTAGCGCTCCAACCAAAAAAGTATCCTTTTGTTATGAGTCCATATACTTCAGGTGCGTTGAGCCAAGCGAATGATAGAAGTAGAGAGAGTGGCTAGCCGCACACTGATCCACTTGAGACAAAATGTCTACGAAGCACTGAGGAAAGCTGAAACGTTTGCTCGCCTTGTCTGTTTTTAAATTCACCTGCACTTTGCACTTTATTAATAAAATTATGTTTTCGTAGACATTTTGTCTCAAGTGGATCAGTGTGCGGCTAGCCACTCTCTCTACTTCTATCAATGCTTTTTCTTAGGCCACCCGTGACTCTTGGGTACACGACGCATTCTTCACGCAAAAACACAATCCATGGTCCAATCTTTATAGATGATCTTCAGTTTTGTTGAACTTGTAGTGAAATTGTCCCTCCTCCACACAACTCTCCTCCTTATGTTGAACGTGTGGTGTGGTTGACCTTATGGTCAACAGCACAAAAACACTTATATAATACAGACAGTGTTATAGAACATCAGGTCAGTATCAGCACCGACCGACTGATGTTGCAATTAACACTTTATTCCTATCAGATTCTTATTTCTCTCATGTTTTCCAGCGGCCTGTTCCTGCATCAGCAGACTCTTTTATGTGTATGCCTCTGTTCTTTAATTCACATCTAAAGATTAAAAACTACAGCTATTTTTTATTTTATTTTTAAACATAAACCTTAATTTGTAAAAAAAAAAAAAACGTTTCTGTTTGTTCTCCAGGTGTGTTTGGTGAGTCAGTGTCAGTGACGGAGGGAGATTCTGTCACTCTAAACACTGATGTCTCTGAAATACATGAAAACGACGATATACTGTGGAAATATGGAGCTGAAAACTCTCTGATAGCTCAAATCAGTAAAACTGCTGGAATCTCCTCCACATATGATGATGTTCCTGATGGGAGATTCAGAGACAGACTGAAGCTGGACGATCAAACTGGATCTCTGACCATCACACACACCACAACTGAACATGCTGGAGTTTATAAACTAGAGATAAGTGGAGCGAAACTGACATCAAAAACATTCAGTGTTTCTGTCTATGGTGAGTAGAGACGTCATGTGTCTCATCCTTCAGATATTCTTATTATATTTTTGACATACTGAAATTTTATAATTTGAGATCACATAAATACTTACTAAACACAACTGAACATATAGATTGTTGATTATATTTATCCAGATTTGTTTATTCTCTCGTATTTTCCAGCTCGCCTGCCTCTTCCTGTCATCATCAGAGACTCTTCACACTGTTCTTCATCATCATCATCAAATTGTTCATTGGTGTGTTCATCAGTGCTGAATGTGTGTGATGCGACTCTCTCCTGGTACGCAGGAATCAGTGTATTGTCCAGCATCAGTGTGTGTGATCTCAGCATCAGTCTCTCTCTACCTCTGGAGGTGGAATATCAGGATAAAAACACCTACAGCTGTGTGCTGAACAATCCCATCAGCAACCAGACCACACATCTGGACATCCACACACTCTGCCACACATGTGCAGGTACCACAGCACTGATGATAATATTCACTGATTTAATAAGTTGGTTTTACCGAGATTGATTAATTAAGATGCCAGATATTATGAATTAACTTCTTTCATAATTTTTCTCATGGCTTTCTGAACAAGTTTGATTTGTTTTATCTGTGGAGTAAAATGAGATTGTGCAGTTATCTATTTGGTTCATTTAGTTTTATTTAAATTTTGAGCCTGTGACAGCTTAAGTCAGCTTGTTGAAAATCTCAATTTAATTTATCATTTATTCCATTAGTTCCCCCAGAAGGCCACGCCCCCTGTTTTGATTCAGTTGAAGCTGTGCTGCGATTGGTCGTCACTGCGCTGATGGGCGTGGCTTCTGCCGCTGCTGCTGTTCTTCTGGTCAATGACGTCAGAGCTTCAAGAGGTTAACAGGAGAAAACAGAACAGATGTCATAAATATTGTGACATATATTGGACTTTTAACGGAGTCTATTTGTTTAGTTATGTGAAACAATGCTTTGCTTACTAATGCTTTACTCTGAACTGGACTTTGATGACCTGAATCTGGTGTATTGGGCCATCTGGTGGCCAAACGATGAATATTCTTGAATATTTAATTGTATTCTTTAATGTCATCCATTTTACATTTCTTGGTTAATTACATTGTTTCCATGTTTTCTTAATTTATGTTATGGTGCTGTTTTCATTTTGTTTCATATGCAGCAACCCCACAAATACAAATGTAAAATATGTGTCACACCAGTAAATCATGTATAATTGATGGGATTTCATAATAAAAATAAACTTTGACTTGTATGAATAATGACAGTTAATTAGAGACCCATTTATTTAAAACCACAGACATAGCACATAAAAGAAGGCAATTTAGTGCAACAGTGATTTTTGGTCACACACACACACACACACACACACACACACACACGTTTATGAACATAAGGAAAATGAAGGTTAAAAGAGTGTACTTGATGTATTTTATGATGGAATGATCTACTATCAATCACATAATGCAACATTTGCCATGATTCTCTGATTTATTTTCTTCTGGATTACAGGTAATGTAATCCTTAATGAGGATTGTCAATTAAATCGATTTGGTTACTGATGTTGAATGCTGAGAAAAGGCTTCAACAGATCCATATTAAACAGGCCTTCACGCCAGCTTCAGCTCACACAGTGACACTCTTTGCTCGGGAGAAATACACCAATAGTGGCACTAGTATATATCTGTTCAATAAGCTTATTTACAAAATAGCTGTAATGTCCTTGCAGGAACTTTCTTCACAAAAATGAGGATATTTAGATGATAAAACTACATTATAACATTATCTGTTTCCAGTAACAGGTAACGTTAAGTGCTTCATGTTTAGTTTCTAATCTTGTTTCAGCTAATTTTCCCATGATTTATTCTAATGGGAAATAATGTTGTGGAAGCTGCTTCGATCCTCTCAGATCATGTGACCTCTGTCTTTCTCCATCTGTAAGAAAACAACAAATCACAGAAGGTGAAAGAGACACATACAGTGGTTTCCAGCTACAGAAATCAGCACATCTGTCCTTAATCAGTGAATGAGATTCTGTTTGAAATGTTACACAGATCTGAATGTGGTGCAATTTCATAGTTATACAAAGACAAACAGTATTACACCTCTTTGATGGTCTTTCTACAGAAGCTCTCATTTATTTTTCTCCCAATCTGCCTTGGACACTTGGAGACACGGACACACACACGGATACACACACACCTAAAAAGTTCCCTTTCAAAAGCTACAATCGATACTGCGCTGCTTAGTGCTTTGGGAACGTCTTCAGTCGTGACCAGCTGTGAACATTGCGTGCAACAGAATTGACCCGGAGGAAGGGTATTATAGCCTCGGTTGGTGACGTAATCGGAGCGCACACTGCGTCATCAGGTCTTTTGTCTTCAGAGACCATACTGTGTGGTGTGCTTCTCAAGCTCTCAAAAACTCTGTTTCCTCAGATACCCCTTTTCCACCAAGGCGGTGCTTGTTTGGGGCCAGAGCCAAAGAATTTCAAACAAGTGTATTTTTATGATATCTGTTTTGTTATATCTTGAAGTTTAGTGAATTTAACTACTTCTTTAAAAAGCATTATTTTGCAATGTTAGAATGTAATGTGATTTGACCCCTTTTTTTGATAGACTTCAAGGTTACCATTCGCCATGTTTGTTTTCATAGCCTTCAATATGAACATTGTTTGTAGGACAATATTAATCAGGATATGAAACAACTTTTTTATTTTTATTAAATACAGATTTTTTTAATTCAAATAGAAAAATAAATAAATAAAACACTGAGATTATACCATACATCACCATTTACCCCAAAAATTCTGATTTCTTTGGCAATTGCCCAACCATACCTTATGGCATGCTTTAAATGCTGAATTTTCCATGTTTTAGCTTAGCAGTAGGCTAATGATGATACATTATTATCACTGTTAAATGGTTATATAACAATTATCCTACATTCAGTCCTGCATTAATAATTCAGTTTGTTTGCAAAACTGAACAACGCCGTTGTTTGTTATTGCTCAACAATTGCAAAAACTCAGAATAGGAATAGAAGTGTTCATCAGCACTGATCAATTGAGAGACCAAAATAATATTATTTATATTATTATTGACCCAATCTGAAAAATAAAGACTTGTTTTTAGAAAGAATATCACAAATATTCCAAATGAAATAACAGTAATCTCCTGACTATCCGCTAGCTGCCTGTCCCCTGAACACACTGTAAAAAAATGCGGTCTCTGTAGACAGCCCAGGCTCCACAAATGGCAACAAAAACAAACCGGGCCAACCCGCACCACGAAACATAACAAACATTGTTCCAGCCAATAACTGACAAGAAGGATTTGGGGTGGGGTTTGGGGAGTTAGTGCATGGATGAAGAGGAGGTAGGGTCTAGCTAGCCTCCGCTTTGAACATCAAGAAGTGATCGTCACCCAACATCACTTAGACTTAGAGCACATTTAAGGGGGTGGGAATTATGATGTTTTATTCTAGCCATAAGTGTTAAGCTGGTATGTTCCGGTATGGTTTGGCGGGAAGATCAAGTTATTGATGGTGGGTGTCTGAAGTGGTGGAGCATGTGAAGCCAAAACGCTGGTGAAATGTGTAAGTCTTAGTCTGAAGAGAGACTACAATTTCAGAGGCTTGTGCCTCTAGGCAATATCCAGTGCCCAGTTTTGCTGCTGTCAGTATGTTCTTTTCTTATGGTATGTAAAGTTTATTTTTGAGTATTTTGAAACTATCGTTTCATTTGTTACTTAAAGTCGAGCACTTTTTTGAGAAACAGCTTGTGAAAATAAAATCACTTTGGATTCAAATCCAATCATATTTTCACTGAGGGTGGGTGTTCATGCTTCTCTTATCATGCAATCTTTTCACTAATGACAGCTGATCAGACACTTTGTTCAGAACTGAGTTGCACAGCTAGTTCGATTTAGTAAAGGTTTGAATCCCAAAATGTAAAAGATGAAAGTACTGTGTGTCAGAGAGTGTTGAAATCACATTCTAGAATGTTAAATCAGAGGCTAAAAAAAATTTGCATTTGTTTTATATTTTAATTAGTTTATTATTTTTATACTCATCATAGACTTGTTCGTAGTTTATTTTAGTTGTATTATCTGAGTAGCAGGTTAAATATTATAATGAAACCTGTAATGATATAATTGCCTCTAGAGGTGAATTTGAGAAACTGCATATATTTACATTCAATCGATAGACTGATGGTATTTGAGGTGCATCATCGAGCATCAAGAAAACTGCACACGCATAAGCAACGGTCACTGTGATTGGCATATTTTGTTGATCATGAAACAACATTCCTGCCTGAAAATGTAGTCCTAACCCTACCCATAAGTTACCTAAAACCAGAGGGAAAGGATCGTGAATAACACTGGTGTAAAAGTACTTATGATTGTAAGCCTAAACTTGACATAAACTGTAAATGTGTCTCTCAAATCTGATTGGTTGACAAGACGAGAAATTTCATCAGTTTCTCTATAATAGTCCAAATTAAAAATATTTTCTTTATTAACATAAGAAACAACAAAATTTTTCACTTTTTTAAAGACCATGGGAACATAGAAATTACCCGTAAAATGAAATAAGTCAAATCAAACTGAACATTGACAACGTTTACATGTGCACTAATGATGAGATTATTTCCAACAATCAGACTAAAGACTTAGTCATACAAAAGTTGTATGATTTCATAACATGAGAAAAACACTTCACTCCCGTTTAAATGTAATTTTTGGATTATTCTGATTGCGATTAAAATTGTCATATGCCACGTTTTACTAACTAGGATTATGATCTTAAACGCATCAGTTTGATCAAAGTATTGCACATGAAGTATGAGGTAGATACATACATTATAATTGCAATATGAGGGTGCATATATACATAATCAGTAATATTCTCAACACAGTATCTTTAGATTTTTCCAATATCGGATCAGTGACAGATTAACAGAATTATTTAGATAAGATTGTCATGTGACAAGACTTCCCAGCACAGGAGGTAGACCTCGTCGGTCAGATGGGACGGGTTGATGTCTAAACCCAACGTTTGTTTGATGTCGAGCTCCAATGTTGGGCAGACTTTGAATTTTGGTTGGAATAAACACAAAAAATAAAAAAAAACTGGTGAAATGCATGGCAGTACAGGGTGCCAAACGTTTACCATTAATAACGGTTGAAGACAGTTACAAATGACTTCAGACACAGCCTCATGAAATCAACTGAGGATAAAAGAAGACGTTAAATCTCTCAAGATCTGATTAAACAACTCCACAAACAGCATTACACTTCACTTTACTAACCAGACTGACTTTATTACTCGCATACATCTACTGCAGTTCTTATTGAGAATCAACAGAGGTTTAGATGTTAATGTTTGGTTGATGTTTTGTTTTATGTTACGATTATTATGATCAGAGTTTGCTTTATTTGGGCAGTTTGACGACTTTTTTTCTGGCTTCTGTAACAGTGTTTATTATGACAAGAACATTAAGAGAAAATGTGATAAGATTGTGCCGGTCCTTTTGATGTTGATAAAGATATGTGTTTGATTCAGAGACTATTCTATGATTATATAAATATCATGTTATTTATTTCACATTATTGATTATAATAGTCCTGTTATTGCTATCCAGCCGCTTAATCTGAGGGATTGTAGACCAAAACGTTTTTAATATACACACAGACATCGTAGAATCAGCATATGAATCTCAAAAACGGTGACATGCTTCATGCCGCAATGCATTCTGGTTGCATACGACTCATCTATGGCTCCCAGAGTGCATTGCGGCATTAAGCATGTCACCATTGTTGAGATTCATATGCTGATTATTGATGTCTGAGTGTGTCAAGATGTTTAGTGGACAATGTAGAATTACTGACTTGTTATAATTAATTATAGCATATCAAAATATTATATTCTGGATGACATCAGTGATTGAGAGCACTATATGATGATTATATCTTTATCATCCACAGGTAGGCAACATCATCTGATCACATATTCTCTTGCTGTTCTTGCCGTAACAAACACAGTAAGAGGAGCCAGAGAAAAAAAACTAATGTTAAAAAGTCAAACTGCACAACTAAAGCAAACACTGATCACCAAGATTTTCAACAAATCAACAACATATAAACCAGTCTGGTTAGTAATAAGTGAAGCTGGTAATGCTGTTTGTGGAGTTGTTTAATCCTCCTCTCTGCTGAGATCTTGAGAGATTTAATGTGCCATCCATTTCACCCTTTTTATGATTTTTTTTTTATTATTATCATTTTTACAGTCCGGCGCTTATTCCAAACAAAATCCGATGTCTGCCATTAGATCTTGATGTTAGACAAACGTTGGTTTTAGATGTAATTTTAATTTTCAAGCACAATATGATGTCTGACTGCTGTTGACAGGTTTTACTGGTTTTGAACACCACACTAAACAGATATCTTTTGACACGATCACGATCATATTTCTGACGACGTGGAGATCCATCAGATCTAACATCGCCTACTCATAGATTTTTTAATGTTTCGCCCCGCTCTCCCCCTTAAGTATTACATGTAAAAGTTAAAGTACTATTACATGTCATTAATTATATTCATTTATACAATTACATTGATATTTAATCATACATTGATGCATTACAATTGTGAATTCCATTCATATCTTCTGTCTGACTCTTCGTGTGTAGTCCTAGATGATACTGGGATCAGATCTGTGTGGATAACATCTGTTGTCAGACTCTTTGTTCATGCAAAAATCTCACTGTTACAATTGAATGGCACAAAGAGTGGCACACTAATCTGTGGTTTTAAATCCTGAACATGGGGACCCGTGCATGGCTCTGCACATTTTACATGTCTCCATTTTTAACACATCTGATTCAGATCATCAGAACTGCATATGTCAGAAAAGAGACGTACAAAATGTGCAGGATTGAAAACCACTGCACTAAATGATATAAATAACTGTCTTAAACATATTTAGCAAAGGCTCTAACATGCCTAAGACATTTGCACCATACTGTATCTTTTTCTGATGTACATTCATAATTTCTTTCAAAGACATAGTACTACAGTCGTACGGTATCTTACCTCATACTTAGACTTTCAATAGAAGATCTTGCTTGTTTTTCTCCACGTCTGCTTTGAAACAATTACACACACAATTAAACATTTTGCACAATAAAGATGATGTTTTCTTCTCACTATAGTAACTGTAGGTGATGCTTACCCTTACTGGAGCTCCTGTGGCGATAGTAAATCACACCAACACCAACAGCAGCTGCCGTTAGTACAGACACCAGCAGAACAGCAACAACTATTCCCGCTACAATAAATGAAGACAAACCTGAACCTGGAACAGATAAAAATAGTGAATCTGTAAGTGTGTTCATTCCATATTCATATTATATATAATAATGTGCATTTACAGATAAACAGCAATGTACATGTTGCAGTGTTCAGAAAGAAATGGAGGAGAAACATACATTTTTTTTCAGACTCTTTCCAATTTCCCATCTTTTTGGACTTGTTAGTCACAGAAGCTGGAAAAGACAAGAAAATAATAATAAATACATTTAAAAAAGCACACAGCAATTATTAATTGCATATTTCCGTATTATATAGCAGGCGAAAAACAGTGACAAAAGAAGTATGTGAATTTACAGAACTCATAAATGAGTTGGGAAAAAGTCCCCGGATGAGCTTCTTCTTCCGGTGAGATTCTCAAGTGTGCTTTTGATGGGCGCTTTAATATCCCATGAGGCCACGGGAGAGGATTTATCAATGGAGGTGAAGCGACAAACTTACTTTCTGTAATGGTCGCACAGTACTTATACAAAATAAGTGCCTACTCAAGAGACTATGTGATTTCAGACACATCCTTTGTGTATATCCTTCTAGTTTCCTTTGTCGCTTGTCTAGCTTTATTTGATGTAAATCTCTGTCGGTGAGTTTCACGTTCACTACCAGTTCTGTCTGCCTTGCGCTTGGTTCACGTCTTGTAAATAAACTGCAGGGTTTGCACCTTCAACTCACATTCATCATTTGTTATAATCATAACAATAAAAATCATCATGTTTCATAGAAAAAGATTGAACAGTGTCAGTCTATGGTCCTGACCAGGTCAGAATGACTTACCACTGACTATTTTTATGGTGTCGCCGATGTTGCTCATTTTTCTGATGATTTTTGTGCTGTCACACTTGCTGTTTCGGTTCAAGCTTTCGCTGGTGCCTGAGCTTCTGCTTTGGATGAAATTTGCTTCATAACGTCCAGCGTGTTCAGTTGTGATGTCTCTGATGGTCAGAGATCCGGTCTTAAAGTCCACATCTACTATATCTCTGAATCTCCCGCCTTCTCCATCATACAGACAACTAGTTCTGGCCTCTCCGTTGATCAGAGCTATGAGAGTGTCGTTAAAATACCACAGCATCTTGTCCCGTTGTTGTTTGGTAACACCAGTGTGTAGAGTAACAGAATCTCCCTCCATCACTGTCATTACTTCATCACCAAACACACCTGAGGACACAAATAAACAATTAGGCTGTGTATATTTAAAGTTGTGTTCTGATTGGTTGAGTTCTACAGGATGTCCAGGAGATGACATTAGATAACAAGCCTGCAACCTTTAGCCAAAAAAGCGTAACAGCGAATGCTAACGCTGGTTATGGAAGCTAAGTTGGGTAGCGGCTAATGCTAACGCAGGGAAGAAGAGCAGAGGCCATTTTTTATGAATGGATCTCAATGGAGAAGAGGCTTCACTACACTAAATAAACACCTAATTGTGAGGAAAAAAACTTATCATTTAAGAAATCGACAGCCTGTTCTAATCTTCAACATGTTTTAAAAAGGTTATTTTAAAAGGGAAGGCAGAGAAGGTAATGTCACACTCTTAAAACTACATTTCGTGACACAATAACAGTAGTTTTTTAAATTGAGGGTTTTCTCCTCTTCTATTGACGCTTGCTGGTTGGTGCGAGATGCATTCTGGGATACCTGGCTTGTTTTAAGTCCGCACAAGTCACCTCTCGATGCATCCTCGGTAAAAGGGGCGGATCAAGAACACATCCGGGGATTTGAACTGGACTTGGCTAGATGTGAACAGTACTTGGGCAGCGACTGATGACGTTTCACAAGAACACACAAATACAGACAAGAACGCATATTGAGAAACGGTGTGGAGAAGAATCCGTATCATATAATTCGTTCAGTCGGTTTTTTATTTAATATTGAAAGTAGAAAAACGAAAAAAAAAAAAACTTTTCTCTGATTTGTCAGGCGAAGATCAAACTGTTCTGTCATTAGTTCTTCCTCACCAGAATAAGAGTCCTCCGCTGCTGCAGTTGTGCGTATTCTTAACTTGTTTATTGTAACTACATTTCATCTTTTCTCATCAAACAACCAGACTAACGAATGATTCGACACAACCCGTACCAGGGAAGAGCATAGACAGGGCTTTCTTCTGTCGAACCATTCGTTAGTCGTTAACATAAGACAAACAAATGGGGAAAAACTTATAACAGATCTTACATTTTACAGAGTAAAACATTAAATTCTACAAACTATTTTTTCAATATAAGAGATGTTTTTTATGCACTTCTTATATCTAGTGATTGAATTCAATGGGACAAATAATATTTTAAGATCTTTACAAAAAAAATAAAAAAATAAAAGGAGGGTGTTATAGACATTACTTTAGCTTTATAGGAAACTTCCAAATAAGAATTATTAATTCGAATGTGTTATCAATTATATCTGAGCCAGTATTGTTCAAGTAGAAGATCATAGCCTCATCTATTCAGATTAACGCCCACAGAAGTGCTTTTGTAGGCCTATAATGCGTTGACGCATTTCTACTCAAACAGGAAGCTGAGATATTAAAGGGCTCTTCCGCCTTATAGCCTCACAGACTGCGAGTCGTATTTGACAGCACCATAACAACAACAATATGTCGAGTTACAGAGATAACCAATAAGGCATTAGTGCTGACATTAGCGAACTGTTTCTGTGTCGACACAGAAGACAGAACTAAGCGGAGCTTAGTTGTGTTGTAACGATAAAGTCTGTTGCAACCCAGAGGCAAAACAAGAAGACATTTTAAAAAAATAGGCTACAGGCACAGAACAGTGTTGTATGTAGACACAAACGTAACCACACACTCCTTCGATCATGAGTGATTGAGAGGCATTCTTTTTTTAAGAGTTTAGATGCTTTATATTGAAAAAGTATACTTAATGCACCTTTAAACAAAACACTCTTGAACTAGAAAAACCGTCAATGGACAAAAAAAAACTTAGGCTACACGTATTAAACGAGTGGAACGTGTAATCAATTAAAACAGAATCTATAGCTAATGGAGAGTTCATGTGAAATTAAACTTCGCTGAAAAGAAAACAGGAACTAAAGTAATTTAAGCAGTGACTTACCGTGAACAAGTAACATAGACAGAGTGAACACAAAATATAATCCCATAACATAGGCTACTCGTGACAGGTACCGTGATGAATCAAATAATCTATTCAGATGTTTTTACTTCCTTTAGTCTACTCCGTCTTTTTCACGACGAATCCAAATTTCACGCAAGATTGTTTTTTTAAACTAAAGGTAGGCAATAGGCTAGTCTAGAGAGGGAAACAGAAACACACACAACTGAAAAAAAAAATGAAAAAAAATAAACAAACAACAAGTAGGCTACTGGTTGCGATGCTTCTGTTAAATTATCTGTATAATGAAAATAAGGAAGCATGAGTAGGTCGCCTATAGGCGGGGCAATTTGTGTCTTCAAGCTAAACTAGTCCACTAATAATTCAAAAGGTAGGCCTAGATCTATGACATTTTGACCAATCATGATTCTATATTTTTACTCCTTTACAACTTTTGGTCAGTCAGGGTCAGGGACGCTATACAGCTTAAACAAAGAAGAATCGCCTAGTGTAGCCTATTCAGCAGTATGATACCGAGGCAGTGCATAGCCACTACCAAGACCACAACATTAGCCTCAGCACTATTTCCAGTGACGGAGCTTGTATCGTTTCACAGAAAATCACGTGATGGCGAAAGAGAAGGTTCACTTTCTGTTGTTCAGTCGCGTTATTTTGCGTCGGATCTTTAATTACACCATAGCTGGCACAGTCTGGCTTGTTGAATGTATAATCTGAGATCCCCATTATATTTTTGACTAGTCAGTTAAAAGCACGGCTACCATTTTAACCCATTACTTTAAACAGGCTGACTATTGTTTTACTTCTAAAACTATACCGTTAACCTTGATTTATGACTTAATTCTAGTTAAAATACGGACATTGTGGCCAGGCATGCAGCAAAGAACGCTCGAAAGAGAGGAAGCTTGCCGAAACAAATTCACGAGCGAGTTCAGAGTCACTAGTAGCCGCGTTTCCATTACCCTTCAAATTGCGCAAATTGAAATTGCGAATTGAAAATACGCTCAATGGAAACACGTCAATTTCGCAAAAACTCTCGTTTATCGCAAAAAAGTTTTTACGCTCGCATGAGGAGGTTTTTCAGCCAATTCGAAAAAGGAATATTTCGCAAAACTGCAATGGAAACAGTTTTTGCGCATTTACAATCACCTGACTTAGAAGACGCGGTGTGTTTGGGGTCCGTGTACGCAAATAATAATAATTATCATCATTATTATAACATTTACTAGGCTATATTTAGATGACGCTTTTATCCAAAAAAGGAACAAAGCAATTCGTCAAATGTCATTCATAATACGGGTTAGACAATAATAATACAGAGCTGAGATTATCACAAATAAACACAATATTTTGACGCATATCTAAGGGTAGGCTATGTGTGGAGTGTGGAGCGCGCACTACATGGCACGGAGGCGCGGGCGTGAACACTTGCATTTTTTCCTATTAACAGTGAAACAACTTAATATAGCCTACTCTATAATTTCTGGTCATACAGAAAATAATAATACATTATTTGTAACTACTTTTATGTGTGTAAACAATAACAAGAAAATGTTGTGCTTTTGTAAAATAAAATAAAACAATCAGGCGCGTTTTCATGATCTCCCTGAACTGGAGCGCGAGAACTGAAACAAAATATAGCCTATGTAGGCTAAAGCTTGAAATGTCCACTTTAAAACGAACAAATTCGAATCGAAAGCTAATACATTTTGTTCTGATTAAGTAATCCGTATGAAAGGTGCATTTCTCTCTAAAAGCGCATCTGCTTAACAGCGGAGATGGAGATGTTTTTAGCCGAGTTAGAAAACAATAGTTTAATAATATTAATGGCTCTTCTTATTCAGCACTGCGGGAAAATGTCAATTCCAGGTTCTAATTTGGCCTTAGAAAACCAGTAAAATCAATATTAATTTGTGGATATTTTACATGTTTAATAAAGGGGAAAAAAGTCATTAAACAAACATCTGAAAATTCGTCGATATTTACTTTTTTGCGCAGCAGTTGGTGTAGCCAGTTCAAATTAAAATTGTGGTGTTCAACTTTGCGTTTTAAAAAGACAACCGTTTATTTTTCGTTTTTCAATTACGGGTTTAAAAAGGAAAAAACGAATGGACACAAAAGTAGCCTACATCGTTTGGAATAGGAGACAGCGTTCTTTATTAAATTCATAAAAGAAACAATAATTAGCCTATAGGAATACTGGATTCTAAACTTCAAAGAAATGCCACAATCAAAACCTCAGAGCAGAAATGAGGGTGAAACACCCAGAAACTCCTTATATTTCGTTTGGAATATAAGGGTCTTTCCCTGCCATTAATGCTTGGATAACACGTACGTCTCCCTCCATTAATAATAATAATGTCTAATGCGGTGGCTGTGAGATTATATAAACCAACGTCCGCTGCCGTGATTTTTGGAATGACTTATCGCGAGAGAAAAAAGGACGTTTTAGTCGCATAACATCGGTTAATGGAAACGCCGTCATTTCGCAATAGTTTTGTATCGATATTTAGATAAAAGCGCAAAACATTTGCGCAAATCTGTAATGGAAACGCGGCTAGTGTCACCCAGTCACTGCTTTTATGCGCTCGAAATGATGATTGACAGGAATGAGTGATTAGGCTCCTCCCCGAACCTATGCTTAGAACTTCATAACATGAGAACTGTACAAACTTAATCTATTGTAGTGAATTAGGATGAAATCCAGGGAGTAACTTTAGCTTGTAAATGTGGGTGAAGATGTATTTACTGCATTTACAGACAAAACAGTCCAAGCAACTTACATTGCATTCAAAATGCACATTTTCAGTGCATGCATTCTTTATGTGTTGCTATAGAAAGCATTATGTAGCCTAAATTCAGCTTCAGCGAGAAAGACAAAGCATGACCACAAGCAATGTTTAGAACTAATTACAAGGTAAACAAATCACCCAAACATTTTCATAAAAAAAAAAAAAAGAACCATAGAAAACCACAGCGCATGTTTTTTCTTCTAGCTCAGAGAATGAACACAATTCAGTGAATGTGACACCACCAGCTCAGTTTGTGTCAAAGTGAAACTTCTGTGGTCTAAAGAAATGCAGTTGGACCTGATGAGAAAAGCTGTTGTTAGGCACATGATGTGTGTGTCAGTTGTTTGTGGGTAAAGAGTGTCTTTATTTCCTCTCCTGTTAATAAGGACTCACCATCAGACTTCCTTTTCTCAAAAACAGCTTTAGCTAAAACATGCGGATGTTTGAGAAACAGTCCAATAGACACAGATAATACACGTCACACATCTCTCATGGACTCATATTTCACAGAGGCTTAGCATTATAAATGAAGATATATATTTATTACAATATATTTTTGTTGTGTGTGTATACACAAACATACATACAACCTCAAAAAGAAAGACTGCATAAGAAATAAAAGATGATACTTATGATAATTTTAATAACTGACTGAATGTTATAGTGAGTCTTAATAAATGCTGTATATTGAGACAGTATATCTAGTGTGTGGACTCTGATAGGTGGTCCAGATGGGGGAGGATCCACACACACACACACACACACACACACACACACACACACACACACACACACACACACACATATTAAAATCACACTTCTGTCACAGATTTGCATTATAATGTTACAGCGCTCAATGAAAATGGTTCATGTTGGCGTTTTGTTCAGCTTGTGTTTGTGGCGACGGGTTGGTAAGTGTTTTTATATCATTGTTTTACTGATTTAGTTCATGCTTCGCTTTTCATACAGGGTAATATGATGGATTTGCATTCGTTATTTCCAGATAAAATATACTCTGAAATCGAGCTGGTAAATTACTGTAAGATCTCGTTTGGATTCCGGTCATTCGTCACAGATCATCACATTATACACAGATTCAATCAGAAACACATAATCTTCATATCTGAATATCCCTGTAAATTATTTGAAGCAAAGATACAACTAGATTTACAATCTTGGGGCAGAAAAATCTTCTAAATTGTTATTTCTGTAGTGCAACATCAGTAAACAAATAATTCATAATATCTAAATACAAAGGCAATGAGTTGTGTACTGTATAAATATTGTTTCCCTTAATGGTGCTTTTCTCTTTAATCACCAGTTATTCCCATTCATTTCCATTCGGTCTGTTGATTTTTCTTTTTCTATAATTTTTTTGTCTGTGATATTCCTGTTTGTTTTTCCTTTCACTTTGAAATAGTGAATTACTGATACAAACAAAAATTTAGCTTTAATCTGTGACTCTGTTCTCCAGGAGTGTTTGCAGGTACAGATGCAGTGAAGTCAGTGTCAGTGACGGAGGGAGATTCAGTCTCTCTAAACTCTGGTCTCACTGACATGATGGATGAAGATCTGATTTACTGGAGGTTTGGAGATGAAAACACTTTAATAGCAGAAATAAGTGTAATGGAAATGAGAGTCACTGTATATGAAGATGTTCTTGATGGGAGATTCAGAGACAGACTGAAGCTGGACGATCAAACTGGATCTCTGACCATCACACACACCACAACTGAACATGCTGGAGTTTATCAACTAGAGATGATCAGAAATCTGAGCAAGAGTTTCAATCTCACTGTCTATTGTGAGTTTAATATTTGTTTATTTTATTTGTTATAGCTTTAAAGTATAGATGTGTCCTAAATATTAAGTCGTTACAGTGTGATTTTTCTCATGTTTCTCAGCTCCTCTGCCTGTTCCTGTCATCATCAGTAACTCTTCACACTGTTCTTCATCATCATCATCATCATGTTCACTGGTGTGTTCATCAGTGTTGAAAGTGTGTGATGCGACTCTCTCCTGGTATGCAGGAATCAGTGTATTGTCCAGCATCAGTGTGTGTGATCTCAGCATCAGTCTCTCTCTACCTCTGGAGGTGGAATATCAGGATAAAAACACCTACAGCTGTGTGCTGAACAATCCCATCAGCAACCAGACCACACATCTGGACATCCACACACTCTGCCACACATGTGCAGGTACAGCATGGTTAATTCATTGAGCTGATCTCTCTCCCTCATGTTTAGGCTCTAAAGGCTCAGTCGTATAATGAACTCAACTGAGAAATAGTCATCAATTTCAATCTGCACAGTCAGGAATTTCATCTGGAGAGGAGTGAATCTCTCCGACAGAAAACACATGCATTCAAAAACACCCCGTCTGTTGTCCTGCCATTATTTCCATTACGCAGCTGTTAACATGCAACACATTTGTATAATGCCCACCTACTTCCTGCTTAGGCCTGCCTTCAAAGAACAGTTGGCTGAGTGTTTTCAATGTAAAGGGGACACAGACAAACACAGACATTGTATGGACATCCAACACTGATGCCACAGTTAGATACAATACCGTTTACAGAAACCTGATTATGTTCATTTTCAAAACACATTTCTGGCTGACCAATCAGAACAGACTGGGCTTTTCTGAAGGCAGCTTTTAATACAGGAAAAGGTCAGACAGGCTACAAGAATCAGGAACTGAAACAGATACACTGGGTATATCATTTCAACACCATTTTATTAATGTGACGCAGCAAAATACTGAGATGTTCACTTATCGATACATCATCCTGACACATTGACTCATTGTCTCTCTGTATTTTTACAGACCCAGTGTCTCTGATAGTGTTGATCTCTGCTGGATCTCTGATGATTGTTGCTGTAGTCGTGATCATCTTCATCTGCAGGAAATGTAGGAAAACAGGCCAAGAAGGCAAGTTAAGGCCTCAATAGCATGTTTTAAAGAAACGGGTCTTATTAAAAGTTGACAAACTTATCAGTTTTGTTGTGTTAATCCATCTATTATTATTATAGTTGGAGCAGAGACTCATGACGGAGAGATAATTTACGCTGTGCCATCGTTCAGAAAAAGAAAAGCACAGAAATTGGTAAGATCAGTACTAATTTTTGTGTCTCATATCAACTGTGACAAAAACACATTAGATACAATATGGGTCCTATCAGTCAGTTGGCACAATGCAGCGCCAGTGTCTTTTTTTAGCTAGTTTCAGCCCGACACACTTATCCTTTTCACGTCATGTGCCACGTTATTTAAATAGCAAATGCATTTGCGCCCATTTGTGTGCCTATGGGCTGGTCTGAACACAGGTGTTAGGGCTGTAAACGATTAATCGCGATTCATCGAATCAAAAATAAAAGTTTGTGTTTACATAATATATGTGTGTGTATTATACTTATTTTGTATATATAAATACACACACATGCATGTATATATTTAAGAATTTTTTTTTATTTATATATAAAATAGTTATATTTATATATTATATAAATCATATAAAAATATATATGCAGTATATATATGCAAATATTTTTCAAATATATACATGCATGTGTGTGTATTTATATTTACAAAATAATTATAGACAATACACACACATATATTATGTTCGATACTGAATATCTGAAATGCTTCCAATACCAATTTTCCACAGAATAGATTCATGATACTAGCTGCTCTTTCTCTCTCTCGTCTCTCCGATATCGAGTTACACCTCCTCCCCTCACTCACTCACTCTTTACATTTGCTCCAGATGAATAATGTTGGTGTTACAGGGCTTGAATTTTGCCATGGGATTGCGCGTATTGCTCATAATTTTACATAATTTTGTGCTCACACCAAAAGTGTGCACACATAAAGCCGCCTCTCAGCACTAAATTGAATTATTTTTGTTTTGCTGCTTATTGCGCTTACATAGTCAAATACACACAAAAGAAATGTCAAAATTCCGGTTTTAAGTGAACGTAAATAGTTGAGAAAGAAAACGAATGTGTAGCAGTTCCATGTGTCAGGTCTTAAAGTGACAGTAGCCTAATATATCCTACCTGCTACCAAATTAAGAGATAATATGAAAAATATTTAAATGGCAGTTTTTCCCCATGGTATCGATGTCAAAATTGTGGCCAATGAAAATAATGAGTGGCTAGTAACTTTGGAAAACAACTAGCCACAGTGGCTGGTGAGAAACAAGTTAATGTCAAGCCCTGTAGACACTAATATAGTTATTGTTATAGTTATCAATCTTGGTGTGAATGGACCAAAAGGAAAAAAAAAACCTAAGGAAACAAGGCCCATGTTTTGTTATAAACTTGTGGCTGGTTGTAGTCTTACCTGCATATTGTAACATGACATACATAATAATTAATATTTGCTTTATTAATAGGCCTATATCTTGTATTTTTACAGAATGCTAAAGAGGAGGATCATGTTGAGTATGCCCCTATCGCCATGAGAAAATGATCGCACAAGTATCAGATTCAGTTGTGTGAACGCTTTGTGGTTGAGAAATGTGGTTTGATCTGTAGAATAAAAAGCACAAAGCTGCTGTGCACATCCCAAACACCCAGATTGGGCTCAGGTGCAGGACAACTAAGTGATATAAACAAAAATAAAGAAGTGTGAAGTCCGCACACTGATTTTAACTGCTTCCAAAATGGATTTATTATTAAAAAGGCAACGTTTCGACCCTCAGGTCTTCAGGTTGTGCCTGATGAAGACCTGAGGGTCGAAACGTTGCCTTTAATAAATCCATTTTGGAAGCAGTTAAAATCAGTGTGCGGACTTCACACTTCTTTATTTTTGATCTGTAGAATAAACAGCTTGGCATGAGCACATATTTACTGCTGGACGAATGGGGTTGATGTTTGCCACAAACATGTTGTTTGTGTGTGTGTGTGTGTGTACATATATGTTTAACAGGCTATTTAAAATTGTGAATTTCTCTGAATTTACAAATTCTTGGAAACATTTAGGATAATGTTGGGATAATTATTGCATATATACCTGTAAAACGTTATTTTCAGGAACAGCTAATTTTATTCATAAGTAAGTCTTTGACTTAAACTTTTTCCAAGGTTTTAAGGGTGCAAAGTAAATGTTTATGTGTTAATCAAAATATAACATATTAAACATACTGGAGACATGCATCGACTTTTTAGTTATGTCGATTGTATTCAGTAGCAGCAGTTCTCGGCTCTGCAACTGCTACAGCAGTCTCGAATTACCAGTACAGATTCACTGAACAGTGAAACACACATGGATATACCATTAATCGAAGAGATAGAGAGGTATACCAATTCGTTAACATGAAAGAACATAAAACATCCTTCTAAACAAACACATGCAGTACAGAGCTGTGGTGCAATTGTAATGTTCGGTAAGCTTTTCTCTTCTCGCAGTGGATCTGACATCTGTGAGATCAAAGACGGATATTGTGGGATTCACGGGATTCACGCTTGTGCAAAGTGTTGCTAATAAACTGGATGTAATTTAAGCTCTGTTGCTTTTATATGAAAATAAATATAATGAACAAGACACCCAAAGTACTTGTTATTTAATTCCATTCCAAATACTTAATTTTTACTTTAATACAGATATATGTTTATATAGCCTATATTTTTTTATAAAATGACATCACATAATCCATATAGAGATCTGACAACTATGGTCATTGAAGTCTATAGTTTAAGGGACCATTTCTTTGTTAAAGCCTTACTTTCCATTTAGACTAAAGTGTAGCTCTCCTTGAGAGAAAGAACACATTATCTTGATGTTTTGAGAAGACTCTCCTGTTTATAGTTAGAGCCTGCCAAATCCAACCATGTCTGTGTGTGTGTTAGTCTTCTTAGTTACAGGTTAATAAACCACTGGCATTATTGGAGATTTACTGAGTTGTTGTTCGGGACAGGCTGGCGCCCAGCAACCCAAATCTGCGACCTGGAAGGTGTGGTAGATTTTTCTTTACTTTCTTCTTACCTGGGGCATGTCCAATCGACGCCCAAGCGCCTGCAGTCGACACTTAATAAATAAATCTTGGGCGTCTCCAATTGACACCCAATAATCTTTATACTCTAGCTCGTGCCTCTTCAGTTGACAACTGGCTTCGAGTTTCTTACCCTAGCTTACTTGCTGCGCAGCAATGATAACAGACAGACTTCAGCAAATGTCCTTTAAATGCTTTAATCACGGCCGGGAGAGTCCTCGAGGAATTCTCTGAGAAACTCACAGAAAAAAGAAGAATACATCAGATTGTATAGGATAAAGACGGACACAACAAAATAAGATCATCGTGACTAACATGTAACTGTAAGCGGAGCGGCCTACGAACTCCTGTGTGAGTCTTGAAGCTGACTTCTGCTGATGGAACTGCAAATCATCTTCAGAAATAGCTTGTTTCTATTGAGCGGTATGGTACGGTACGGTACGGTACAGTACGGTACGCAATTATTTGCGTTTCCACTGTCAAAAGTTGTGAATGGTACCAAAATGCCGAACCTTACCGTACCACTTTTTGGGTACCGTTCCGTTGGGGTACCTAGCACAGTGGTACGGTACTAAAGGGTGGAGCTAGATTCGCTGCAGAACGTTGATTGGTTGACAGAGAATCGTCACATGCGCGTGCTACAAGGGGAATGCCAACATTATAAGAGCCATTTTTTAATACAGTTGAAATATAATACTACTGTTATTGTGTCACGAAAATGTAGTTTTAAGAGTTTTTCAGGTGAGAATGTAGTTGTTTATAGCTAAAAAATAAATAGGCTACGTTATACATGCAGTGAATATAATCAATACGCATTGCCTGAACCACATTTGTGTGCCTATAATGTTTAAAATGTATTAAATTAAAACGAAAAAAGGCAGAGTGGTGTTTTATAACACATTTCGTTTTATTGTTGCCTAAAATGTACATATAACCGGAGTGCACCAATCCATCTTTCAATCTCCCGTTCCATCCTTCCCTCACTCGTGAACAAGACCCCAAGATACTTGAACTCCTCTACTTGAGGCAGGAACTCTCCACCAACTTTTACCCCATTGTGAGGTATGTTTACAGAGCCTGCCAGTCACTTCTAATGTGGTAAATTATATACGTTTCTGCAAAATCCTCGCTCTGAGCTATGAATCATCAAAGTTTGTCGCAATGTTAATGTCACGGTGTGGTGCAGGCAGAAGAAGACAAAAAAGAACCCAAAGATCTAATGCAAACTTTTACTCAATGTAAATCACACGGGTACTTAGAAGACGGGCAGAAGGTACACACACTTATTAATACGACATAGATCAGACCAAGAACAAGGCAACACACAGGGCTTAAATGCATAAGGAAACAGATCAGGAAAACAAGACACAACTGACAAGACTAACGAGGAAACAGGTGTGATAGATTAACTAGGAAACAAAGGAGTGGCGGGAAAACAGAACAAAGGAAGACGTGACTCGTGACAACAAGACTCAGACAGAAACACAACTGTGACAGTTAAGTATATGGTATTTTTCGGCCACTTTTTCGCCCCTGTGGCGAAGATCTCACCTCCGATCACTTATAAAAGTCATAGCCCATCATTCCTCAATAATCCGCACAATTTGATGCCTCATTCTCAGGTCTGTGACAAATGCTGCGGGAGGAGTAGCGCGTCAAACTTTTGGTGGAATAATAATAAAGAAAAATAAATTAAGTATGAGCAATAACAATAGTGAGTGCCTTGCCTTTGGCAATCACCCAATGAGTCATTTCCATTCCGCTTTCATATGTACTATTGTACACCCAAAGCGCTTTACAGTTGTATCAGGGAATCTCTCCTCAACCACCACTAGTGTGAGCATCCACTTGGATGATGCAACGACAACCACAGTACAAAAGTGCCTGTGCACTCACCACACACCACACACCAGATAGAGGTGAAGAGGAGAATAATGAAATGATCGTGGGACTATGAGCTCATCCCTGATTGGTGGAACTGGTGGTGTTACAACCCTCTCCATGTTATAATACCCCTATTTGTTACACAAACCCATGTTACAATACCCAATCTCCCCAATTTGAGAAATTAATACAATTAGCAAATATTTGGTTTTCTGATGGTTTTTAGTACATTTATGCGATTGCTCTGTGTGCGAGAATATCAGATCAGTTTTAAGTGTCACGCTGCAATGTCATGAACTTTAAACTGCTTCATCATTAACAGTCATTATTCTTTATAACAGCAGAAATGCTGCAATTTAAGTTGCAAAAGTATCCAGTCAGTAAAGAGATGTACAGTAAAGTGTAAAACAGTGCAACACTATTATGCCATTTTTAGTATTATTATTGAGTAAGGAATTTGAATTTGCATGTTCGGAGTTCTGGACAGATGTTCTTTTAATGTATTCACTGTTACATGTGCTGGAACCCAAATAAAGCAGATGTAAACTCCCACAGAAATGAAACTATAACATCATTTCAACACTAGAGGGAGACATCATATTCCCACATAAACATGACATTAGTACTAGATGAATTGACAATTGAGTTTTCTGATGTTTTTGACTGATATTTACGCATGTCTACTCTGATCATCATTGATTTAACTGATAAATGGAGTCATCTGGTGGATTTATGAAGAACAGCAGCTAAAACAGCATCACCGCTGTAAGCTCAACCCCTAACATGTCATGTGTGTCATGGATAAACTCCAAATATTTCAGTGCATATTTCATCAATTTGTGCATTCATACAAACAAGTAGTGATTTCAGCGTATTTTCACAGAGCCTTACAGATAAATATCACCCTTCAAAGTGGTTTAGTGCACTTAAGCAAATTTATTGCAATCTTCCACTTTAGGACTTGAGTAATACTATTTTATTAAAATAGTGGTAATATAAAAGATACCAATATTTACCTCAGGTTGTTAGTTTTAGAAAGCGTTTAGGCCAAACAACTCACTCTCTCTCCTCCACTGTTTCCTACACTTGTGGTCTTGGACCATTTGACCACTTTCAGTTTATGACGTATATGTTCAGTGTTAGGCTCCAGTGTTCAAGTAGCAAACAACGCAAGTGTGTGTACTGGGACAGGCCCAAAGAAATGACACACACACACACACACACACACACACACACACACACACACACACACACACACACACACACACACACACACACACACACACACACACACACACACACACACACACACACACACACACACACACACAGGGTGACGTAGCCAATAACACTTCTTCTGTTTCAGTATTATATTGGTGGTGTATAACAACAACTACAGGACTAGTGGAGAGGACTTCAGTCAGAGGTGCCATCATTTCATCCAAACACTCATTGTTATCAAGTACATTCAAAATTAAATAAATTAATAATAATAATACTGTTACAGTAAATTCTGCACTGTGACTCCAGTATAAATACAATTTTGTGTATTTTTTTTTCCAATGAAGAAGGTAAATACCAAACCAGTGTGTTTGCATGTGAATTTAAAGTGTCAATAAACTGTGGCCTTAAAAGCAGCAGGTTTCGAAGCATGTCATTTAAATGAACATTTAACTATCATACAAAAACGTATATATTATAATAATAGCAAATTGCCCAATAGTCAAAGAAATCTTCAATGCCGCGTGAAACGCACAGTACATGATTCACTGAATGCATTAGACACTCGAGCAGCTCAGAGTGTGAGTCAAAGTGAAACCGCCAGTGGTCTGATCGTGACATCTGAACAGAGATGTGGTTTGAGCTGATGGCTGGACTAACAGCTTACAGAAAAATAGAGTAATTATAATTTATAGTTGCTTTAAAAAAAAGAAAGAAACTTGATTAATTGATCCATTAACATTTATGTGTGGAAAACCAACAAAAACTAGATAGATTTTCTGAGGAGAATGTGAGTGCTTGCTGTGAACTACACAAGCCTCTCATGTCTCTGTCACACTTCTATCCACATATTTCCCTTCTGATCTATTTGAATGGAACTCTAGGGAACTTGTTTCTATGAAAGTGTTGCTAGGGTGTTGATACAGCGTCTCCAATGTAAGACTGAATGGATGCATGAGTGCTGCAAAGGTATCCATCCAGGTTTTATAATGGTAGTTTATGGTATCGGTTACTAGGGTGCTCTAAATGGTTGCTAGGGCGTGGCTTGATAGCTTCACAATGATCCTGAGAGACTGATTGGTTGTCTGAGTGAAATTAGCCCACCCTCATGTCTCTATGACACTGTGATCCAGAGTTATGTTCAATATTCATATGCAAGTTCCCATAGTAGGAAAAACACATGCGCTCACTTCCTGTTTCATGGGCCGTCCTTCACCATAGTATGTCTACGGGGAACATTTGTGCAGCTCTTTTAATCCAGGGCTTGCCATCCTCTTCAGACGTTGAAACACACACGTTTCTACAAAATCCTCGTTCAGAGTGACATCAAAGTTCATCCCCATGCTAAGTCAATGCAACTCGATGGCTTATAAAAGTCAAAGCACACCTCATCCATGAGTCTACAACAAACACAAACACCACTAATAGAGTCAGGCCAGAGGTCAGGTTAATAATCGAAAACAATATAGAACTTAAATGCTAAAATAATCAAGTCTGCCACTAATAACACGTCTTAAAAGGAGAAAGAACCACAACATGAAGAGCAGCTCACACACGTGGGTGTTCAAATCCGGTGGAGGAAACACACGCAACACTATATATTAATATCACAGCTTAACACTGTTGAGTCAGTTCACAATCTGTGTCTGTCACACAAGTGTTGGCATATTTCAAGCACTGTTATTGGAAGATGGTTCATCTGTTTATTTTGTGCTATATGTGGCATATTGCTGGTAAGTTATATTTATTTTAAGACATTAAATCTTGCTTTAGTTTTAATACAAAGCATTTGGCTGCTTTTTGACTAGCCAGAGGACTTGCAATCTCTGTTAATCCTATATAAAAGAGGCACAAGTTAAACTGAAATAAAATTGATTCTGCTTTTTTTTGCATTTATTTTTCTCTTGTGCAATGACATTTTAGAATAAAAGTAGGGTAGAGCGGGGCACAACCTAACACTTTTTGACTTTATCAGTTTGTGTAAATCTAAAGTTTTGTTTTATTAATACAGTGTACACCTTTTTCTTGATTTACCCCAAAAGAATGGAAGTGAAATGTGACAACATGCCCCATAGGTGGTAACATGTGAGGGGCACATTGTAACATGACTTTATGACAGCTTAAAATGCTATCTGCTCTAATCTGATCTAATCAAAAAAATATACAAGACAAACTAAAATATTTTCTCAATAAAATACAATTATTAACGTTTTCATATAAAATAATGGGATTTTAATAATTAAAAATAAAGTAATTTTTGAGTTTGACCACGAACACAGGAAAACGCAGCTATACAACATAGTTGAAAACATAATAACAATTAATAATTTCTGAACATTGACTTTTTTTCTCATGGTTTCTCAATATAATTCATAAAAGTATAGAATATAATAGCATAGTTCTAATAGGGGCTCATTGTAACGCAGTCTGACAACATGCCCCAGCTGCACAACTGGGGTTTAAACCCTGCTAGTGTCTTCTGCTGGTTAGCGAAGCATTAAAGAACTATCTCAACTGTTAAATAACATATTGGAGATTAAAATAATATCAGATTTGACTAATTTAAAATAAACACCAAAAAATAGAGATGGAAAATGAACATAAGAAATTGACTTTTGCTATGGTTAAATAAATGTTCACTGATATCTTCCAAAGATTTCTGAATGTTGGCATTTTTTATCTATATAGTGTTGATTTGGCAACTAGTAAATACACTGTTTCGTCATGCTGGCATATGTGGAAGTATTTAAACCATGTGTGTTACAACTTAACCCGCGTTAGGTTGTGCCCCACTCTCCCCTATTGTGATCATTTCAGAGTTTGTGGCTTTACTCATTGCCCATCATATGAAATGATTAATGATGAATCTGATGTGCAAATGATGACAGCTTCTGCAGGCAGTCTTTGCAAAAAGTATATGAAAAGTAGGGGTGTGATAACTTCTCATTTATGAAATGTTATTATGAGTTAAATCATGTTAAGATTGTTGTTATAGTAAAATAAATAATTAGAAGCGTATAACTTAGACGGCGCTATAAAGTTATTTTGGTTGTGAAATACAACCAAGGACATCCGCCATTTTGTAACTGAGTGTATGCAACTAGTCAGACGCGTGTATGAATATCTATATCTGCAATAGACTTCAGCAGATGATTTTGAACACAATACTGGACGAAGGCATCAGCTAACACAAGATTAACGAGTTACCATAGTATAAAAACCTGTCATATTGAGTTAATACATGGCTATATAAAAACACAAACATACACATTCTCTTTGAAAGTTTATCCCATTTCTTTGTGAATGTGAATCTTGGCAAAATTCATTCTTACTATGAGTTTTGACATTTTCCAAGATGGCGTACGCGCCGACGTATCTGAAGCAGTCAAATGTGGAATCTACCTAGACACATAATGCTTCTGAAATTGCACACTCACTTGTCTTGAGTATTTACGACCGCTAAAAATGTATGCCAGTTAAAGACGCAATTTTATGACATGATAGTACTGTATGTCCCAAAGCTTGTCTACTCTTCTGAAATACACTCAAAATTATGTACTTTTACCACATCTGTTGCCTTCAGTGCCCGTGAAATGAAGGATGCATTTGAAGGAATGTATGATTTGGGACAGCCTTCATCGCACCGCTGTGATGCAATCTCTAAATTGGGACGCAGCTATAGTGATGATGACTACACTGGATGGGCTCAGTGATGCCAACTAAGCAATTTTTCAGTCTAACTTTTTTTTTTCGGGGAAAAAAGCACCTAGCAATACATTTTAATTTTTAAAAATTAATTGGCTTTTAACTTTTGAAAAGTTGCTAACTTAAATGATAAATGTAGTAAATTTAAAGGTGCAGTTAAGGAGACGTGAACCGGGCAAACGTTTCACACACTTAAGATAAACAGTCATCAAAACGAAAGTAAGCGGATGACTGCCGCACAAAACAACAAAACACAACATAATTACTCCAGGCCTAGTCCTCTCTCGTCCTTTACTGCCGTCGCTCCTCCTTTTATCCTCCCGGAGCTCTTCTGTGAGACTTGAGGCCGGTGTGGAGTCAGAGGCGCTGCAATAGGACAGGCAAGGCAGGCAATTGCCTGGGGCCCCGCATTTTGAGGGGGCCCCCGAGGATCGATCATTTAAACAATCAAAAATGTTCCTATTAATATAGCACGCACAAGCAGTGACGCCGCCACACCTCCGCATACCCCTTAGTGGGGCCCCAATTCATGTTCTGTTAGATGTGTTTTGACTACTTTTTTATGCTGTATAATTATATCTCTAGGCCTTTTGCCTGGGGCCCCCCTCAAGCTTGGCATGCCTCTGTGTGGAGTGCAGGTGCCGCTCATTAACAATCGCTCCGTTCCCACAACTCTCGGCTTCGCCCTGCTTGCCACAATAACATTCACACATTTTCCCTCTAAATTACAAGATTATTTTCTCTGTCACATACTCACAACTATATCACTTGCGTGTTCTATATTATATGAATTATGTATATGAGTGTAGTATAAGTGTAGTATATTATATATGAGTGTAAAGTCTTTTGGGGGTGAGCGAAAAGGTGGCGTTTTTGTGTATGTCCCTTTAAATGCAAATGAGCTGCTGCTTCCGGCTCCCTTTCAAGCAGAGGGCGGAGCTTCAAGAGCTCATGCAACAACAAAACAGGACAATTTCACACAATAAAATGTCAGAAACTGTACTAGCGGTGTTCAGTTCAAACCGGATACATACAATGATGCCTACAGAGCCAGAGAACATATAGCCGCGTTTCCACCGTCGGGCCGAACAGTTCTTAGAATGGTAAGAAAAGTTTCCTGTTGTGTTTCCTGAGCCGAGTACGGTAGAATCCGAAAAGTGACGTCGCCACTCAGGATTGGTCACTTGCATGATCACATCACTTTTATTCTAAGAGATCTTCACTGACTGCCGATTCAGTATGTTATTGATTTTAAGATTCTCTTATTTGTATATAAATGTCTGCATAACCATGCTCCTCCTATTTACTATTTACTCCTATAGCCCTTCCAGAAGCTTAAGATCATGTGACCAAAACCTCCTTCTAGTCCCACACTCACGACTCAAGCGTAGAGGTGATCGAGCGTTTTCTGTGGCTGGGCTACGGGTTATGGAACAACCTGCCCTTAGAGATCAGAGTGGCATCTTCCTTGACAATTTTAAAAGTCTCTTTTAAAAACGTATTTATTTTCTCTAGCGTATTGATTTTTTTACATTTATTTTTTATTTTTTATTACGGTGTGTATATTTGGGATCTGTATTTAGTTGTCTTGTACAGCACTTTGGTCAGTCTTGTAGCTGTTTTAAATGTGCTTTATAAATTAATTAAACTTGAAAACTTGTATATAACATGTATAGTTTAGTTTAATTATGGTTATAACTTATGTTGTCAGCTTGCTTTTATCCACTACAAGCCTGTTGTATCAGAGTAGACCCTGTCCGAATGATGCCCAAAACTTCACTAATCGGTTTTATGAAGTTTATTGTACATCACACAATAGATGAAGTGTCTGTTTTCACTCCAGAAAATCACAGTAAGAACTGAATAAAACAGTATAAGAAGTGCGCATTAAAGTCTTATCCATAAACTCTCTCTCTCCCTTTCATTATCATCACATACACAGCGAATTACACAGAAACACTCGCTACAACTAACAGTAAACTACAATAAACTATCACAAACAGTTGGTACTGATCCATCCTCGAGTAACATGAGTTGAGTTTGAGTTTGAGTTTGTTTATTTATAAAGCACATTTCAACAGTCACAGGACTGACCAAAGTGCTGTACAATCATTAAATAGAACATAGCATTTAGTTAAAATACACAACAGCTGAGAAGTTACATGTATAGTAATTAGACAATTTAAACTATAGGCATATATTCAACATCAAATGAAAATGTATGGGCTACAGAAGAGAGAACACTTAGATGATGTTAAAAGCTAAGGAGAATAGATGGGTTTTCAGTAGGGATTTAAAAACTGGTAGCGAATGAGCTGTTCTAATTTGTATTGGCAGGTTGTTCCATAATCTAGGTCCCACTACTGAAAAGGCTCTATCTCCTCTGCGCTTCAACCTTGTGCAAGGAACAGCAAGTATATTAAGATTACTGGATCTTAAGACGCGGGACGGGCTGTATAGGTGTATGAGTTCTGATAGATAACTTGGAGCAAGGTGGTGCAGGCTTTTGAACACGAATAGGAGAATTTTGTATTCAATCCTATACTGGACAGGTAGCCAATGTAAAGCTCGCAGGGTAGGGGTGACATGATCAAATTTACGTGTTTTCGTAAGAAATTTGGCCGCAGCATTTTGAACAAGTTGAAGGCGTGTAAGCTGGGCTTTTGAAATGCCACAATAAAGGGCATTACAGTAATCTAAGCGAGAAGTTATGAACGCATGAATGGCTGTCTCCATGGAACTTTCAGGAATAAAATGTTTGATTTTGGCAAGAAGGCGGAGTTGATAAAAGCCAGACGCAACAACAGAGGACACCTGTTTCTCTAAAGTTAAGCGACTGTCAAGGAAAACTCCAAGATTTCGTACGCAGCTTGTATTAAAAACTGACAAGTTACCCAAAATGCTGCTGTCAAACTCAAATTTGTCAGATGGACCGAAAACTATAACCTCCGTCTTTGAGTCGTTTAATGTTAAGAAGTTATTTGCAAGCCAGAGCTTTACCTCGTCAAGACAGTTCATTAGAGATTTAAGTGCAGAGGGGTCATTTCTTTTAATCGGCAAATAGATCTGTGTGTCGTCCGCGTAGAAATGAAAGGAGACACCGTGTCTTCTTAAAATCTCGCCCAGAGGAAGCAAATATAAAGAAAAAAGTGTGGGGGATAAAATAGAGCCCTGAGGCAGACCAGTTTCAAGGAGGGCAGCAGAAGAGGTGTAATTGCCAATCTTGACTGCAAAATATCTATCGGTTAGATAGGAATTAAACCATTTTAAGACTGAGCCTTTCAGTCCCAAATGTTCTAATCTGGATAAGAGCAGTGAATGATTGACAGTATCGAAGGCTGCAGTTAAGTCTAATAATACTAAAACCACAGGGTTTCCAGCATCTGTTGCAACTAAAATGTCGTTTAACACTCTCAGCAGAGCAGATTCGGTGCTGTGAAAAGACTTAAAACCAGACTGGAAAGTTTCTACCGTTTTTGACATATTTAGGAATGACTGAAGTTGATACAATACAGTCTTTTCCAGAATCTTTGAAATAAAAGGAAGTACAGAGATAGGTCGATAATTATTTAGAACTGAAGAGTCTAAGGAAGGCTTCTTGAGTATCGGAGAGACAAAAGCCATTTTTAGGCATGAAGGAACCGAAGCGGTGGATAAACATTTGTTTATAAGAGATAACAGGCCAGGGCCAATAGACTCTGTTAGCATTATAAAGAAGCGAGAATGTATATCATCAGAAGGGCAAAAGGAGGGTTTGATTTTAGCAATGGTTTCCGTAAGTAATTGAAGAGTGATAGGGTTAAAAGTTCCCCATGATGTTTCCGGCATGCTCAGATCACCGTGATCACCATATGGAACTGTTATCTGAGGCCTTAATTTAGCAATTTTGTCAATGAAGAAACTCAGGAAGCTTTCACATAGTGCATTTGAGGGGTTTGGAAAAGTATTTACAGGTGGATTTAAGGCAGCATGTATAACGGAGAACAGAATCTTAGGTCTATGATGGTTGTTAGAAATCATGTTTGAGAAATAAGCAGCTTTTGCGGCTATTGCAGCTGACTGGTAGGCCAGTAGGCTATCCTTCAGTGATTTAAGTGACGACTGAAGTCTGTCCTTTTTCCATTTCCGCTCCGCTTTTCTACATGCTTGTCTTAAAGTACGGGTCTCTGCATCTTTTTAGCAAAGCAGTCTGGAGTGAAATGATTTGCGCAGGCATAAATGAATGTTGGCATATTTTGCGGTGCATTACCTTCAAAATTCAAACGAATCACTGCGTCCTCAGTGGCTCGAGACTATTATGTTCACTCTTACATCCAACAACAGAACACCGGGATTGCTTACGAGACTGCTGCCGCTGCTGCTTCCGCTGCTGCTCGGGCCTGCACGCTCGGGCCTGCACGAATCGCAACATGGAAATCGCTTAACCGATTTGGCTAATCACGCATTATGATATCTCAAAGGCTGCGATTATTGTTTAATATAGTTTCATTTGCTCGCCATTGATGCACGGCTCTGTAAACGCTGCTCACTCTGAAAGCGCTGTGAGTCACTTTTTTTTTTCTTTTTTTTTTTTCTTTTCTTTTTTTTTCTTTTTCTGTGAGTCACTTATAACGTGCATTTGAATAAGCAACATGCGTCAAACATCTTTCCAAACATGAGAAGCATTTATGAACCAATGATTAATAAATCAATCAAAGCGTTTAAATCTTCTCTTTATTCAGCTACAGATAGTATGATGGCCATAGGGATTTCCTGGAATGATGTGTGTTATTGTACTTATTGTGCGGTTTCATTTGGATTAATTGTGCAGTCCTAATACAGCAGCAGCGCGGTGAAAATGTCCCTCCTCCACCCAACTCTCCTCCTTCCTCAGTGTGGTGAACATGTGGTGACAGGCCAAAAACACTTATATACATAATGTTTATAACATCAGGACTGTCAGTATCAGCTTTGACTATTTCTCTCATGTTTTCCAGCGGCCTGTTCCTGCATCAGCAGAGACACTTTTTTGTTTCTACCTCTGTTGTTTAATTCACATCTAAAGATTAAAAACTACAGCTAATTTCAGGATTTATAAACAGAAAATGTAAATTTGTAAAAAAAAAAATAATAATAAAAAAAATCTGTTTCTGTTTGTTCTCCAGGTGTGTTTGGTGATTCAGTGTCAGTGACGGAGGGAGATTCTGTTACTCTACACACTGATCTCACTGAAATACCTGAAGATGAAGACATACTGTGGAAATATGGAGCTGAAAACTCTCTGATAGCTGAAATCAGTAAAACTGATGGAATCTCCTCCACATCTGATGTTCCTGATGGGAGATTCAGAGACAGACTGAAGCTGGACGATCAAACTGGATCTCTGACCATCACACACACCACAACTGAACATACTGGAGTTTATACACTAGAGATAAGGGGAGTGAAACGGTCATCAAAAACATTCAGTGTTTCTGTCTACGGTGAGAGATAATTTGTCCTGTCCTTTAAATATTCATACTTTATTTTTTACATACTGAAATGTTATCATTTAAGATTACACTAAACACGTTAACACATTGAATGGAACATGGATTGAATAGATTTATTACGATTTGTTTTTCCTCTCATGTTCTTCAGCTCGTCTGCCTGTTCCTGTCATCATCAGTAACTCTTCTCACTGTTCTTCATCGTCATCATCTTCATGTTCACTGGTGTGTTCATCAGTGTTGAGTGTGTGTGATGCGACTCTCTCCTGGTACGCAGGAATCAGTGTATTGTCCAGCATCAGTGTGTGTGATCTCAGCATCAGTCTCTCTCTACCTCTGGAGGTGGAATATCAGGATAAAAACACCTACAGCTGTGTGCTGAACAATCCCATCAGCAACCAGACCACACATCTGGACATCCACACACTCTGCCACACATGTGCAGGTACCACAGCACTGATGATAATATTCACATTCTTTCACTGAATAAATTTGTTGATTGTATTGAGATTGATAACTTAAGATGCCAGACATTATGAATGAGTTTATGTCATAATTTAGTAATGCCGTTCTTAACAGGTTTGATATGTTTTTTTCTGTAGAGCACAGAAGTAGATTGTGCTGATATTTTTTTAGATTTCTTTTATTTTTATTTAATTTTGAGCTGGTTGAAAACCACAATTATGTTTTATAATTCTTCTTCTTCTGCTTGGTTTTTAACGGTAGCTGGCAACCATTGTAATAGGTGCATTACCGCCACCTTCTGCTCTGGAGTGTGGAACAGTTTTATATTCTATTTATCAACGAATGCTTTACTATTTTTTTCACTTGACCATTTCTCTTAATTTATTCTATCATATTGTTCCTTTTTTGTTCATGATACATTCAAGAATCACATGAGGTATTGTTTCTTCAACATAAATGGATCCATTTGGATGTTTCCCTGTTATTTTAAGTGTTCTATTTAAATTAGAACGCCCTAACATTATTATATTATAAATAGCGTCTTCTTTCCTTAATTTACCAAAATATATTTGATCTTTTTATTTACTTTACTAATTAAGCTGTAAAGAAATCCTTTTTTTCCATTGTTCCAATTTACTTGCCATTCTCCTATCGCTCTTTCAGATTAAAACCTTAATTTTGGATTTGTTTAATGGAACTTGTATCTATAGTTTCTCTGTGTAAAGCTTGTTTTGCTAATGTATTTTCCCTTTCCCTTTGACCCATATCAATCTGACTGAGATATCATTTTGAACAATTCTTGAATGAATTTGTAATACTAAACAGAATATCTTGGTGACTCTTTAAGACTGAAACTGAGTCGGAAACAAATTAAAACATTCCAGGTTTATGTTCCTCTACCCATTGCAATGCCAAGTGTATTGCCATCATTTCTACAGTATAGACTCTCACATGATTTGGTGTTCACTTTATTCCACTGATCTACTGATTTTGTCTAGAATTAAAAAAGCAGCCCAGTTGTCTGACGCTCTGGATTTTTTGAGCCGTCTGTAAATATGTGTATATGCTGAGGATATTGGGCTCTAACTGAAAATGCTGATGACAAATCTACTTCTCTTTCTCCTTTTTTAACCTGCAACAGATGCAGATCTACTTGACATAAACCTAGAATTAAAACTGTTAAGATCATCTTGATAATATTAACTAGCATTTCTTCTTATGTTTTATGATTGCACATTTGTTTTGTTTTTCAGAAGGCCACGCCCCCTGTTGTGATTCAGTTGAAGCTGTGCTGCGATTGGTCGTCACTGCGCTGATGGGCGTGGCTTCTGTCGCTGCTGCTGTTCTTTTGGTCAATGACGTCAGAGCTGCAAGAGGATAAAAGGAGAAAACAGAACAGTATTAAATATTGTGATATATATTCGAGTTTTAGTCAGTAAAGATAAAAATATATGTGTGGTCAAATTATTTAGTGAAAGCTTTGCTTACCAATGCTCTCTGAATTGGATAGTAAAGGTAATTCAGGTTAATTTCCTGAATCTGGTGTATTGGGCCATCTGGTGGCCAAAACGATGGATATTTTTTGAATATTTCATTTTATTCTTTAATGCTTTCCTTTTACATTCCTTTGTTAGTCCATTTTTTTCAGTTATTCTTCATTTATGTTATGTTGCTTTTTTCAGTTTGTGTCATATACAACAACCCACATACAAATGTAAAAATATGTGTCACACTCACACCAATAAATCACTGTAGAATTACCCACCAAACTGCTTTACATCTTTAAATCATCAACTTTAATTGAGGGGATGCCATAAAAAGAAACTATTATGAATAATGTGAGTTGATTAGAAACCCCTTTTCATATGTTTTTTTTTAACTAACAGTGTAAATGTACACGTCATAACATCCATGTGTCCATTAGAAGGAAATATAGTACAAAAAATTATTATGTATGATGTATAGGCTTGTTTTCTCATAGGGATCTCGCTGATCTGGGATAGAAAAACATGAATATTCACCAAAACAAAGGTTTAAAACTGTGTACTTAATGTCTTTATGATGGAATGAACTACAATCCAATGATATATATTGTTGTATATATTTAGCAAGAAAGCCAAATCCTATTTGTAATTTAAATAATTTAGGAAGAAAATGATTTCATGCACTTCAACAAGATACATTTTTACAGTCTTTTCTACAACCTTCACATCTTCCGTTTGAAAGTTATTTTACAATCATTTAAGGTGAAACACACATGTTTTTTCATGTATCTGTCAATTTTGGGGCTTTTTATAGAGTTCTTTTCCGACTAGTGGAAATCTAAAATACACTTTTAATTGTCTCTTTTACAGCACTTTATCATTTTCCATCTGTCGCTTTTCATTTACAGTCAAAAGGCCATTTTCTCAAAATAAGTTTTTCCTCCTACATTGAGCCATAAATCTCCACTTACATACACCAAACTTTACAGTTTTATTCTTATCTATATTTTTTAAGGTTTTCTTATTTGATACAACATTTTATTCCCAACAAAACGGTGAAAATGTATTTATTTTTGGCTGATGACAGTATTTTCTGATTTGATGAGTGACTAATAGAGATAAAAAAGTTGACTTTAATAAATAAAAAAAAATTTTGAACCTGATTTTATCCAATGTTCAGATTTTTGTTCTAGAACTTTATGCAAATTAGTGCACATTTAATTAGATAACGCATAATTTGCATATTTAAACATTACATTTTTAAAAAACAAGTCTTGCCTTGATACACAAACACAACTGCTGACATTTGTTGCACTGGGAAAAAAATCTGCTAAAATATTAAATGTTTATCAGGTTTACAAGATGCAAATAACAATATAAGTACCGGTACTTTTATCAAATATCTGTTCAATGAGCTTATTTACAATAGCTGAAATATCCTTGCAGTAACTCTCCTCACACAAATAATGAGAGGACGTTTAGATTATACAATTACAAATTAATACCTAGCTAGAAAATAAGTGTCAAAGGTTATCATTATCTGTTTCCAGTGTAAGGGGATAATACAGTTAAAGACCCAGAACCAGATATGATGAATGAAGACCAGGAGTCAAGAGTATAGTCAATTCAAGTACAGTTTTACTGAAGATAGTTTGCAGTTTCATCAGACAAAAGTCAGATTCAAGCTGATTAATACCTCGATAACAATCACTCATTACATTACACATTACATATACATTGAAGAAACAGTGCAATCCAGAATCCACACCTTCACTAGTAACATGAAGTAAGTGTTTTATCATTATCACATGCCGTATCCAGATCTGAGGAAGGACCTTCGCCTGGACCGGAGGACAATGCAGCGCTGAAGTGCCAACTAGCCTCTCCCTATGGAGGATCCCTTTACCACTCTACAGATAAAGCATTGTGGAAATTTCGCGTATCTACCCCGTAGTGATAAAATTAAATTCTGTATCAAATTTATAGGCAGAACAAGTAGTTTGTATAGGCTTGGTTTGTAGAGAATTACAAACATGCGCACATATATTCAAACACACATAACTATAGAATTAATTCTTGATGCGCACCTGAGCACCATCACCGTTTCTCACAGGTTCACGTTTAAAGTCTGTGTAGAGAGAACGGTGTCGTCTTAGCGGCCCCTAATTTAATAACGGGTTATCCTTTCGACGGAAGTGAATCAATCAAGGCTAGCTTTGGCTGGAAAATAACATTATTCAAGAACCGCTATAAAGCCAAAACAATCTGTTACCTTAAATTATACGTTTATCTCTGTAAAGCACCTTTGAAACAATCTACATTGTTAAAAGCGCTATATAAATGAAGATGACTTGACTTGACTTAACAAGAAGGCTGTAAAAGAATTTCATCATGTTTCCGCTCATTTTCCTATTATTTAAAGGTAATAATGTTGCGGAAGCTGTTACGATCCTCTCATATCACGTGATCTCTATCTGTGTCTGTAAGAAAATCTCCTTCTGTAAGAAAACAATGAATCACAGAAGGTTAATGAGAAAAAGACACAGCTCCAGAAATCAACATGTCATTTATCAGTGAATTAGATTCTGTTTGAAATGATTAGTTCTTATTGGAAAGATTTAGTCAGTGCCGGTGAAATCAAACACAGATCTGAATGTGATATTATTTCATAGTTCGTACAAATACAAACTACAGTAGTTCAGTATCTCACCTCTTTGTTGGGACTTTCTACAGAAGCTCTCTGTTTCTCCTCCACGGCTGCTTTGAAAAACAATCACACACACAATGAAACACCAATTTTGCACAATAAAGATGATATTTTCCTCTCACTATAGTATCTGTAAGTGAAGCTTACCCTTTCTAGGGCTCCTGTGGCGATGGTAAATCACACCAACACCAACTGCAGTTAGTGCAGACACCAGCAGAACAACAACTATTCCTGCTACAGCACCTGAAGACAGACCTGAAGCTGGAACAGATGAAGACAAACAGACATTAGTGTGAGTAAATCTGACAGATTGATCAATAACTAACACAATGATATATCAGATGTTCTGAGAGAGTCAATCTAAATCTGATTCTGTTTAAAGGTGATCACTTGTTTCATACAGTGATGTCAAAAGGACCGTTTCATCAGTGACAAGGGAATAAAATAAAGAGATGTAACTATACAACCTTTCTTTATATTCCAATGTAAGGGTGTTTTCGCTGCCAAATGACTAAATTACACTCACCAGTGACAGTAACGTCAAATCTCTTTTCACTGCTGACGCTGCGACGACGACGACGACTGATGCTGTTGATCTTTAGTTTATATTCTCCAGAGTCTGTGTTTCTGGTGTTCATGATGGTCAGAGAACCAGTCTGATGATCCAGCTCCAGTCTGTCTCTGAATCTCTCTTCACCATTTTCACACTGAAAATCTGTACAGATCTGACTCTGATCTTCAGTGATTTCAGCGATGAGAATGTCATTAAAATGCCACGTCATCACATCATTTGGGTTTCTTTTGACATCTAAATCTAAAGTGACAGATTCTCCTTCCTTTACTGTCTTTCTCTTCACTTCATCTTGTTCAGCAGCAGGAACACCTGAAACACACACCAACAGATGATTGAAGCATATTTTTTGGGAAAAGAAACTACACAGCAAGAAAACCTGTGAAAATATGTGTGCATTTTAAGTTCTTTCTTGAATTTCAGTCTGTAAAGCATTTTTTTTTTCTGAAAAAGTTACTTTTTCAAACATTTACATTCGGTCATTTGTCCAATTAGGAAGAAATATGCATACCTATATAACCTGGGACTGTTCTGGGGGGAAAAGTTGTGTAAGAAATGACAGACTTCCTCCACACAGATTCCACTCCAACATATATGGCTGAACAAGCTCATTCCCCGAAATGGGTTAATTATCATAGAGAAGAACAAAGTAAACGGTTTCTGCACCATTTGAGATGATCACATTCTGACCTAATGGTCATCAATTGTAGAATCGGGGCAGGTGAGGGACCCTGTGAAACATCTCAGACAATGGGGTGTCTCAACTTCATTAACAGCTGTTACAACAGGTGCTTTGTGTACTTTGTCACTGTACGATGCAATACACTTTTTCATCGATATCTTCAATGTACTCATAAAGATTTCTTATAGAGTTGTGAAAATAATTGTACTTTCTTAAGTTGTTCTGAGGAGTAACAATACCCATATTTACACTCTCACCTTGGCTGATGTAATGTGTGCCTTCAGCTCTTACCAATTGTTTGTTGGAGATGAAGACTTAATGAAATATAATTTTTACAAATTAAACTGAAATTGTGTTAATTAGCTCTCCAACTGCTGTTACTATATGTAATAACTTTAAACTCACTTTAGCTGAGATAGCCTATGAGATATCTATGCAGGTCTATATTTTAAACGGTCAGCCATGTCCGGGGTCGGGTCCCAATCTATTACTTGTGATGCATTGTTAAAAGTTTGATTCAGCAAAAACAGGCAAGTCAAACTTCTCCAGTGCCAAAATTACTTTACCAATTGACGATTGGCTCTTTTATTTAGAAGGCGGGACTTATTCCGCAATACCACACTTTGCACTTTCTTCCATTTTCACGAGCAATTGTCATTATTGTTCAAAAGGGCAAACAGTCGAAGTTATTATGTAATTTGACTCGAGTCGAGTTACAAAAAAGTGCAAAACTGCAAAGTCGCATTTGTCATCCGTCACCATGACATCAAGTGGACTTTTGAAGCTGGAATAATGAGTGGATTAAGCAAGCTCTTGGCAAGAAGGATTGTATGAATCACAGTCAGGTACAAGGGAGAAGGCTACAAACACAAAAGTTTTATGTTTGCAGTTTGTTTATTGACTGTGAAATATGTGCCGATCGGGTCCAGTCGGGTCTGTGTCTTCCTGGCCGGGTTCGGGTCGAGCTTTCAAATAATAGACGGGTACGGGTCAGTTCCGGGTACTACATTTAAGGCATTTCTCGGTTCTGCACGGGTCCGCGTCCAGCTTTAATAATAATAGAAGGGTCTGGGTCAGTTTCAAGTAGAACATTTACACGTCTCTTCGGGTTCAGGTACGAATTTTTGGACCTGTATAGACCTCTACCCCGCATCTCTGGCTGTGGTAGGAACTAGCCAAGAGTGAGGAGTCAGGATGGTGGAGGAACGCTGGAAACTGTAGAGGAACATAAGTGAGTCGGCTATGTATAAACAGGCCTCCTCTCGTGCTGATTGGGTAGACATGTTAATTGGATAGATAATTTGAACGTGTTCCTCCTGACCTTTGTTAATAAAACATCATAGAGTGAAAAAGCAGTTCTTATTGTAATTGCTTTAAAAAATAATAATAATTATGTGATATTACATGATTAAACACAGTGTGATGACACTCACCAGTGACAGAAACACTGAAGATCTTTTCACTGTCGCTGTTGCCTCTGGTGATCAGTAGTTTATATTCTCCAGCATCTGTGTCTCTGATGTTTGTGATGGTCAGAGATCCAGTCAGATGATCCAGCTTCAGTCTGTCTCTGAATCTCTCAGTACCTTCATTACACTGAACATCTGTACAGGTCTTACTGGGATCACCATTCATTTGAGCGATGCGAATGTCATTATAATACCATTTAATTCGGTCTTGTTGGTTTTTTTTAAGACCAGTTAGACTGACTGAATCTCCCTCCATCACAAACACTTTATCTGTATCAGCACCAAAAAAAAGTTACATGAGAAAATGTTAATCTTTTCACGTGTTCCTCCTGACCTTTGTTAATAAAACATCATAGAGTGAAAAAGCAGTTCTAATTGTAATTGCTTTAAAAAAATACAAATAATTATGTGATATTACGTGATTAAACACATAACACATTCATTAAATGACACTCACCATGAACAGAAACACTGAAGATCTTTTCACTGTCGCTGTTGCCTCTGGTGATCAGTAGTTTATATTCTCCAGCATCTGTGTCTCTGATGTTTGTGATGGTCAGAGATCCAGTCAGATGATCCAGCTTCAGTCGGTCTCTGAATCTCTCAGTACCTTCATTACACTGAACATCTGTACAGGTCTTACTGGGATCACCATTCATTTGAGCGATGCGAATGTCATTATAATACCATTTAATTCGGTCTTGTTGGTTTTTTTTAAGACAAGTTAGACTGACTGAATCACCCTCCATCACAAACACTTCATCTGTATCAGCACCAAATGAACCTGGACAAAAAAATAAAAATAACATGACATTTTTTTAATCTTTTCACTTTAGACCATAACAATTGAAGGGTAAAAAATGCCTGGATTCAAAATATAATAAATGACATGCAAAGATAAAGCATAATATTTGCACATTCACTCATCAAACAAACATTCATCATTCTCATTCATTAGAAAACATTTGATTAACTACTGCTTAACCTCTTGGTGCACATCTTAGGATTGACGTTACTTTGTTTACCATGGTATACATTTACTGTATAGAATATTGTCTAAAAATATGAATAACGATAAATTACAAATAATTTGAAGGTTCTAAGGATCTAGTGTCAATCTACAGTGTCTGTTTTGTGATATAGATGCTCCAGCAACAGTAATATTGTAATTTGAGTATGATCAGAGCATATGATGACATGGAAAATGGGACTTCATACTTGTGTTATGACATAGCGATCACAAGATGAAACCAATCCGTCACACTTGGGTAAAATGTCCATGACAAGCGTCCATTGAAAAACATCCAACAGCATTCAGGTGTGCGTTATTTTTCTAATATTTCAAAGACCCATCATCAATTATTGACCATATGACCAATTATGGTCATCACACCTCAAGAAATTGTTCAGGTGCTTTACTTTAAGTGCATTTGTCAGGTTTTTATCCTTAAAACACTCTTGTGTGCAATCATTTCTTAAGTTTCTAATTGCAATCGTAATTTTACAGTTACTGAAATGCAGACTGATCCAGTTATAGATTGCATGTGCGAGTCTGTGAACTGAAAATTGTGATGTAGTTTTGCAGAATTTAAACTATTTTATCGATAAAGTCGCAGGGCAGTGCTGACTAGAAGTTGTTGTGCGCATGAATGTAGTGTGTCTGTAGTGTATGTGTATGCTTTTTATGAGAGAGAGGAAGCAAGAAAGCATGAATTCCATAGTGTCACAGTCATCATATGCACCACTCTGTCTTTGTTTGCACTACACTTCCCAGAATCCCTCGTGTCTTTACACCTGAACTCACTCCCTCAATTAGGGATGGCTGACGCGAAACAGTCGTTCCGAAGCTTTGCGAGATCCCGAAGCGCAGATGTTTCGAAAGGAGGAAAGGAAGCGAGGAAAGGAAACGAGGATGCACAAATAAGAATTGAGAAGCACTGATCCGAAGCGTGATTCAAAACACCCATGTCACGTGACTATGGCCAAACGAAGCCTCGAAGTGTTTCACAAGCGTTTCATCAGGTGTGATCCGCCGAATCAGCGTTTGATTGACAGGTCGGGAACAGACCACACAATGGCACATCTGTATAAAAGTGAAATCAACGCATATTGACCTCGTGGGTTTTTGTGAGAGGAGTTTGATTTTGAGATAGCGGATTTTTGGTGATATAGTGACATTTATAGAGCGACTTGTTTAGTTATATTTAGGCTTACATTTAAATTTAGCCTACACATTGACTGGTAGGCTAGTAGAGACAGACAGAGTACATATAGCGACACATTAATAGATGCATAGATATAAATATATATATATATATATATATATATATATATATAGACAGATAGATTAATAGATAGATATATAGATACATAGGCTTCCTCATTTGATGTCCTTGCAAAAAAAAAAAAAATCTTTGTATGCCAACAACAAGTGTCCCTTGTGAGAGGATATTTTCAAAGGCTGGAGAAATTATATGTAAAAAAAGAAGTAGGGTAAGTCCTTCCACAGCAGAGAAATTAATATTTTTGAATAAAAATATATAAAAAAGTTAGACATTGTGGCTTGATTTCTTTTATTAATATTCATTTTTCATTACAAAAATAACATTATGCACAGTGAGGAGCCTACAGGTTACAAGCTTCACATATTAGAAAAATACAATAATAAAAAAAAAACATTTTTTAATGGGTTAGTTGTCAAGGTTGTTTCAGATCAACACCTGATTCAAGACCACTAGGTGTCACCGTTGAGGCGGGTGTCGGATTTTTTCACGAAGCCTCGACACAATATGACACGTTTGCTTCAACTGTTTCATTGTTTCACGAAGCCTCGATCTGCCTACCACTACCCTCAATTACCCACCTGTTCATTGTCTTCATCCGTGTCACCTGTGCTCACCTCATCATTATTGATTGTGTCTGTATTTAGTTTCCTCTGTTCAGTCTGTCCTTGTCGGCTGTTAGTTGTATTTAGTTGTATGTGGAGGTTGTTGTCTGCCTGTTTATACCTTTTTGGATTATATTTTGGAATTAAACTCTTGCATTAAAGCCCTTCGGCCGTCCTCCTCTTCTTCCGCCTGCATAAACCTGTGACAGAACAGCCGACCAAAAGAATGGATATCCCTGCTGTCCGCCTCCTATGTCTGGAACAGGGGGATCAAACATTGGAGGACCACACGCAGAGCTTTCTAGAGACTGCGTATCTCACTCATTACCCAGACAACTGCCTCTGCACATTCTACCGGGTGAGTCTGAACGGCTCATGCAGAGAGCGGTTGTCTGGAGAAGGCCCGCGGAGTGATTTTGTCTCCTTTGTGGAGTGGGGGCAATTCGCGTCAGCCACGCCCAGCCAGAGACGACTCCAGTCAGCCACGCCCAGCCAGAGACGACTCCAGTCAGCCACGCCCAGCCAGAGACGACTCCAGTCAGCCACGCCCAGCCAGAGACGACTCCAGTCAGCCACGCCCAGCCAGAGACGACTCCAGTCAGCCACGCCCAGCCAGAGAGACGACTCCAGTCAGCCACGCCCAGCCAGACACGACTCCCGTCAGCCACGCCCAGCCAGAGACGACTCCCGTCAGCCACGCCCAGACAGAGACGACTCCCGTCAGCCACGCCCAGACAGAGACGACTCCCGTCACCCAGGCCCAGCCAGAGACGACTCGCGTCATGCCTGCCCAGCCTGAGACCGAACCGTTCCGTATCAGGCCTGAACCGCTGGTCCTGTCCAGTCCAGAGACTATTTCGCCGCTGGTCCCTCCCAGCCCAGAGACTATTTCGCCGCTGGTCCCTCCCAGCGCAGAGACTATTTCGCCTCTGGTCCCTCCCAGCCCAGAGACTATTTCGCCTCTGGTCCCTCCCAGCCCAGAGACTATTTCGCCGCTGGTTCCTCCTAGCCCTGAGCCTGTCACCACCCCAGAGCCTGAACTCCCACCCAGCCTCCCGCCTCCTCTCGTCTGCCTTCTCTCGACCTTCATCTCCTCTGCCTCCTGTCAGCCCCGTCACTCGCCCTCTAGAAGTCAGTGGATTAGTGGGCTCGCTGTGGGGCTTCCAGTCCCCAGCATCATCCTGGACTGTGAATTCCTGGGTTCTGCCTCCAGCTGCTTTGTCCAAGATTCCACATCGGCCCATCACTCCACTGTCTTACCCTTGGCTCTTACCTCCTTCAGCTCCACCGTGGCCCTTCAGTTCACCAGTTCCGCCAGGCTCCCTCGTTCCCCCGGATTCGCGTTGGTCCCTCGTCGACCTTCCCTCGCCTCTGGACTTCTCTCATCTGGCTTCGCCTCGTCCCTTCGTCCCCCCGGCTCCCTTGGACTCCTCTCTCCCTTCTGCTCATCCTTTGTCCTCAGTCCCTCTGTCTCCACCGCGCCCTTCAGTACCCCATCTACACTTTGGTCGCTTGAGCCAGCAGATTCCCCCTGTCACTCTGAACCCTCTGATCCACCGTGTCCTAGCAAACTTCCGTCTTCTCCCTGTCATCGGTTCTGCCTCTGTCATTGCCACCAAACCCCTTGCCCTTCAGCCTCCTCCAACGGCTCCACCATGGTCGCCTGCACGGCCTGCTCCGCCCTGGAGGCTTCCTGCCCCAGATAGGCCACCCTTTCTTCAGTTGAGAAGAAATTAAGGTTTTTGAGGAAAACATTCCAGAATTTTTCTACACAGAATTGACTTCAAAGGCAACCATCTATCCCAATGTTAAAAAAAAGAAGGATCAAATGTCCGTCTCAATGCAGCTTCAAAGTCTCGACACGATCACAGTCCAGAAATAAGGGTCTTATCCAGCGAATCGATCTGTCATTTTCTAAAAAAAAAAAAAAGTATACTTTATAACCACAAATGCCCATCTTGTGGTCTCTGTGATGCGCTACATATTACGTCATCACGTTGGAAAGGTCACGAAAAAAAAGAAAAAGAATAATAAATTAAAACAAAGATGTCGGATGATTTTGAATTTGGAGGAGAAAATTAGTTGAATTTTTCGCCCTTCCCTACCTTTTTGAACCGGAGTACAGACAAATAACTTTTCCAACTTGTCCTTTCCAACGTGATGACGTAATGCCTGGCGCGTTGCAGACTAGCACAAGATGAACAATTGTAGTTAAGTATATAATTTTTTTTTTTTTTTTTTAAATGAAAGATCGTTTCGCTAGATAAGAGCCTGTACCTCAGCTGGGATTGTGCAGAGCCCTTTGAAACCACATTGATTTGGACTTCAACAATTTGGTTACAAATGAAGTCCTGAAATGTTTTCCTCAAAAAAATTAAATTTATTTTCCACTGAAGAAAGAAAGACATGAACATCTTTGATGGCATTGGGGTGAGTAAATTATCAGGACATTTTCATTCTGAGGTGAACTAATCCTTTAACCGTTTTCAAAATTGTTATCTGATTTCATGTAATACACCAATTTTGTGATTGGTTTTTATTTGGAGCAGCCGTATGGGGCATGGTGGGCCAAATTCCAGATTGGGTGGGGTAAAAAGGTGCATTTAATTTTATTCTTGAAGCAGTGCATGCCGGTTAGAAATTAAAAATTAAGCCAGATCAGTATTGATTCATTTCCACTGTAAGAATCATTAGTTATTAATTTAGGGGGCATTTACATGTAGGCCGTTTAGGGGCCGTTTACATGTATTTAACCCCTATGACTCCATAGAGAGGGAGGTCCACAAATCAGCTGCGAGACAGACAGATGGGATGTTCTGTAGATGTGCCATAGCCTTTTTCTTCTCATCTTGGTATTTCCCTCTGACCATTGTCTTAACAGTTTTCCGGGTTGGCAGAACATGGGGTCCAACTTCTTCACAAATGCTCTAAATACTTCATCTTCCACTATGGAGAAAGGCTGCAATCATGTTGACAAGGGCCTCATCAAGCTCTTTCTTCCTTCCTAATAATACAAAGTACAATTACTATTCATTCTTATTGGCAGAGTAATTCAAAGTAATAAAGTAATTCAAAGTAAGCCCATGTAGTTTAACAAAGTAACAAAATTGTATCTTTTAACACATGTAGATTGGTAATACAAAGTCTGTACACCCATTGGAGTTCAGATGGTTACAATATAGTGTAGATGTAGACACAATTCAATTGTTTGTTTGGAGTTGAATTTAAATCCAAATATAGCTTATATGTATACCATACATTTAATATAACAACCCAACTAATAAAAAAAATACAGAGGTGGCCAAAGGACACAAATTTTTAAACAAAAAGTTTGGATTTAAAAAGTAACAATTACGTGTATAAAGGTCAGTGTGAAAGATAGTTGGTTAACTTCTTAATATGCCAAACTAAGGTTGTTCTAGCAAATGGCTTTGAAACTTTGGCTATGTGATTTGTTTATATATTTGCGTTACTCTGTGTTCTTACATTCCACCACATGAAAAAATAGAATAGAATATGAAAACGAACTACAAAAGGAAGACTTTTCTTGCATTTTAATCACTTTATCACTCATTTAATTAATTTATCACTCACTTTATCATGTGGGGAGTAGATAGTCTTTATTGACATTAAAGATACTTTCTTTCATTATTAGTATTAATGTTACCTTTTCCAGTTGGTGCAGACTGGTGCTCTGTTGGAGGAATCTCGTTGACCAGAGCATTTGGATGGTTGAAGCCAAACCATTGAGAATGTGTTATTAGAGTAAAACAAAGTTTGGTCGCATATCAGGCATGATACTTTGTTAGGAGTGTCAAGACGGAAGTGTTCCCACACTTGAGAACGGGGTATATCGAAATCAAATACACCCATGTGAGCTATTGACAACTGAGGACGGCATTTCTTTAAATACTTATTTATTCTCGTTGGCTTGCAATACTCCTTGATTTAGGTATAAAAGAATAAAACCAAAAAAGGACCACAACAATAGATAAATAATAATCATTATTTTTTATCTATTGTTGTGGTCCTTTATTGGTATTTTGGTTTTATTCTTTTCTGTACAGCACTTTGGTCAGCCTTGGTTGTTTTTAAATGTGCTTTATAAATAAATGTTGTATTGTATTGAAGCAGCAAAACAAGTTTGTGGTTGAGGAAGGACTTGGGAACAGCGGTTGAGCCCACAAGGTGTTTTAATATACATTCAGACAACAGACATTAACACATAATAGTTTGTAATAGTAGTACTTTAATTAACAGCAATACACGTTAAAAATAAGCTACAGAAGGTATGATCGATATAATTATAATATTGCACTAAATAAATAGCGGGTATGGGACAGCACAATCGACGTGCTTTGTATTTAAGCCCAACGTGTCAGTCAGGTAACAAAGCTTAAAGGATAATTCCGGTATTTAACACCTTGAGTCTATATTGTAGTTTGTTTTGGATGAACAAGAGTGGTGGACAACATTTTTTTGACAATGGTTCCTCTCTCGAGTTTTTGACTATAATAGAATTGGCCATGGACCCATTTAACATTGGAGTCAATGGTCATGTCCGAAAATGTAATTAAAACAGCCAATAATGTTCGTTTACAAAACTGTTAAACTCACCGAGTGGTTAGTGGTGTTCGTTGATGATTATAAACAATATATCGTCGCAAACGGAAGCGAGCAAAAAGACTACATCGACCAAATGTAAACAGCCCCCTTTCCGTTTCCGGTAAAGCATTTATATTAACGAGCACTCAGTCCTTCAACAGAATTCAATGGGATTTTACAAAATGACGAATAAAACACGACAGAAACTGTATTTCGCAACACTTTTTGTTTCTGGAACATCAACTAACATCACTAATAACTCGGTGAGTTGCACAGTTTTGAAAACTAATGTTAAAGGTTGTTTTAATTACATTTTTGGACATGACCATTGACTATGTTAAATGGGTCCATGGCCAATTATTTTATAGTCAAAAACTCGAGAGAGGAACCATTGTCAAAAAAATGTTGTCCACCACTCTTGTTCATCCAAAACAAACTACAATATAGACTCAAGGTGTTAAATACCGGAATTATCCTTTAATTTCCACAGGTCACGTGACAGACTCATTTCAAGCAATGTTCTGGAAAACTGTTTCGAAGCACTCGGGTCTCGAACTACCTATTCCTAGTTAATAGTCTCTTATTGGTTTGTTTAGCTGAGCCATCCATGGAACAAACAAAACAAGATCTGTGATGAAAGAACACATTTTACGTAGACACTTGATATTTAATCTTTTTATTTGATTAGTTAATTGCATTTGGTAGATTTGACTGTTTTTATAAATGTTTGGCCTGAGTTTTTGTTGCATTTACACTGTTCTGACCAGCAGGCATCACCAGTGTGTGGTGTTTCAAATGCTTAATTTTGCGAAGCAATTGGTTCAATTGATTTGAAGCTTTGAAAAGCGTAGTTTCTCCCATCATTACGTCTCCGTCTGACTGGTGAACTGAACTCAGGAACAACAAAAGGAGATAAAAGGTAAGTTCAACGGAGATTGTTCACTGGAATTTGCTGGAGAAAGTCTGTGTCCAAATTGAGGTCAGACAACGACTGAGCTGAGGTGTGTGCTCAAATGCTGGATCTAATGAGGGTGTGCTGATGTTCAGATTCAGGTGATTGGGATCGTTGTATGGTGGTGAGAGAGCCTGGTCACTCAGTGACACTAGACGCAAGAAAAACTCAACGCAGCACTTTCCAAAACATCCGTGTTTCACTATATGCAAATGGTAATTTGGTGAGATCTGAATATTCGGGAGGCAGGTTAGCACTTGAAACTGATTCTGCTAGTACGCCGTTGGCTCTCACTGACATGGGTGTTACTGGATTTAGGCAATTGGACAGATTGGTAGACCTCCAGCGTGTGATATGTTTCTCCTACCATGAAATCTGAGGGTTGTGTTTCTGTAGCCAGTGTAGGCCAAGGACAACTGGATTGTGACGACAATGGATGGTAAAGAGGCGTGTGGTTTCAATATGAAGGGTTCCAACTTGCAGGAAAATGTCCCCAGGGGGTGTTCATATAATGCTGCCACTCTCAAGGAGGATGTGTGGTTTCTTGTACAGTCGGGCTAGGCCTTCATCAATAAAACTGCCCACTGCCCCAGAGTCAAATAGGTCCTTGGTAATCAGTGTTTGTGAGAAAGGTTGTCTTTGCTGGTACTTCAATAAATGAGGTAGAAAAACTGGGAAGAATGAATGCACTCACCCGGGAGTATACTGCTGTGGCTGTCAAGTCGGGCAGTTCGTTTTCAGATACCCCACTTGGCCACAGTAAAGGCACAGATGTTCTCTTATGCTGTGTTCTCGTTCTTCAGTGGATAGGTGCGTACGTCCAAGCTGCATCGGTTCAGGCTCATCATCGGTACGGGGAGTTGCTTGATTTAATGGATGAAAGAGTCGGTTTAGCCTTATAAAGCGAATGAGATTGGATCAATTCATCAATTTAGCCATCCGAATTGACAGTGTTATTCCCTCCTCACGACAGGTTAATTCAGATTGGACCTCATCATTTAAACCTTTCTGAAACAAGAGCTTTAACATGTCATCCAACCATACCGTCTGAGCAGCATGAGTATGACATGTCAGTGTTTTCCCTGTCTGAGAGAGAGTAGCTGATTCTTTCCTCCCTCGAGGTGTTCAAAAACTTCTCGTAACTGCTGAATGAATTAAAGGATGTGAGACGTGGGCCCTGATTAGACCAGTCTGCAGTTGCCCAATCCAAAGCTTTTCCAGTTAACAGAGCACACAAGGGATATTTTTGCTGTCATTCGTGGGGTATAACATTGGTTGTTATGCCACAAACATGGAAAAATACATTAGAAATCCTTTACATCTAGTTGGTGTGTCATCACATTTTTTCAGAAAAGCTAGCCAGGGATTAGCAGTTACATTACTCTGAGAAGTTGGATCGGATACCTAGCTCGGTTGAGAGGTTGGCGGAGCAGGGCTTGAAGCAAACTGACGAAGATCCTGTTAAGTCTTCAACAGCTCCTCAGTTAGCGTGGTTAGCCGCGTAAGCTGCTGTTGATGCACAACTAATACGTTTGCCTGAGCCGACACCTCAGAAGACAATTGCATAATCCGTAGCTGGTGAAGTCCTCTGTAACGATGACTCTGAGGCGCTAGGATTAAGATCCATGTGCAGTTTATTGGGCAGTGGTAGAATCAGAATACAAACAGACGTGATTTGTGGAAAAGCATAACATAACAGACAGGCAGTTAGCAAACAGACAATAATCCAAAAAAACAAGGCAATGATCAAAAGGCAGGCAGCAAATGGTCGAGAGAACGTAATACAAAACAAGGTAAAAAAAACAGGCAAGAAAAACAGAGAAGAACGCTCAATTGTAGGCCGTGACAATACAAGACTTCGCACTGAACGTAGTGTGCTCATAGCTTAAAGTCCCCCTGTAGTCAATGATTTTATCCCTTAAAAGTCATCTTCGATCACCAAAATAAAAGAATCCTTGAAAAAAATTATTCATGCCTTAAAATAGCTTGAATGCAACTCATTCAATTCAATGGCTGACAGGTGTGAGCGTAATCAGTACGGGTATGAGGATTATGGGAATTGTATTTATTACTCAATGGAAGGATTTTTATGGTGAATGTGTTGCAGTATGTTGTGCAATATATTGGGTTCCTGGGATATTTGGTTCCAGTGGGTGGTACATGCTTGAATACTCATAAGTGTCCCATGTTGTGGGTGTGTCCTT